>NC_088928.1:47552500-47890000 GCF_038396675.1 Hydra vulgaris | reverse complement strand
GAAAAGTTGTTATTTAAAATTTTTATTTATTAAAAAATATTTCTGTTTTTGTTTCTCCGACATCGCATAATAGGTAACTAACAGGTTGGTTTGGTGATTGCATACAGGTAAACAATAGAACAATTTAGTCAGGTAGACATGGAAACAAGTCAGGTAGACATGGGGGAAATAATCCTTAGAATAAACTTTAGGAAGAAAGGTTATTCAGAGAAGTAGAGAGACTTGTTCTACGTGGAAACCCCTAACTAATTGTGTATCATTGGGGTAGGTAGGTGTGAGGTAGGTGAGGGAGACATAACATGTAACTTCAGCATAATATGCAAGTATGGCTTTTTTGTTTTTGTTGATTATTTAAAATTGTTTATTTAGTTTTTATTTAAAATTGTTAAATCATTTACACTTCTATATTTTACCGTTTCAGAACTGTGAACATCATCCCAATCTTTTTCCTCTTTAAACTTAAAATGTGAATGCAAACCAGCTTGAAAGAATAAAATAAAAATGTCATATAAACTTAAAAAATGTCTCGCAAACTTAAAAATAATATTTAAAAATAATAGGTGAATAAAAAAAAATTTAACCAAAAAAAACCTTCATTATTTTTTATGTAGTCAAAATCTCTCACTTCTTCATCTCCAGAACTCTCATCAGAGCGTAAAGCTTTTAAAAATATAATATTTTATAATATATTATAAATATATACAATTGTATGGCTGTGTGTGCGCGTGTGTGTGTAGTGTGTGTGTGTGTGTGTGTAGTGTGCGCGTGCTTGGTGTACTTTAATAAAATTTTTGTGACAAAAGTTAAAACAATAGAAATTACTTAAAACATTAATTTAATGAAAAACATCCAACTTTTGGATTTTGATAAAAAATTGATTAAAAATGTATTATACTTTGTAAAAAAAATGTGCTTATATAACAATATATTTGATATATTTTATAATATTTGATTTCAGGAATAAGTGTAATAAAGTAAAATAAAATTTAGAAAAAATTTTTTTAGCTTTTTTTGTTTTGTTTTTAAGAATATATTTCAGGCACTCTTTAACAAAGATATGTCAAGTGTAATACATAATTAGAAAGACTTTACATGATGTTCATGTAAAAATTTTAACAAAAAATCTTACAATCAACATGTATTGCTAAAGAAATTTTACAGTACATGAATGATAAACTTTTCTATTTTTTTTTTTTTTTTTTTGTAATTTTAGATAAAAACTTTAAAAATTTATATAAAAAAAAACCATTTATTACAAAATTAAGACAACCCTTTAAAAAGAAATTATTTTTTGCAGACGAGGCTTATCTGATAAAGCTTTTACACATGAGGCTTATCTACTAGAGCTTTTGCTAGAGCAGATCACATATAAATGATTAAGAATCAAACCAAACTATATAACAAAGTTAAAATAAATCAGTTTATTAAATAATGATTTATGTAGTGTTTCTTTGCAAACACCAATATACTAGAATTAAAATGATGAACAGCAATTATTTTTAGTTTGTTTGGTTTAGTGGCTTTGGTATAAAATTTTAAACTTTGCATTCAATTATCTTGCTTAAATATATTCATTATATAGGTTGGTTTTACACTAAATCATCCGTATATAACATGTATCATGAACAAATGCATATATAATTATTGTTTGTTTAATAAAAACATTTTTTTAAAAAGACTTATAATTACTTACGCAAATCATACTTCTCAGCATTTGATTCAATTTTTCTTTTTGAAAATTCACCACTTTGTTCCTAACAAATGTTATTAATATGTTTAAAAAGTTCTGTAAAAATTAAATTGTTAAAAAAAAATGCTAACAACCTCTTCCACATTCTCCATTTCCAAATCATTTCCTTGTTCTCGTCTCTCCTGATCATTTCCTCTTCCTTTTCCACTTAAATATTTTCCTTTAAAATCACCTCTGCCACGGTGCTTTCTTAAACCCATACTATTTCAAATTTCAAAAAAATCCTTAGTACTAAAAAATGTATAACAAAATATTAATGTAAGAAAAAAATGCATCTGTTAAAACTGATATATACAGACTGAAACATCATGTTTGTCAGAGTACAAAGTGATATATACAAGCTGAAACACGATATTTGTCAGAGTACAAATTGAATCATCGCAAGATTTTGATTAAACCAATCAAAATTTTTTTAGATAAACTTATTGAAACAAAAAGTTGTTGCAGTCAAAAACTTAATAAGAATATAACAAACACAATGAAAAAATTGTGTTGCAGGGTAAATTTAATAAAATGAACTAGTGTTGCAGGGTATATTTAATACAAGATTAACTTTTCATTTTTGCTACTCAACTTTACTGTTTACTATTGCTAATACTATTTTTATCTATTTACTGTTTTTTAATCTTTACAGCTATATTTCTAAAACAGTTTCTTTTACTTTATATACTTTAGAAATGATTAATTATGAATGAATCCTAATTACAAAAATTTTAATAAAACTATGTAACTTATTGTTTGGAAACTTTTTTTTTTTGGATAAATAAAAATGAGTACAAACCAAATAAAACTTTAAAAAAAAGTATATGATTGCAATCAAGTTAAATTTCAATCTATTGTTATAAAATTAAAAAAAAATTGACTAATATAACTTAGATTTCCAAAATTCAAATTAAAAAACTATTTATATTATTTTTTGCGAATTTTAATTCTGAAAATTATGCACAAAAAAAAATCAAGCTATTATTAACATTACTTAAAATAACTTGAATCAAAACCAAAAATTACACAAAAAAGAAAATTCCTGAACCAGAAAAACTTATTTTTTGCGTGTACAAACTTATGAATAAGTGCTGTTTTTTCAAAGTTAACATTAGCTGTGATGTGTAAAAAAAATTGCTAAAAAATAATAGCAAGAAAATTTTCTTTCTGTTTTATGCGTCCAGAATCAAATCTGCATATTAGTAATTACGAGCAAAAAAAAAAAGAATTTTTTAATAAAATACTACTAGTTTTAAAATAAAATACTACTAGTAGTACTAATAGTAGTAACAACATTAAATTAAATAAAATAACTTTTTTTTATATGGTTCAACTTGTCTTTCCATAAAGTTTATATATAAAAAAAAGTTTAATATTCACTCAAATTATTCAATTTCTAGTGAAAATTTCCCGTAATCAACCATTTCTATGGTATTATGAGATAAAATTTGAAAATCTTGTTATGAAAAGATTTTAACCTATTAGGATATATCGTATTTCAGCCTGTAATTCTATCCTGCATTTAAAACTTGCCAAAACTGTCTTACTTTGACAAGTAATATATTATTGGTTTGGTAGTAGTGTAGTGTTTGAGCACTTTTTATAAATGTGCAGAATAAATAACTATTTTGTATATTTCATTTCTTACTAAATATCAAACTAACTAGTCAAAGTTTTTAATAATTTACAATAATATGTAATAATGTTTGAAAAATTTAGTAAAAACAAGTACAAAATACTTAGTATATATTATATACAAGAAAAAAAATCTTTTAAATAATAACTTAAATTAATCATTTATAGTAATAAATAAATTTTATATAAAAAATTATACATACATATATATGTATATATATATATATATATATATATATATATATATATTATATATATATATATATATATATATATATATATATATATTTACACACACATATATATATACATAATGCTAATGAATTTGAGCCATCGCTGAACGAATTTGCCATCGCAGTGCTTGACGTTTTTTTTCTGTTGGAACAACATATTTATTAGAAGAATAATTGTGTCTAGGTCTCTGTAAGAAATTAAAAAATAAACTTAAAAAGTTGCAAAAAATATTATCTCTTAAACATTATCTTTTAAAATGGTAATATATAAAGAATAACTAAAAAAAAAGTTTCCTGTGGAATGTTTTCAACACCTTTACAATAGAAGTTAACGAATATAGCAGAAAAATAAGGGAAGCATTGGAAATGAGAGTGTATTTTAAAATGTCAGCCTTAACTGGGATAATAGCAGTTTAACCAAAATTTGGAAACCATTATTCCGATTCTTACAATACAAAAAATTATCTTAAAAAAAGCTCCTGCAAAGATTATTTATTTAGGGATTAAAATGGTTGCCTAAACAAAACAATTTTAAAAATAACTACAACCATTATTTTTGGGTTTCAGCTCTTTACATACATGATAATGAGGGTGCCAATATTTCCTTGAAATATTTTGAAAAAAATATTAATAAAATGCATTCATAAGTTTTTACTTAATAACTTATAATTTAACTTGTATAAAGATGTCAGCATTTAAATTTTAAAAAATTTGAGAAAAATTTCAGAAAACAAAAGAAAAATTTCAGACTATGTTAAGTGAATTATATTAGTAGAATCAAAACAAATATGTTAATTTTTTCTAAACACATTTTTTCTAAACCTTTCATATAAAAATATCAGCTATGTATCTCAGTTTATTTAAATAAATTTAGCAGTTAAACATATGTACTTTCAAGTAATCAAAAAAAAGTCAAATTACTTTTGAGAACTCAGATTTTACACGTGTCTATTTATTTTTGATAAGTTTTATGTCTTATAATTAATGATTGAAGAGATAAAGAAATAAAATCCAATTCTATGAAACATTTTTAGTTTTAGAAAGAAAAGTATGTAATTTAAAAATAATTACTCAGATAATAACAAATATAAAACTTACTTCAATATCATTAACTTTTAACATTTGTTCCTAAAATTAATAAAGTAAAATTACTTTCAAAAAGTCTATCGAACAACAATAAAAAAGACATCTTTTTTTTAAGACCAAAAAAATAATAATACTACCTTCATTTTCCACCTTTCAGAAGAATGATTGCTTTCTCCGGGTACTTTGTTAAGCTCCCATTCCTGTTTAAATTGATGATAACGATTAACAGGGTCACACTTTTGATAACTTCTTGTTTGAAGGTATGATTTGGATGATCTTATAAAAGCAGGTAATGGATTGTTTGAACCAGAAGTTATGTTACTAAGCTTTGAAGTTGTAGGTAGTTGATATAATTGATTTTCTAGGTGCGTAATATCTGATATCTGACTTTCAGTATCAATCGTTTCATCAAAGATTCTAACCCCATCACTTTTTTTTCTATAATAAAAGTTTCTTTTACTATACCTGTAAAAGTGTAACTATTATTTTATTGAAAGAGACTGGGAAAGAAAATAACAGTAAATCACACTTGCAAAAAATATATTGATTTATGATATATGATGAATTTTTCTCTTCTAAAAAATTTCTCGTTTTTTTGTACAACTACAACTCCTTCTAAACTAAAGAATAGAAATTCTCTACTAAAGAATAGAGATTCTCTACCAAAGAATAGAGACTCTCTATTAAAGAATAGAGATTCTCTACCAAAGAATAGAGATTCTCTACTAAAGAATAAAGATTCTCTACTAAAGAATAGAGATTCTCTACTAAAGAATAGAGACTCTTTACTAAAGAACAGAGATTCTCTATTCTCTAGAGAAAAATCTCCATTAGAAACATGTTGCAAACATGAAAAATGTGATCGCAATATGTTATCTGAAGATATCAGAATCTTAAAAAATGAATAATTATTTTTATATTTCAAAGTTTTGTAAATGAACAAAAAATAAGTAATATAGAAACGGTAAGTTACTCATAATTATTAATTAATATTTTCTATTTGCTTTGTGTCATTTCTATACATTAAAATTGTTTATTTTAATACATGCGCATACATGCATGTCTACACGTTTGTCTCTTCTAGTGTAAGTGTACATGGTATTTATATGTTTTTTCATATTTGTTTATATTCACACCACGCGCATCCCTCACCACTCTCACGAGATTTCTAAGAATGTTGGAGCTGTATTAAAAACTGGGATAGGGATTGGGATTTTTGGTTTTTGTAGTGTAGTCCTATTATATTGCAATATTGACTAGCATGACGTAGAGTGCAGGCGGTGAGATTGCAAGGACACGCCCCTGACGAATGGCGTTAGTGCAGGTCTCGGGCTCTCCAAAACGTCATTGGTGATCGCAGTGCATTCCTGAGGAGGGGGATCACCATTATCAACTACTTAATTCTGATTGGTTATCATGGCAGCAACATTTTTTTACCTCCTACATCCACGTATTATAGCGCTTTATGAGCTTTATATTATGTATTTGTTACATTAACAACATTTATATACTTTTATGTCACATAGGTGATTATCAGTTTTCCATTTATTATCTAGAGTTTAGACCATAAATAGTAGCACATTTATTAGCCAATTTTTTCTTTTTATATTGCCCGAACTATCACTTTTTATCATTTTACTTAATATTTTGTTATCTATTTATTTTATTGTTTTGTATGGTGCGATAATTTTAGCCATGGTTGCCATTAATAAACCAGCAGATCTATATTGACTTGTTTACTTATAGGCCATTGTATTATCATTTGTTTAGGGTGACTAGAGCGTGAGTTATTGGTCACCCTATCCCTGAATCATAAAATTTTATTCCTCCTACAAAATAGTCTTTACATTCCTACAAAATAGTCTTTACATTCATTTATGATTCTCATCCAATGACATCATCTACAATCTACTTTTATTTTCACATCTCCCAGGTCTACGTAACTGGACAGCTCAGTTGGTCACTTTTTGCGACCATTGTGTCGCATAAACAAACAAGTTTTGTAAATAAACAAAAAATAAGTAATATAAGATTTAGTAAAAATAAAAACCTTAAAAGACTTTCATGGTTTTTTTGTAGCTATGTCTGTATTTACATTTATCAATAAGCATTTTAATCTATAGAGTTTAAGCTTCTCTTTTATTTATGATTTATCATTATGTACAACTAAAAAGATTTTTCTACTTAACAAGCTTATTACTTGCTGCACCACAAATTTATTTTTCATAGTGTAAACATAAAAACTAAAAAAGATTAAGAACCTTGAAACTTTCCTCCTCATAACTGATGAGCAAGATGAATGATTGTCTGATGTTATTGATTGAGCCGTAGAAAAACTGGAATTGTTTGAGCAGCTTTCATATAAAAAATTTTCTTTTTCTTCTGAAAATCTCATGTCATTTAAAACCTAAAGTCATTTAGTTTTTAAGTCATTACGATATTTTCTTGAGTATACATTTAGATTAACATTAATCATAATAATTTTAAGTTTTTCATTCAACACTTGATAAACTATCCACCATCTATGTCATACACAACAATCAAAAAATACAATACAGTTACAGTACACACTATATTTTGCAAAAAAATACAGTACACACTATATCTTGCATAACACAATATCTTGCACCACATACCTTACACCACATTATGTATTACATTACACTATATCTTAAACCATATTACATTCTAAACTACATGTTCTAGATCAAAAGTTATTATTATATAATTATATTATATATAATATTTATCATTAAAATTATTATTATATATTCATCCACAAATAAATATTAAAGTTACAAACCTTTTCTTTACAAAAAGCTTTTGGTCCATTTCTAACTATTTTTGGTTCACTTGATACTGATAGGGAGTCTAAAATTTTATTACATAATAAAACTGTTTCATTGTTTAGGAATTATTTAGTGTTATTTTATATGGCAATAATTTGGTGTTATTTTATAAGGCAATAATTTTGAATAAAATAAAAATTTTGAATAAATGTATAAAAATTATTCAACTCATTATTCACTTTTATGATCAATTAAAATAATAATTAAATTTATAATTAAAATAATAATTAAATAATAATTAAAGTAACAATAACATGTAATAATAACTAACGCTTATGTAATCAAGTTTATGTAAACATGACATTTTTTTGTAATAATGATTCTGTAACTATCAACATTTCTGTAAAGATTAATGTTTATGTAATGAACAATGCTAATGTAAAATTTATGTTTATTCAATAATCAATTCTGTAGTGATTAATGGTTCTGCAGCAATTGTCTTTATAGTGATTTATGTTTCTGTAGCGAATAATGTTTTTGTAGCAATTAATGTTTCAGTAACAATTAATGTTTATACAATAACTTATATGTAACTATAAGAAAATATCTCTGAAGACAAAAAATGCAAATCAAAGAATTTTTATTGTTAATAATAAACTTATGTATTATTTTGAATTTATCTATTAAACTATTGCTGTATTTAAAATTGGAATTCTTTCATGTTGTTTCAAACATAACTTTGGATTGTAACTGTTCTATACTTTGCACATATTGTTTTATGACATTTGTCATTTAACTTTTTATTATTAGAAAACATAACTATGTGTAACCATTTTCACTATTAAAAGTAAATATTTTTAATAACTATTATTTAGTTGTTTTTTTTACATTAGGATGTGCTTGGTTCATCATCTTGTAGATGTCTGCTGTTGTAACTGATTTTTAAAAGTATTTTTTATAACAGAAGTTATGAAGCCTTTAACGCTAATTAATTATAAAAAGTCAACATGAAATGATGTTATTCTTAAGATCATTTATTAAAACCTAATAAAATAGAGTATGTAGAGAGAATAAATTATAGGAGTGGAACATAGGCCTACTAAGACCAGTATTATGAGTCCTGACAGCTTGTGTTTTTGTAATGATGTTAACCTCTGTAAGGTTTATGTAACAATTATGATTTTTGTAATAATTAGTACCTCTTTAATGATTAATGCTTTTGAAAAAATTAATATTTATGTAATGATGTCTCTATAAGCATTAGTAATGACCAATTACACACTTGTGGCTGATGCTGATACCGATGGTGTTACCAAATAATTAACCCATTATTGAAAGATTGATAATAACATTATTTCAGGTCAGGTTACGATCACTATAATCAACCTGTTACTGGCAACATGTAATCCAGTATAACATGCACAAGTCCTGCTGCAGTAAAAGTCAATGCTGACTTTAAACATCTTGTGTCTTGGGGCTCTTGGCTCAGTAAAGGCTGACACCAAGAGATGGTGTCTAGAAAATAAAATACTAATCTTAGGCAGATCTTAACATATGGTTACTGTCTTGTAGAAAGACTCCTGCAAGAAAAACCTCCAGACTTTAGATGTGAGCAAAACATGGATGATGTTCCTGTTAGTACATTATCGAGGTTGAATAGAAAGCTTTTTGTTGCAACTTTGAGGCATAGAGTATAAACTGAGGCAATTGTATACTCTATTGCATAACTTATTGCACAACTTATTGAGCCAAACTCTCTAATAACTCAAAATATAACTATTAAATATTAAAAAAACATAATTATTGCTAAAATATTTATCTACAAATATTCCTTAGAATTGCACCTGCTGACTACTTTTTTATGTGCTTTCGCTTTTACCTTCTTAAGACAGCACTCTTACCAATGTTATTTCTAGACTAGCACACAGACTTTAGGGAACAACTGATATAGTTAACAGTTCAGCAGTATAACTAGGTTTTGCAAAAAATGCAGATAAGATCTGTCTAATGATTGATCTATTGGTTGAGACACCTGTCACATTCTTACAAAAGTAGAACATTTTTTAATATTCTCTAAACTATTTAACTATATATATCTAAATCTAAATCTTTATATAAATATAAATATACATCTAAATCTTTCTGCTAACTGGAAAAGGCATCTGTGGCACCTGCGGCATCTGTGGTTCCAACGTTTAAAAAAACTGGAGACTGTACTTACCTTTTTAACTATCAGCGATAGATGATTATCACCCAATCTGTCTTCTTACTATTTTTATCAAACTATTTTAATCATTAATTAACTCATTTCTAACATCTCATCTTTAGTCAAAAACTTACATTCTGACAGTTAATAAAGATTTCAATTTTCTTTATACTTTTATACATTCTTTTTGCATTCTGCATTTTTGCAAAACCTACTTATACTGCTGAACTGTTAACAATATCAGTTGTTCTCTAAAGTGTGTGCTAGTCTTCTTCATAAGCTATCTTCATTTGACATATCTGCAAATGTTTTTCCAGATATACCTGTAAACAGTAGCAAACTGATAGGAACTGGAAGGAAAGGTATATTACACATTAAACTATTTATAGCAGTCATGACACAGTTATTGCTTTTAAAAACTTTTAACACAAATAACTTTATATAAAAGTACATTAAATTTAAAATTGATTGTTCCTCTATTCGAAAGTCTTTTTCTAAAAGTAATATAACTTCACACTTTTTGATATATTTACTTTTTGATAATACTTTTTCCATAACTTTAAACTTTTTGAGCTCCTGGATACCAAAAACCAGGAAGAAATAATCATTTTGTAACTTCCAAATCTGGAGTCCTTTTTGGTACTCTACATCCCTGCTTAGTGACTACTATATTATGGTGAGAACATAAAAATTAAAACTTACACAAATTAAATATCAGATAAACATCATCATAAAATAATTATAAGAAAAATATATTACAAGAATTATTACAAAAAAATTAAACTACCATTTGTTGAAGAAAATGTTTCTTGCTGAACCAACAATTGCAGATCTAATGAATGAAGTGAAAAAATACATTGTTGAGAAAAAATACTTTTTAAAGATTCTAATATTAGAAATTAAATCATCAAAGTGGTTATTGATTCAAAAATGTTATGCAGTGTGGATTTTTGTTTTTGTAATTTTATATACATGATTTTTATATACAAAATACATGAATATACAGATTTTATATACAGATACATGAATTCTATATACAAAATATATATACATGATATATATATATATATATATATATATATATATATATATATATATATATATATATATATATATATATATATATAAAAGTATATATATGACAAAAACTTTTTCTATGACAGATTGAGCATTAATTAAATAGGTTTCTCCAGAACCCTGGCAAAGCTTGCTAAAAGTTTTCTCTAATGGATCAGCTGTGAACTACCCCAGCTAACATAAAAGTTTACGCCCACAATTTTGGATTGTAGAAATAGTCATTTCCACAATCCAAAAGATTTCAATGTTGACTAACCTACACAGATGAGAAATACATTCAGAGGTATCTTTTGTAAGCTACCTAATACATTTTGAGCCTGACCTTTTTATTCTTTTAACCATATCTGCCATATCTAATAAGAATAGCAGACTTTTAACTGTGTGTGATCTATAACTGCACAGTACTCATCTTTGTAACGAATATCTGCTCCAACGCCTTTCACATTACAAATTTTCCGAAATTTCACAAATATAGAAATAAATTTGATGGTGCCAATAACTCTGTTTTTTTTTAATGGATCATCCATCCATTCAATTTTTAAGTGCAGCAATCGTTCCATCACAGAAAACTCATTAACAGTGTCAACTTTTTGTACCTCAATTGGTTTTAGAGAGATGGAAATTTGCTGAGTTTTAAAAGATCGACAGATTCCAACTCATAAAGATTTAATACATCACTAAATTTAGCTACATGTTAGGCAAAGACAACAGGTTGAATTTTCAAATAATACACCTCCATGATAAGTTAATGTGGATTTAATAAACTATAATGTGAACTTCATATACATTTGCATTTTGTATTTCCAATACTCATCATAATATTTTTCAAAAATTCCATACTATCTTGTGATTCGAATTTTGAAGTGATTTTTGTCAAAGTTCTAAAACTTGGCAATTTATAGTCATTAGAAATGTGGCTGTACAGAGACCTAAATATAGCAAAATATTCTAATGCTCAAGTAATTATATCAGAAGATAAAGTAAATTCACCAAATTTCTTTTGAAACATAAAGTCCGTATGTTCGAGTAATACAATTTTTTTTATGGCAAATATTTTTATTTTTTAAGTAACGTTTAATTTCTCCAAAAACTGGCCAATACTTACAAGGTAATGATGTCTTACTTGATAGTAGAATGGAAGTACTGTAAGATGACCCAAGATAAAACAAAGTTAAAGTTAAATCCCAATTAATGATAACTAAAAATGTTGGAATACCACATACAAACTCTTTTGACTGAATGTAAACAACATCATTATTACCATTTATGTTGTAGACAATAAGTTCATTAATATGCAAGAGTCTCTCCTTTATGCTATCAAATAGAAAAAAAATCCTGCTCTGTAAAGCTATCTAGTTTATCTGATATTGTATTTCTTATAGCTGATATGATCGAAATGACAGCTGGTGGTTTTGTAGAACATTCTTTTCCACGATAAAATGTAAAAGATTTGCAGTCTATAGGCCAATGAAGTTGGCACACAACAATTTACTTTTTTACAATCAGATTTTTTATTAGGATACCCTTTATCCATTTTTCTCTTTCATATTCATCACAAGGAAATCGATAAATGGACACTTTTGTAGCTGATGACGCATAACCACTATAACAGCATGGAGTACAACATTTTCAGGCATAATTGATAATTTTTTGTTAGATAAATATGCTGTACTTTACAAAAAGATTAATCTTAAACTGCCAATTTTTTTTGTTGCTGAGTAATAACAGTACACAGTTGCCTAAAATTTGTGTTTAGACCAATCGCTGTTGAGTATAACTATCGCAAAACAAAAATGATTCACACCATATAAATCTATCTATATAGAGCCTCCAGTCAAAAGATATTCTGTCGCGATGTCAAAGCCTGTATTTCTAGAAGGTCAACATGAGATCGACAGTCAAAAGCATTCTAATCTAATAGAGGAAATAACTGTAAATATGAGCGTGGAATAACTAATCCACTTTTTTAAAGAGCATCTTCATACATGCATTTAGAAGAGTTAAAAATATTTTCATTAGAAGAGTTTTAATTTAGTTTATTGTTAATTGAAATAGGAATTTGTTTTAAAATTTGAGAGGGATGATTTGAATTTTTACTAATATAAGATAATTCATCATTAGGTGAATTATCTTATATTATAACACAAATTTCTAATAAAAAAAAATATTTTGGGATGTATGAATGCTTAAACAGCGTTGGTCACAAACCCGGGCCTGGCTATTTTATATCAAACTTGGCCCTGGCCCCCATCAAATTTCAACTCCAGTCATTTTCTAAAAAAATTAGGGTCTTATGATGTAAGCAACCTATTTTCTTCAGCCATTGGTATAAAGTAATAACATGAAATTTTGCAGCATTATCTGATTATAAAACCACTGGAATTTCTTAAAAACTTACTTTGTAGTATTGTCTTCATTGTGGCAGGTTCAGTGTTACTTACCTAATAACTTCAGGCCATCCAGAAAAAGGCTCTACTAGAATCAAAAATGGTTAAACATCTTGTGCATAGGTATGATTCACATGCATTCTACACCAAGGTTTATTTTTATTTGGCCACGTCCTTTCTTTTTTCACCTTTATCTTCACACATTTTTCTAAGCTTTATACATATTCTTCAACATCTTGACAGTAACCAGGCCACCAAGTTTCCAACTTTAATCTACATTGAATTTGTATTGTCTGAAAATGTATGTTGTCATGGACTAATTTGTTGAACTTCCTCCTAGTTATTTCAGGAGATACAATAAGATCACCATTACATAAAATTCCTTTATCAATAGTCAATTTATCCCTATTAGATTTGTAAGGTCTTTCTACCACAGAGCATCTGCTCCAAATATTTTTGCTAATTCTGGTTTTAATACCCGTCAAAACTCTCTCACCATTTTCTGTTTCTTTTATTATCTGCTCAAGGTTCACAATATCTAACTCCACTAAATATATAAAGGTATCTTGGTTTTTTTCTTCATCTTGTGGTAAAAAAGACAATCATGATAATACATTGGCATAAGAAATGTTTTCTCCCTTTTTTTATAGCTGATATTATAGTCAAATACCATCACTTGCAGGGTCCATCTTTAGGGATTGCAATCTAGGAGGTCTTTCTCATTCCCAGGATTCCAGGATTGAAAAATATCAATCCCAGGATAAGAAACCCTGGCCCCAGCTAAAAATGAGACTTTTAGCAAACCCGGCTCCGGCCCCAACAAAATTATAAGATTTAGCAGGGGTTGATAGCCAGGGCTAGAAAAAAATTTATAATACTTAATATATTTACTATTTATTAAATACTGGCATACATTTATATATTTTTAAACTGTAATTTATTTCCAACAAGATTGCAAGCAACCACTATTAAGTTATTAGTTACTTTAAAATAGAGAATAAGTTAAAATACTAGGAAATGTTTAACTGAAGACTTAAAAAGTTGTAAGTTGTGTAAAAAAGGAAAACATGAAGATGGGTAAGAGTTAGAAGGTTTTTTTGATGCTCAAGAAAAAAAACTGGATTAATTATCATGCTATAAAGAGTTTTTATAGCATAAAGGGCAACAAATACAGTAAAAGGATGCAACTTGTTGAATAAATAACCAAGCAAGAATGAGTTATGGCTTATTGTTATAGAGATGATGGCTCATTTGAGCATCGACCATGATTGTATTTGTAGAAAAAAGAAAGAAATGCAACCTTGCAACAATAGGAGAGTGGCTCAAGTTTGGCAAATAAGGCAAGTCTAATTACATTTACAATGTGCTTTTAGACTTTGTTTAGACTAAGCGGGTTGTTATTCGTCAATATAGGAATGCCAACAATATTGTAATATTTTTTTACAGTAAATAAATGAGTTTTGTTGTCTAACAAAAATTGTGGAAAAGTCTAGAATTAAAATCCATAAGCCACTGCAAGCCTTAGGCTGTTACAGAAGAGAGATCAGATTTAAAATTGGTTGCTTGTTCTAGGCAATCAAAAAGTGAAGATTTTTTGTCAAGACAAGAGTATAAACTTGAGTCATCAGCAAATAGAGCCACTTTAGATTTCATGAAGATCGTTATTGTAGATAAGAATTAACACAGGATCAAAGATAGAACCTTGTGGTACCCTCAAAGTTACTTGAAATAAAGAGGAGGGTAGACCTTCAATAATAACTTTACTACTGCAGTTAGAAAGAAATAATTTAAAAACCTCAAAACTTTTATATAAAGAAATTAATAACAGAGTGAAGACTAATCGTAGGATAGTTGAAGAGGCCTAAGTGTTTTCTAGAGTTTTAAAAAATAGGAACCACTTATTTAGTACTTTTAAAAGGTTTAGCAAAAATTAAAGAGAGTTCTGGAGAAAACTTTTTTAAGACTATGATGGAAATCTTGTTTGAAGCACAAACTGTAGAAGTGTTTAATTGAGAATTAATTTTAGTATTTTAAGCCAGAGTGATTTCGATATTTAACAATGGGTTAACCTGTTTAACTGTCAGGAAGAGTATGACCATTATATTCAAGAGTCAAATGAGAGTAAGATTTCTTTGCAAATAACTCCGCTTTATTCGGAGGAGAAGTAAAAAGATCAGACCCATGAATTACAGATTAAATGTTTGACTTACTTTAATTAATGACACTGTTAAAGACTAACTTAAAGTCTATAGAACCTAACATCTGAGATAAGATACAAGATTTAGTAAACTGAGAATAACAGAGCTTAACATTAACCAGGACTTTTTTACATTAGCTTATTGAAATAATAAAAAGACACCTGTTTTTAAGAGAGAAGTTCTTTTAAAAAAGATGAAAAAAATAGTTAATGTTGAAAAATGTGGAATAGAATGAGGCTTGACTTAAAATTGAAGAGAAGTAATAAAAGCTTCCAAACTTTTATTCCAGAAGGAATAAAAGGTTTCAAGATGCACTTTTTGCATACATGTTATGGATATAAACATATCTGTTTGCTATTTATTTAGATGATGGCATACAATATCCTTTCATTGTTATATAAACTTTAGTATTTATATGGTGTAGTACTTGCCAAATGAGAAGATGATCAGATGGATGTGTGGTGTGACTCTAGTAAGACAAGAAAAGAAGGCATAATCTTAGATAGATAAGAAAAAACGTTGTATTAAATGTTTGTTAGAAAAGACTAAAGCAATTTAGGTATCAGCATGTAGAGAGGTAGCAGTTCAGTAGAAAATAGTGGTGGTAGAAGTAAGAGAACTTGAAGAGAGTGCCTTACATATTGTAAGAATGAGCTTTAGTTGGGAAAAAAAATGCTCTAGATTGTTTTTATTAGAGAAACAGCATAAAAGAGGAAGGTTGAACCCTGATGATGATCATGATGATCACTATCATCATCAGGCTTTATGTCCTTTAAAATGTGACTTAAGGAAGCACAACTTATTTAAAGTTTTATTGTCTAAAAGGGTTACAAATTTTTGTATTGAACATCCTAGTGGAAGAAAATGCCCAGTCAGACTCAAAACTTGTTGGTTTCAAGGTCATTAGAAATAAATAAGCTCTTTTTAATTAACTGCCACATGTTCTACCATTTTCAAGTAGTGTCATATTTTTAAAATTTTTGATAACAATGTAATTCATTCAAATTCAGCATATCAGAATCTGAATGACTGATGCTTTTACTAGAGCAGGATTGGAAGCATTTAATATTTCCAGAATATCTACCAAAAGTTTTTGTTATTTAAATAAAGAAAGCACTGTAATTATTTCATCATTCACTTCAACGGAGCTTTGACTGTTCAGCTTTCATGCAAAGGAACCAATAAAGCTTACTTCTTTTATTGTCAGCATCTTTTAATTTTATAAGCATAAAGTTAATAGCTATGGCTGTAAATAGGTAAAAAATCTTGGGGACAAAGTGCTTAAACCATTGCTTTAATAGAACTTAAGTTGTAATAATCTCTGATAATATTGTCAATTCATCATGTGAAAGAGCTATAGAATTATCTTGGACTAAATAAATATCAATTAATGATTTTTTGTATACAGTTTTTGTAAAATAGTTTAGGCATTAGCAGAAGGCTGCTCCACCCTGTCTTGCAGTCCATTATTAAAGAAAGTTGTTTTTCAAACTCAGCCTCAATATATTTTTGTAAGATGTCATTCTTGGTAGGTGATCGTCTAAATATTAGTATTTTATAATACAGTAATTTTCCAATTTTTTTTATAACTAGCCCATAATGAAATTGATTTAGTTAAATTTTAGGTCTTACCATTTTCATGATTGTTGCCCAGTAAATCTTCCTCAATTTTATCATTCTCGAATGAATCACTGTCAGAAAATTTATTTTCAAATTCTGGCTGATTTGCATAGAATTCATTCTTTTTATTAAGAACATCATCTACAGTAAATTTACATCATTTGTCAAAAGATAATGGAAATCTCTAACCTACTCCGAATTCTGTTTTCTTGCGCGCTTTAATTTGATGGACTAAACCTAATCATATTTTTTGCTGTACTCTACTACATGATGATTAACTGTGTTTTCTGACATTGGTAGATTTCTGAATACCATAGCAGTTAGAGCAGCACATAAATCTGTTGAAGAAAAATCACAATAAATGCCCATCAAAGTGTATCATTAAGTGTTTTATTTTCCTTTCATAAACAATATTCTGTTAGTGCTTTAGATTTCTTTTTTGGTGATTAATCTGATTGGCTTTCTTCAGTAATATTAGGTTGGGTTAGACTTTTGACAGTCACATTATGTACCAACAACATGTGTATAAGAAATCCTTTTGTTGAACCACCTCTGAAATTTAAAATCTTCTTGAAGTTTGGCAAATTAAACATCGCTGTCTGGCTTTTCTCATCTCGGAGAAAATATTTCCAAACAGCTGAGTTACTTTTAATTATAAAATTCACAATTCTAACTTATAAAAAATGCGCTTTTTTTAAGTTTGAATAAATTTTATTATACAGAATTACAGGACAGAACAGAATGACTAACCAACATGATATTTTGCAAAGATATTAACTTTTTTTTTTCTAAATCAAACCTTTTCAATCACTTTTTTATTGTACAACTAAAAATATAGTTATTTTCAGCAATTTTATACTATTTTTAAATTATTGTATTGAGACACATAAATTGTTGTAGTTTTTATACATATTTTCATTACGCTTTGTTTCGATCAATCTTATAGGGAATTCCAGGATTGATATTAGGCAATCCTGGGATTTTGAGAATATAAAAAATGCTGGGAACCTAGGATTGCAATACCTATTCATCTTAAAATTCTAGCAGATGTCACTTTTTCAATAAAATAAACTCTAACGATTTATCAACGGTAATGTCAACTTAAATTTCCTACCCAAAAGAAAATGCCTAGCTCTGTGAGTAGAACATTTTATAGCCAACCCTTCTCTCTCTATATTAGAATATCTTATTTCAGCATCTGATAAAGATCATGAGAGATACAATACAGGATGACCACTTTGCGATAGAATTCAAGATATAGCTTTTTCACTGGCATTAGTTGTTAACTCTATATCTTGATTTATGTCATAAACTTTTAACACAGGGATTTCGCAAAGATTCTCCTATAAAAATTCAAACAGCATATTGATGTTCTTTTCTCCACTCAACCATAACTCCTCTCTTTCTTAAATTATTTAAAGGTAGATAAATTAGATTTAAGCTCTTCAGCATTTTTACCACCAACACATATATTATCTTGAAATATAATCATATTATGAATAATATCACCAACAACCGATTCTATCATTCTTTAAAATATTGCACTTGCAGTTTTTATTCCAATAGGCAAGCATATTATCTTAACAATCTGATAGAGGTATCAACTGTTGTTATTTCTTGTTCCTCTTTGTCTGTATCAATTTGGTGATAAACTCCTTTGAGATCAATATAGCAAAATATTTCATTCCCACCATTTTATAAAATACAGTTACTATAATTTTTTAAATGTTAATAATTTATTAAATAAATAAAAAACATAAAAAAGTTTAAAAAAACATTAAAAAATTGATTTTGAACGTATCATTTAAGTTAAATTAATTTTGATTTAAAAAATATACTGTTAAAAAATAAAAGTAAAAAAAATATTATTTTTAAAATAACTATTTAATTATTATAAACATTATGATGCACCAGCACATTTTTGAATAAAATAATAATATAAACTAAAAAAATACACACACAAGAAAGCAAACAAAAAAAAAAAAACACGCCAAAAATCTTTTTTATTAAATACAAAGTTAAGATAATTATATAAGATCTATTGCCCAATTTTAAGAAAGATATTGAATTAACACTTGAGAAATTTCAGCCTTATGTCACTTAGACAACAGGGCTCGATTTAATGCAAAAAAAATTTAATTGTGAACCCAATCCCCCCACTTCTTATCCCTGGCGCCGCTTGCGGTTATGGGGAGGGGAGAGGGGTTGCATTAGTTTAAAATTGTATCTTATGTACATTAGTTCATAATAATTATTTTTTTAACATATTATCTCTCATATTTAAATACTCTTTTATATTTATCTTGTTTGGCAGAGTATAAAATAGAGTATGTTACTGTTATAATTTGCAGTCTAAGTTATAACTTAAAGTTTAAGTTGCAGTAGTGTAATAAGCAAGTAACATGTAATACCATTAAGATATTACTTTTATTAATTGTTTTTACTTAACTTAAAAAGATTAACTAATAAAAGATACTTAAAAAAGTAAAAGTGAAAAAGTAAAAGTAAAAACGTAAATATTACAATATTTAACCCACTAGTTTAAATATTGTAACATTTGCATCAACTTTTTTTATTTATATTTAGTCATAGAAAACTATTTGCGTTCACGCTGACAATAAAACATGTGTTATTTTTAAAGAGTATTTAATTGTTATTTTAAAAAGCTATAAAACAACAATAAAACAACGTTGTTTGCAAAGTTGTTTAACAATATAAACAGCTTGTGTTAATGTGAACAACTTGGTGATGCTGTTTCATTGCTGTTTTAAACAGTTTATAACCTTAATAACATAGTTTAGAATAAAACAAAGTAAATAAATACAATTGTTCTAATTAACAAATTAAAACATTATCATCATAAAACTTTAAACATCATATTTGTGCAAAAACATGCCTATAGACCATACGAGTCTATAACAGACCAAACAAGCAAAATCAAAGTAGAAAAACATTAGATACGATGTTTTTTATAATTTATTGTTTTTTGATATAGCGTACTATTAAAATTTAAGTATAACTAAGTTTTTCATTCAAATGGTTTGTGGATGTTTTTATTCAATTTTTTCATCCAAATCATTTTTTAATAAATTGAATTATATTTCTTTAAGTTTAAGAATACGCTTAATTTTTTTTTTTTAATTTTTTTTTTTTTAATTTAAATTTAATTTCTTTGAAGTATGCATAATTATTTTTCTACTGCTTAAGTAAAACTATGTAAATATACACAAAAATTAAAAAGAAGTAAAATAATTTATTAACTTTTATTTTAATTTTTTATAATTTAATTTTTAATTTAACTTTTGTAATCACTGGTTTAATGTTTGTAATAGAATGTTTCAACTTTTAAAACTATTTTCAAGAAACAAAATATAAATAACTATTCAAAATGTTACGATTTAAATAAAACTTTTTTCCTCACTTACACTATATTCTAAATCTGATATTGTTACTATAGCTAGATATATGTTTAATTTTCAGAACGATTTTCGGTAAGCTAGGTATTACTACAGTTACGGACTTAATTTTAGACTCAGACTTCAATTTTAACAAAAAACTTAATTCCATAACCATATATTTAAAAATGATAATAAAAATAATGATTAATTACAGCCTGCTAATACTTGCATGAATGTCCTTTTGATTTTAGTACTTCTTTAATGCACTGCGACATTGAATCCACCAAATTTTTGCAGATGTCAGCTGAAAATGAGCACCAGATAATTTTAATTTTTTCAATTAAATCCGGTATGGAGGAAGGCTTTTCTTCGGCAACTCGGCGTTTAATTAAAACCCATAGGTTTTTGATCGGGTTTAGATCTGGCGAATTTGAAGGCCAGTCCAATAATTCGATTCTTTTTGATATAAACCATTTTTTAGTTTACTTTGAGACGTGGCAGGGGGCTGAGTCCTGCTGGAACACGGTGCAATTGTGAATTGCCATGAATCGTTCCAAACTGTCATTCAAAATATCAATGTATGCTGTTAAATTTAAAGTTTCTCCTTGATTTATAAATCGAATGGAACCACGGCCATGTGCTGAGAAGCACCCCCACACCATCACATGAGCAGGGTGCTTAACAGTTGGAACTGTAAACCTTGGGTCAGTTGCTGATGAATGTTTAGGATGTCGAACCCATTATTTATAGCTTGCCATCAAATGAAAATTACTCTCGTCACTAAACATGACTTTTGCCCAATCTTCTGATGTCCAATGAGAGTACTACAAAACAATATTCTCTTCTTCCGTTGGATATCAGAAAGAAAAGGCTTCTTTAAAGGCCTTGACACCCGCATAGAAAGTCTGTTGCATAAAATATGTCGAATATGACGAGTGGAAACATTCAAATTTAAATTCCTTTTGATAAACATTCTTTCTGCGCTGAAATAAGCCTTGGTCTACCAGGATGATGTTTAGGTTTGATTGAACCAGAAAAACTAAACTGCCTTACAATACGCGATGCTGAAGATTGTGATATTCCCAACCTGGATGCAACGTCCCTTGTGTTATAATTTTCCTCAAATAATAAATTAACTTGAGATCTAATCGATTCATTTAATGTTTTCTTCTTCCCCATTATGGTGTTTTAAAATGACTGAAATAAAACAAGTTAAAAAATGAGCCAGCTACAAAAATTCACAACTTCTTAATAAATAATTGACAACAATAATCGTTTCCTTATTTATACATAATTAACATTTTTACTGGAATTCCAAATCCGTCAAATGCTATTTTTGCATATTATATCATCAGATATATTTAATTCCATGAAACAAATTTATTCATCAAGTTATTTATGCATGCATCATACTTATTATGCTATTTTCACACTTTCATCATGAAAATTTTGATTTTATCACTTTGAGTCTAAATATAAGTACGTAACTGTAAATAGGTATTACGGACACTGCTGAATTGAATTTATAATTATTGAGCATTAAAATTTAAAAAAAAAAATTTTTCAATTTCAAATTTCAATCGCAAAATTATTTGAATAAAAAAATTTTAGAATACTAAAATTCTTTTGTTCAAATAGATTTCTTTTTAAACAAAATTCCTAAAAACAACTTGCGTATTTATAGAAAATGTTTAATCTTGATATCGCTTTAAATAAAATATTAAAAAATGGTATCACATCTTTTATATTTGAGTTTTCTTTTTTAAATAATTATTAGCTAGAAGCTTATATTGTATTAACAACATATAAGATTTAAATAGAAACATTTGTATGGCTAATTTTTGCGAGTCTTTAAGTAAATTAAGTAAGTTTAATAGTTGGGTAACTGTAAGTTACTGTAGTAATTAACTGGTTGTTTTGATTTAGCTTATAGGTAAATTTACTGTGATGTACTTTATCCACTCAGTAAACCAAACTAAACATAACTTTAAAATAATATTGGCTTCCATGCAGAGATTTAAAGTAATTTAAATTCAAAAGTGCTTTCGAATGTCAAAAAAATTCTCTCCACGCAAGAGAGCAAGGATCATACTTCTATTCAAAAGATAAATTTAGCATGACATACTTTATGACCCCTGATAAAAAACTTTAACAAAAACATTACTCTTACGGATGGCTAAAAAAAAATGTTGAGTTAGAAAAAAAATTTAACAAAAAAACAAAACAAATCGTGATTGCAATATGCCTAATTTGGACAACTATGCCTATTCCCTGGACAACTATGTCTATTTGGCACCTGAGTTATGAAGTATTGCTAAACAACCTCGGCATAATACTCTAGAATAGCAGATGTATATAACTTCAGGGAGATTGTATATATTAAAAAAACACATGTCCAAACTTATCTTTTATACAAAAAATGAGGCAGAAAAAAATTTATTTTTTAAAAACTATGCTATACAAAAATCTAAAAACAAGATTAATTAATAATTATTAATAAAACTTTTTCTTTCCTTTTATTAAAAAAAAAATGAAGCAAGAAAAAATGTAGTTTTTAAAAACTATGCTATACTATCTAAAAATAAGATTGAATTAGCAATATACCTTTCATAAACTCCTTTAACTTATGATTTGGTATGTTAATATAACCCAGTTGTTTTAATCTCTCTTTTATTTCTTCTTCGGAAAAATCCATTTTGCATTAGCAAATATTATCTCTTTAAATATATATATATATATATATATATATATATATATATATATATATATATATATATATATATATATATATATATATGTATATATATATGTATGTATACGCATTATACATACATATATATGCGTATATATATATATATACATACATTTTATTAGAGAGTGCTTGATGAATTACAGTAAATTAAAAATAAATTAAAACAAATTAGGTTAAAACAGAGCTTGATTTTTTACCTGATGATTGCATTTAGCATAAAACTTATAGTTGTAAAAAACATGTAGTTTTATTGATGTAGCAACATTTCGCGCATGTTTTAAAATATGTTTTTAAAAATCAAAAACAAAAACACAATTAATTAAAAAACTTTCTAGTCATTATTATTACAGTTTTTTAAAAAACAATATAATTTAATGTACTTTCGCATTATTTTAATTGCTTTAACTTTTAGACAACATAAAAATGTAGCTTATTTGTTGAAGTCACATAATTGTTATTAAAAGAGACTTTTTTTTACCATAAAAGTCTCTTTCGACTATGAGATAAGGATATATATATAGTTATATATATATAATATATAGTTATATTATAACTATGAACGCATGTTTAGAAAAACTTCTCTGACATCACAATGAAAAACTTCTCTGACATCACTTTTTGTCATATTACATTCCTAAAAATGTTAGTAATGTAAATAGTATTTAACTTAATTTAATTTAACTTGAATGAAATTTTTATCTATACAAGTGATGAAAAGAGAATATTCAAAAAATACTTTCTGTTTAATGACTTAAGCATTTGACAAACAGCTTGAGTTTTATGACTTTAGTCATTAAAATCTAGCTATATGTACAAATAATATTTAAGCAGCTAAAATATTCATAAAAGAGGACCAAAAACATGTAAATATGTTGATGAAACAGTTAACATGGTTTCAGGGGCTAATAATTATATTGTATACAAGTTTACTCTTCCTGTTGTAAGCCAAGCTGTAAGAGAGTGAACTTTCCAGTTGGTAATTATAATATTATTATATTATTTGTAAGTATAATATTATTTTATTATTTTATATTTTGACACTAAGTATTATACAAATATACCATCATACATTTTATGATATTTACTTGAAAAATTGTTATTGTTGCTGTTGTTGTAATCTGACAAAAATAATTTTAATGATCTAAAATAATGATTAAAAAATTTTTTTTATCTAATACTGTATCAGAAAAATTGTTTTTTTCCTAATTATTATTTTAGATTGTCAAAATTATTTGTCTATTAGTAATAAAGAAAATCAAATCAATATATTTTCACTTTAATAATAACTGTGTATATATACAATCGTGCGGGACATTTACAAGCAGTTATAAACTGATGATATGTAAAGACCTATGATGGTATAAATTATAGCATAACAATAATAATAATAATAACAATAATAATAATAAATAATAATAGTATTAATAATATTAAAGTATAATCTATATATATATATATATATATATATATATATATATATATATATATATATATATATATATATATATATATATATATATATATATATATATATATATATATATATATATATATATATATATATTATTACTATAATCAAAAAATAAATTTGTAGCAAATAGTGATTATCATTAATAACAATGCAAAATAAAAAATAAAACAATCATAATAATATTAATAACAAAAAATATAACCGATAAAAAGAAGAAAAGAAAATGGAGAGAAGTTTAATGACTTGGAAAGAAGAGTTGAAGAAGTAGAAGTCCTAGGAGAGTTTTGTTATGTACCAGAATTTTTTAAGCATAGTATTTCAGAAGGAAATAGAAATATTGAATATAGAGTAAATAAAGTAAAAAGAATTGAAAAAAAAAAAAATTGTTGTAGATAATTAAGCGGGGGCAATTGCATAGAAAATAGTTTATTTTTTATTTATTACATATTACATGGTTTAATGACAATGCCACAATCTTTAGAGCCATATAAACTTTACAGGATGATGAAAATAAGAGTATTTGATTGAGACTAAATGAACATTTATATACTTTTATGTTTTATTTTTAGATTTTTATTTTATGAGTTTTATATTTTTGAGTTTTATACTTTTATTTTATTTAAAATTTAGGTATAGAGAATGACTGCAATAATTATAATAATAATTACATAATTCATTAATTATTTTTATTGAGGATAAACTTTTTGCATGGGTTATGAAGGCATTTCTATTTTTTATTTTGGTGAACTTTTTTTTAGTTTCAACAGGAAGAGTTTCAACAATGAATTGATTGATACTTGATTGACTTTATGCCATACTTATGTGTTTGTTTTAAAGGCATAGAGAGACTACAATAAGATACAGACCTAAGTTTATAACTTTGAATATTATTTTTGAATTTAAAATAGCTAGTGAAGCAGCTGGGTATATTATTGTGGACAATGTCCCATACAAATACACAGTTTGATAAGTAGAAAAGTTCATCAAGCTTTAAAATTTTAGAAAGATTATATAGTATGTCAGAACTAAAACTGTTAGGTTGAAAGTGAATTATTCTTAATGATTTATTCTGGAGATTTATAAGGTTTTTTTTATAAACAAATGAACTTTGTCCTCATATCTGACAACTATAGTGTAGATGGGAATTGAAAATAGCATACCAAATATTCACAAGAGTTTCGTAATTCACAAAATGCCTTATTTTGGTAAGCATTCCATATGCTCGACTTAGTTTGTTTGTTATGGATTTAATTTGTTGAATGAACAAAAGATTTTTCATCCAATAATATGCTTAGATATTTTATTTTATCTACAATATTTAGTTTTTGACTAATAATTCTAAAATTAAGTTTTTTTGGTTAATTTTTTGTCTTGAGGTTTAAATAGAACTATTTCAGTCTTTTTGACTTTCAAAGACATTTTGTTTGATTGCAACCATTGACCAGTGAAGCCAGGTCATAATTTAGGAACTTATTTAGCTTTTATAAGGACTTATCTACAGCTAGGAGGTTGGTGTTATCAGCAAAATGATACACTTTTGAGTACTTAACACATGTGTTTAAATCATTAATGTAGATAAGAAAAAAAAGGGGACCTAGAGTTGAACCCCCTGAGGAACACCTATAGACATAAACTTAGTATTGGATGAGATTTTACCAATGGTAACATTTTGTGGACGATGGTTTAAATATGACTTAAAACAGTTCAGAGCAATTCCCCTAACACCTTAATGAGATAGCTTTGATAATAGAATTTCATGATTGACAGCATCAAAATTTCATGGTTGACAGTATCAAACATTTTATGGTTGACAGTATCAAATATTTCATGGTTGAAAGTATCAAAAAAATGTTATCATTATTATTATCATTATTATTGTTGTTATTATTACTATTATTATTATTTGTCAGATTACAACAACAACAACAACAACAACAACAACAACAACAACAACAACAACAACAACAACAACAACAACAACAACAACAACAACAACAACAACAACAACAACAACAACAACAACAACAACAACAACAACAACAATTTTTTTACCAGTAAATATCAACAAATACCAATAAATATCGTTTTTAAATCAATTCCAAGAAGGCGTTAAAATAAAAACCACAAATTACTTTCTTAGTTTAAAAGCAGAGAAGGATATACCCTATCTATCGATAGAGATTGAAAGAGAGTAAAATATTCTAGTGAAAGAAAAATATTTATAAACTGAAGTCTTCATAATTACTTTATTTTTCATTGTAATTATTACTTTTATTGTTATTTTAAAGGTAATTCCAAGAACACTAAAATACCGGAGACGAGGTAAAACAATAAAAAAAACTCGTGAAATTTTACTTTTAAGTAAGAGGCGCACGGTTATAAAACGTGTCTCGAAAACAATCCGATAGATAGTCGCGTACGATCAATCCGATAGATAGTCGCGTTAATCGTTTTAAATTTTTATTAATCGCATTTAATAGTTTTTTGTTGCTGTTGTTTATTTGTTTTTTGTGTGTTTTTTGTTTTGTTTTTTTCATTTTGTAATAAAATATAAAATTTACAAGATAAGACTTAAAAAGTAAATGACCATAAAAAGTTTAAAAAGTAGATCATCGATAAAAAATAAAAGAACTCGGGGACTCGTTGAAGACTGTTAAGTCTTGTTGTCAAGAACTGCTAACATAAAACAAAATAAACCGCCAACGTGATAATTTCTTGTAATATTGGCAAAAGATAAACAAGATAAATACATTCATGGTTGACAGATTTTATTAAAAGTATATTAATAAATCGTTAATTGTATAAATTAGTCCTTAAGCTTACGTTTAAATGAGATATTGATCAATAAAAACTAAAGAAAAATTTTTCAAAACTATTTTATTGCAATAATACGGTCCGCAAAAAGCAATGCAAAACTTACTGAAACACGTTTGAAAATATGGCTACTTAACAAAGTTATAATTGCGTAGAATGTATTAATGTGTACGAAAAAGAAGTGGTTCGAGAATAAAGCCTTGCGGAACATCACAACTAATCTTTAACAAACTTATTGGTGAAGGACCGCCAATGGATAAAAATGGTTGGCGATTATTTAAATAACTTTTTTAACCATTTCAGAACTTTTCCAGATGTTCCATAATGTTTGCGTTTTTTAAAAAGAATTTTGTGGTCTTTGGTATCAAAGGTTTAGATAAGTCAATGAAGATGCCTAAGGTTTATTCAAATTTTTCAAATAATTCAGAGATTCCACGTGTTCACTGGAGAATTACGTATTCTGTAGAGCTGTTTTTTTAATCCATACTGATAGTTAATTAACAAATGATTGTCAGTAAGATGTGTTTAAATTGTGTTAAACATAATTCTTTCCAGAATTTTTAAAAAACTGGAAGAACAGAGATATGGGGCGATAGTTATTAATATTTGTTAAACCTCCTCTTTTGAATGTGTAACTTTTGTTATTTTAAATTGATCGGGAAAAACTCACTGTCTTATTGAAGATGAAAAAATCTTAAAATAATGTCTATAATAAATCCGTATGAATAATTATATTGCAATTTATATCATCAAAACTATTCGCTTTTTTTGATTTTAGCATACTAAAAGCAGCATTCTTACGATAGTAAGCACAGAACGTTTTTAAAGCTGTAAAAACGTTTTGTGCTTCCTGGGGTAAGCATACGATTAAATGCAACAAACTAAATAGCTATTAAAGAGTTAATACCTGAAATTTCACTTAAATCAGATCATAAGTAAAACAATGGCGATTCAAAATTTCTAATTAATTTTTAGCACACCAAATAGTGAATTGTTTATATAAGTGTAGCAAAATAAGATTAAGCAAAATATAAGCTAATATTGCATTTAAAACTGACAAATTTTTGAATTCTTTTGAAAAAGTTCTGCTTTAAAATGGTTTTAGAACTGTTTTAAATTTATTTCATATTGAGAATTATTTTTGCATTTAGTAGTGGAGAAAGTAAAGTCTATTTAAAATCTGTAATCTATTGTCTGCTGAAATCTGTAATCTATTGTCTGCTCAAATCTAAAATCTATCGTCTGCTCAAATCTAAAATCTATTGTCTGCTCAAATCTAAAATCTGAAAGCTCTAAAAATCTATTTTATATCTGCTTCATAAAAATCGTTATATGAAATATTATTAGTTGTTTTAAAAAAATTGAATTGTTTCGTTTTGAAGTCAATTGAATCGAAAATCACTTACAAGAATTATATGATATTTAATAATTTCAAATTTACATTTTTTTTGAAGTGTTTTTATTTCTTCCCAAAGCTTATTTCGCATTTCTAGGGTTTCATTTATGTAAATTTTGCTCGTGAATATTCCACTACCTTTAAATTTTTTTGTTTAAAGTTAAAAATAAAGTTTGCGGCCTATCCATTTTTACTTGTCCTACGCTTTAATCACCATCTTTTTTGTAATATCAAACTGGTTTTTAAGTATATTTTGAATGCTTTTGCGCAGTCATTTTATGTTTCAGAGGTTTGGCTACTCCGTCAACTATTAAGTTGTTTGACCCAATGGCATATTATATAAACTAGATGTCAAACTTGCGGATTTTATTGGACGAAAAATAAAGCAGCTTTTTTTGTTTAAAAATGTAGTCCGCAATTTTTAAAAAGGGCAACAGCTGAAGCCGATGTGTGGAATAAAAGTTAAAAATCCAAGTTAAGAGTATCAAAAGTTCCCAATAAGTTAAAGACAATTCAAAAACGTGTTTTTAAGTAATTATAAAATACTTATTATTTTTTATTAGCCTAGGTTTATTAAAAAGTATTAAAATTCATAAAAATGCTTCAAAAGCGTCTGTCGTTTCACTTTTCTATTCAAAACTTTAATCCCTTTCTAGTTAGAAAATGAATTTAGGAAACATAAATTATTGTTTTACAAATATTCTAATTTCCTTTTAATACTTTTACATAACTATAATTTATATTTAAAATATATTTACTTCATTTTTAAAAAAGAAAAGTTGAATAATATTTGTTTATAAATTTGATCCGCATTTTGTAAACAGGGCAAAAGCGGCTTCACTTTTTGGATCAAAGTTAGACATCTAATATATAATATATCATTTTATTGGCGTGATTTGAAAACTTTAGATGTAGAAAATCATATATCATTATTTTAATCGCTTGAGCACAAGAATTTTTTTTTAGATATTAAAAGATTTCATGGCAGACCTAAGAACACGGTTATTATGGGTAATCTAACAAAACGGATTAAGTGCAAAAATCCAATTTTTGCAGTTTACTCATTCCTAGGAGTAAACTGCCAAAGTAAATTAAACTTTTTGTGCAAAATCAATGCGTGATTTAGTGGCTTTCAATAATGATTAAGTAAATTATGTGCAAGTATTGGTCTTAGAAGTTAATAATGCTTAAAATACGGGTAAAATTTCAAATTTAACGGGTTATTTTTTGCCGCTTTAACATTTTATTGATAAACCACCATAACATCAACTAATTATAGTGTTACAGCTCAGATTCAAAAGCTCAATATAAAAAAAATAATACTTTTTTGCAAATAATAAAATTTTAATAACAATGTATATAAATTTTTTTGAAAAAAGTTTATAAATTTTTTTTTTCTCACCGTTGTCTTTTTAAATTTCATTCATTATGTTTTTTCGAAAGACAATATTTTATTGTATAATATTATATATATATATATATATATATATATATATATATATATATATATATATATATATATATATATATATATATATATATATATATATATATATATATATATATATATATATATATATATATACACATTCGAAATTTTAAGTTACAAATGTGAAATTATTTAAAAACGTTAAATTATTTTTGAATTCTCCTCGTGGTTGCTTACATTTAAAACTTTAAGTTAAACAATTACGATATTTAGAATAGTAGAAAGTGAAAGTGTCATATCTGAAACATCGAAAATTCCTGTGGATGCCCCTGATTAGTATATATTTAAGTTGACCAAGTCCTTCTTTTTACTTAGAAGAGTGCAGCGCCAAACATAACTAAAATTTAGATTTTTACGGCGCTCTTCTTCAAAAATAGAAAGACCTTGGTCACCCTAATATATTAGCAATATATATATAATATATTTTTAAAAATAACACGATGCTTTTTATTCTTGACATGTTTCGTAAAATTTATTTACATTTTCAAAAGATTAATTATCAATAAAAAAAACTGTGAAATAAATATTAAAAAATAGAAGTCTTTACAGAGAAATATTAACGGACAAAAATTATACATAATAAACCAATATATTTATTACAAAATAACTCGGTAAATAACCAATCAAAATAACCAACTCTCAAAACAAACAAACAAAAAAATAAACTGACAGTAAAATTAAATAGATAAGTTTATAGCATAATGTAAAGTTTGTTGGGGCATTATCGAAAATCTCAAAAGAATTGTCAGTTAGCCAGATTTTTTCAATTAATAGATATATTTAAGTGTTTAGATATATGAGATTGTTTACGACTTTTAAGGTGCTCATTTATTCTAGTTGCCAAATGTCTGGAGGTTTCTCCAATATAACTGGCACCTCAATATACAACATAAAAATATGAAATTTACAATGGAAAAAGAACAAGATAACCAGATTGCCTTTTTAGATATACTTAATAAAAAATCCAATTCGTTTTCTACTTCAGTTTATCACAAAAAAAGTATATAGGTCTTTTACAAAAAATTTTTAGTTTTATTCCCTCTTGTTACAAATAATAAACTTATGCGTTGTTTGATTGATCGTACATTTAAAATTAATAATACTTGGGTTTGTTTCGATACAAATATTAAGAATCTATCATTAGTTTTACAAAATAATAAATTTCCACAAAAAATTATTGACTCTGAAATTAAATCCTATATTGATAAGAAAATGAACCCATCTGTTTCTAACATTGTTAATAGTTTAAATGTAAGATACTTTAAGCTTCCATACATTGGAATGTACTCTAATTATACTAAAATGAAAATTTCAAAAATTGTTCATAAATATTGAAAGGATGTTCTAATAAAATTAGAGATTGTTTTTGCTTAAAAGAGTCGCTTCCAAAACTGCTTAAATCTCATCCGTCACTTAACATACAAACTATGCTAAACTATGCTAAACATTATGCTATAAACTTATCTATTTAATTTTACTGTCAGTTTATTTTTTTTTGGTTGTCTATACATTTTTTTGCGCTGGCTGTATTGCTAGTTATATTGGAGAAACCCCCAGACATTTGGCAACTAGAATAAATGAGCACCTTAAAAGTCGTAAACAATCTCATATATCTAAACACTTAAATTTATCTATTAATTGAAAAAATCTGGCTAACTGGCAATTCTTTTGAGATTTTCGATAATGCCCCAACAAAACACAAATTAAAGATAAAAGAAGCCCTCCACATTAAATGGGAAAGTCCGTCACTTAATATACAAACTATGCTAAACTATGCTAAGCATTATGCTATAAACTTATCTATTTAATTTTACTGTCAGTTTATTTTTTTTTGTTTGTTTTGAGAGAAGGTTATTTTGATTGGTTATTTACCGAGTTATTTTGTAATAAATATATTGGTTTATTATGTATAATTTTTGTCCGCTAATATTTCTCTGTTAAGACTTCTATTTTTTAATATTTATTTCACAGTTTTTTTTATTGTAAAACAATATTTTGAAAATGTAAATAAATTTTACGAAACATGTCAAGAATAAAAAACATCGTGTTGTTTTAAAAATAATTACTTATTTTATGCTAATACGACGTTCAAGAAATATAATATATTGTATTTAAATTATATATATATATATATATATATATATATATATATATATATATATATATATATATATATATATATATATATATATATATATATATATATATATATATATATAAATATATATATATATATATATATATATATATATATATATATATATATATATATATATATATATATATATATATATATATATATATAAACTTGAAATATGATTTTTAACCAATATAAATTAAAAATAGTCAAGCCTGTAAGCAAAAGTAAATCTTTTTTTCCTAAAATATTTATTAATAAAAATATTTTTTAATATCTAAAAATGCATTAATACAGAGTATTTTTATACTTAATTAAACTTTAAGCACTATTTTTAGTGCCTAAAGTTTAATTAATTATGTAAAGTTTTAACCTGCATAATATTTATATTTAAAATTATTTCTTTATTTTCTATTTTTTCATTTCGGTTAAAATTGAAATAGTTACCGTATTAGACATCCTATACTTTTTAATTATTTAAAATTTAAGTAACATATAAAATGAGACTATTCTCAGAGGCTGGCAACATTTTTGATAAAAAAAAGAGCTAGCTTGTTGCCCAAAACTTGATAGCAGCTCTTTTTGCACCACAGTATTCCTAAACTTTTAGAAATCCTTACATAACTGATTACTGCAATTAAAATTACATTTAATTTGTTAAGAAATTTGCATTGTTCACGTAAATTTATTTACGTAAATTTATTCACGTATATTTTATTACGTAAAATTATTCACGTAATTTTATTACTCTATAGGACAATTATTTTTTTGACCTAGTTTACACAGTCTGTGTCACATGTCTTAAAAAGAAGGTAAGATTTAAATTCCGGCATTTCGGCCTGAAATATTGTAATTCCGGTCAGAACCGGAGTGACTTAAAAGTCTCAAACTGCGGATTTGATTTCAATTAAAAAACGGCTAAAATAAATCATCGCTTTAATCCCACGTGAATCAAGTGCAAATTCCTACAGGTTCAAAGTATTTAATAATAAAAATACTTTATTATAAATACTTTAGTTTATGTTTTTCAATAGCTCATTACCGAAAACTTTGCTCAAACATAATTTAATGTGAATTTTTTTGTTGAAAAGTTTATAACAGTCTGTATCTGAGTTTGTTGCTCTTTTGTATTTTTTTTGTTTGTTTTTGTTTTGTTAAAAGAAAAAATGGGACGAGCTGAAGCTGAAATTTTTGTTAAAGAACAAATTGATTCAAATTTCATTGTTGTATTTTCAAAAACATATTGTCCATATTGTACAATGGCAAAGAAAGCACTTGATGATGTCAACGCTACTTACACTGTTTTGGAGCTAGAAAACAGAGATGATTGTCAGGATATTCAAGATGTACTGATGGATATGACTGGTGCTCGTACTGTAAGTAATTAAAGACTAATTTTAAAGCAATGAAGATCTAATTTAAACAAAGAACTAATGAAATTTTATTTTTGAGATTATTCAAATCCATATATGTATTAATAGGATACCATCAAAGGGGGTTACTTTAACCAAAAAACTTGCACCTTAACACTTTAATGTTAAGGTGCAAGTTTTTGTAATGTTATATTTAATATGAATTGTAGTAAGTTAGTAAAAACATTTTTAAAATATTAAATAAAAGATTCCCTATCCATCCATACCACTTTTTTAAATATTTAAAAATAATATATTTATTTTTGGTTATTTTAAAAATATGGCCAAAGTTACCCAGGGGTTGGGGTTACTTTGACCACTTGTTGTTTTCTCATATAAAATGCATTGTAAAAATATTCTAGTACAAAGATACCCCACCCATTGAGTAACTATGGCCCAAAGGAAAGTAATAGACAAATTTAAAAATTCAAAATCTTATTTATTTATAAAACATTAGAAGCAAAACACGACATTGAACTTAATTGAAAAAATTGGTTACACATGTAAAACTAAAAACTTTTTTACTTTTATGCTTCCTCTTCTCTTTTGTGTTACTTTTACACTTATCTCTTTTCTTAGAACAAAAAAAAATTGATTACATATTATTGTAATAATTTAGATAATGTCTAACAACTATATATATAAGTAGTTAGAGTACTTACTTGCTTTGTAAATTCGTATTTAGTTAGGTGTACATGGAAAAGTTTGGAAGGTTATTATTGATGATAATAACAACAAAACTTTTACTGCCAATAGTGCCAACCTAAAAAAAGCTGAAAAATTAAATACCCACATAATAATTAAAGTTAAAGTGTAATCTATGATTTGCATGTATGAAAGTGGGAAAAAATATATATTTAATGGAGTTATCAGCTAAATAATCTTTTTACCGAAGTGTGGCCAAAGTTACCCACGCTGGCCAAAGTAATCCCCTTTGACGGTAATTTAAATTTTTTACAATGTTAAAAAATTAAAAATTTGAACTACAATAGCAAAAATAACATGTTTACAAGAAAAAAGTATTATGCTACATATTAGTTTTGCTTACAACAGTTGATATTTATTTGTTGATATTTCATGTGTTAGTTGTTGAAGCATAAATCTTTTTTTTTTTTTTTTTGCCAAAAAAGTAAATTCATTGTTCCTAGTCATTCATTCTGTTTTGCTATACATTGTATTTTGTGTAATATATACAAGTACAAATGTACTATATTTTGTGTATTTTATAAACACTTGACTAGAAAAAATGAGTCTGAATAATCGTTTTTTGCAGCTAGATTATCTGTGACAAAAGTTCAATCCTTACTTAATTATTTGAAAAGCATTCTGTTTTTTAGGATTTTATTAGAAACTATTTATTTCATTGGCAACCTTTTATATATTGTGATTAACTTTAAAAACTTTTAACCTCTAATTTTAAATATTTAAATTCTTATCTTCTTTTTATTTAAAATATTTTTTTTGTTTTATATTATTTTATGTTTACCTGCTAAGTTTCTTTAGAAAAAAATCCTGTAAGTCACTGTATGCGGTAAAATAAAGAGCTAGCGTCTCTTGTGCCATCTACTAAAATTTATTCTTGTGTTACTCGTCATTCAATTAAGTCTCATCCTTCTACTGTGACTATTCCTAAGTGCTCTAAAAACTCTTATTCGTCTAGTTTTTTTCCTCGAACATCAATTCTTAGGAATTTGCTTCCTTTATCTTGCTTTCCTGATTCATATAATTTTTAATCTTTTAAGTTGTTATCTTGCTCAATAAACTTCGTCTTTTCTCTTCCAGTAACTTCCAACTCTAATAGTGGTTGTTTGCAGCCTTGTTGGAAGTGAATTTTATAGGTCCTAGAAAAGCACTCCATTTTAGCATTTTAGCTTTTTTCTGAAATAGTTTAATATTTCTTTATTGTGTTTATCTTTTACAGAGTTATTATTAATTTTGCATAGATTTACATTGAATTTGATAATTATGTGTTTTCTGTAATACAAAAAAAAAAAAATGGTTAAATGTTACAGTCAGTATTAACACCTACTAATTATTTAGTTATTTTCTCATATTTTTTCATAAATCAGCATATTTTTGTTTTTTTCTGATTGAGAGAAGATTGATATATTCTTAAAAACCTCAAAATTTTCCTTGAAAGGTCTTGGAAATATCCTGAAATTTTGAATTAGCTATTGGCTAGCCACCCTGATTAATATTCATGGAAATGTTATTCTTTATGATAAATTATAACAGTTTAGTATTTGATAAGTTAGGAGGAAAGACTGTTGAACACATTAATCTTGTAGACACTAAAATAAATTTTGCCTACCTTTAAAGCTGTAAATGATTTTAACATTCAATATCTAGTATATTATAAGCATACTATCTTAAGTTTTGTGTGACTTATTTTGCTGCTAACACCAATCCAAAGAATGCCAACATTTAAAAAAGTTGTCTCTTTGTTGGAACTTTGTTTTAAACTGAAATTAATTGCTGCAGTTTAAGATGATGCTTCGCTAAATCAATCATTTTATAAAATGCATATTGAATTAGACAATCAGATGCTGTATATTACATCACAAATGCTGTGCAGCTGTATTGCAACACAGATGCCGTGTATGCAGCTGTATTGCAACACAGATGCTGTGTATGCTTTTTTCTTTCCATATGCTCTACATCCAATGAAAACATTTAGAATATAAAAAATAGTCACAAGCAAAAAAGCTTAGTCTTGTAGAAATTAGTTCATAATCCTCCTTTAACTAAAGTATCTTTAAAGAAGCAATTTATGAAAAAAATCTGCTTTTGTATTATATATTTTGTGTGTACTATCAATTTTAGTCTTATAAATTTACATTAGAATTGTTGCATTTTTAGTAAAAATCACACAAAAATCTTATTTTACTTTTAAAAAAATAAATAAATATATAAAGTTATAAATAAAATAAGTAAAGAATAAAAACAAAGTTTGTTTTTAGTGGTCACACACGTGTTGCTAAACACTTCAACTATAGAATTATTAAAATATATAAAAAAGACCATTAAAACTGAACCAAACTTACAAAGACTGGGTAGCATGGAGTTATTGAAATCAGGCTACTTATGAAAAATTTTGCTTGCTCATGATTATGGTTTGTGTGTTATTATTAAACTAGGTTTTGGATCATTTTAAAATTATTTATATTATCTTTTTTATACAATGTGTATATGGTTTGTACAAAAGAAGCCACTGTATTTTGTATTTGAGCAAAGATTTTATTAAACTTTTTCATTATTTTCTGACTTTGATGAGAAAGAGGCCATTTTGCATTGCTACTCTGAAATGCCACTAATAGAAACTCAGAGAGTTAATTTAAAATAAGTTGTATAGTTTCAGGAAAAAGTTGTCTGGTTTTGTCACTCAAAAATCAATCTGTTCACTGCACTTAAAATTGGTTTAATTTTCCTTTAATACCCAGCTACTGTTTCTGTCTAAATAATAACAAGTATGAGTCACCAATGACAGTAATGTTAAGTTAGCAATTTTAAAAATGTGCTAACAATGACACTGACTGGTTGTTTAGATTTCAGATTGTTGAATATCACAGGAGTCTTATATATGTTATTTAAAAACTTAAGAATAGAAGTTGATCAATCATTACTTTTGTGAGTAATTTGACAAAACATAGTATTTTTTAATTTTGATAGTTAACTAGGGTGAAAAAATGACAGCTAAAAATAAAAAATAACTTACTAATACTAATCCTTCCATTTTAGCTTCCGTTGTTTCTTCTGTTTTAGTTAAAGACCACCTGACTAAATATGTCAGTAGTAACTAAAATGAAGCATTTATTGATTTGAATTTTAAAAATAAAAAGATTTCAACTATGATTTTACAATTATTCCACAAAAAAATAATTTAATTAAAGCATTTTATATTTAAAAAATGATTATTTAAAAAGTATATTGTTTTATTAAAAGTTGCTTTTTATTTGACTATAAAAGGAAAAAAAAAGGTCCTCAAAGTATTTAATTAGTGTTTTATCTTTCCTATTTTTTCTTAGTTAATAGATTTTTTTAAGGTTCTTAGAGTATTTAAAAACCGCAAGTTTTTTTTTTCTAATTTTTAAAATATTTTTTAGGTTCCTAGGGTATTTATAAACCGCAAGTTTATTGGTGGAGGAACTGATTTAAAAATGCTGCAGGAAAACGGGGAGTTGAAAGAACTTGTGAAATCTTAATTTGTATTAAAACTATTTTTAATAATAAAATGATTATAAGAACAAATACTTTATATAAATAAAATTTTTAAATTTTTTCTTTCTTTCACATTTTTGAGAGCTGAGAAACATTAACTTAGTGGTTGCGAACCATTTTTGACCATTTTTGTCTCCTCTCTCCCCACTCGTCACAGCATCTTAACTCTTTAGTAACAAGTCCCGTACGAGTAGTCACAAAACCTTTAACCCGACCCCCCCCCCCCACTAGAGTGTGACGACCCCTATATGGACGACCCCTAAAATAGTTTGTTTAAAAAAACTAATAATAGTTACATAAAGATGTTATCAGACGCAGTTTTCTTTTAGTAAAATGTACAAAGCCTTGGCTATTCTAGTCATAAGTAAAAATAACTTTTTTTAAAAATTGGAAGACAATCGTAATATCAAATAAATATTCCCACACAGATATCTGACGCAGATATTACTCATTGTTTTGCTATTGTAGTTTACAACAAATAGCGCGGATATCTTTGCTTCTAATGAATGCGTCAAACGTCCATCTATTCCTTGGTTAGATATATATACATCCTTGGTTAGATATATTACATGTCTAACTTGCACAACGAAGCTCACCAATAAAATGGTAAACCAGAGGACTTTGCACTCCCTATGTAACTTGTAATGTTACCTAAGGCCTAGACTTTTTCTTAATAGACCTTTTAAAACAATCTTATGTATTAGTAATATAGCACAAAGTTAAAATATTATTGTAGTTAATATATTATAAGTATTATTAACTAGTATACTGATTTTCCCCATTCTTCTTTTACTTATTTGCAAATATTTCAATATAGCAGCCCTCGGAATTAGGGTCGGCATTCCGGCAATGCCGACTTAACTACCGACCTAGAAGAGTTTGAGGCTGGCAAAAAATCGCTGACCTCGTTTCAATGTTTTATGGTAAAACCTTTGTATCAAATTTTTTTGACCTCTAACAGATTAAGTCGGCAAAGTATGGCCAACTTCAATTTGCCTAATTCCGAGGGCTGCATAAAAAGCCATTTGTTTTTTTAATACCTTGTTACTTGCATATGTTAATCTCTTGATATAGACTTTTCAAGCTCATGTGTTTATTTATTATACCTTCAACAAGAAGAACTATAGGGTATACTATTTCTATTCCATGACTTTTCAAAAATAAAAATATATATCCATCTATCATATCTAGTATTTTAAAAACATCATCATTCATCAAAAGTCATACGTCACAAGATCTTTGAAGTGCGGTTGTAATTTAGCATTGACACAAATAGGGCTGTTTCAAGTAACTTAAGTAATTGTTTAAACAAATCAAGTACTCAAGTAAACTTTTATTACTTAAGTAAAATCAAGTAATTTTTTTTTCCAAATTAAATCAACAGAAAATTGATATTTTATAAAAATTTGCGTAAAAGTTGTCCGATTTTCAATTTTGCACCCAAAAATTAAAGTATTGTAACATTTTGTTTAAATTTTGATTGTTTCTTGGTTTTGTTTTTACCATATTTTCAAAAAAAAATCATAGTTTAGACCATCCAAAAAAAAAAAAGTTATAAATTATAAGAAATTATAGCAGGAGATATGTGTTTTCGTCTTTCTTATGATCTTAAAGATCCTAAAGCATCAACAGTTGAATGTAAAGCCTTTTGTTGAAACTTTTGAATTTTGAATTGAACTGAATCTTTACGAAAAAAAGAATAAGACTGAAGAACTTCATCATTTCTTGTTCAAAACTCCAATTTAATAAAAAACATGGCTTACTTAGATAATCTTGATTGCATCAAAAAAGAAATGGCTGAATGCGAAGGATAAGTTGACCGTCCAAAAATGCTTCAAAAATTGCACTGTACTTTAAAGTTTTTATCAACATCATCAATTGATACAGAAAGATGCTTTAGTGCCCTAGACTTTTTTATTATTATAACAAATTTGAGAATATCTTTGAGTGATAAATTGATAAAAGTTTTAAGTTTTCAGCGTTCTATCTTGAAAGTTTAGTTAGGTTATGATTTGTTATACCGATATATACCTATTAGGGTGGAGCGATTTTCATAGCAAAAAAAAAAGAGTTTAAAAACCAATATTACTGAGACACGAATCAATGTCTATTAATTATAAGATAAAAGTAAAAAAATATTTTTTGATTTTGATGAGATCTTGAGGGTCCTCTTTGGAATTTAAATTCTTGACAGGTCCTAATATTTTTGAATTTTTTTTTTTTTCTAAACCATATCAACCTTGGATGATATGGTTTATCTAAAATGCTTGTTTCATAAATAATAATTTTATTAAAAAATTTTTTTAGTGAAAAAAATACTTGCAAAAATATACCTTAAAACACCCGTTTTGTTGAGGACGGGGGTTTTTAATGAAAAAAACAACTCTACTTTTTTAATTTTAATTTTTTAATAAAAATAAATATTATTTTCAAAATCAGCATATTATTTTGCTTCTTTTAAGTATCAAGTTGATATAGTTTAGAAAAAAAAAAATTTAAACAATATTAGGACCCATCAAAAATTTAGAATCCAAAGAGGAACCTCAAGAACTCATCTAAACTAAAAAAAAAAGAGTAAGGTTCTTTTTTCACCAAAAGATATTGATTTGCTGCTCAGGCAAATCAAATTTCAAAAATTTTCAAAATCGCTCCACCCTAATACCTATATCACAGAAAAACATAATATTAGATGTAATTTTTCATTGTTTGAAAAATAACTAAAGTTACTTAAAATTACTTAAAATTACTTGGGTAACTTTTTTCTATTACACTTCTAGACACAAAGCTGTACATAGAACTTCTTTATCTTTGCTCTATATGTAAACAAAATATTGCACTATTTTTTTTTTTTTTTAAAAAAGAAATATTGTAGTTTTTATATTAAAGTTTAAAATAAAAATAAAAAAAATTATTTAAGTTAAAAAAAAAAAAATCAAGTTATGATTATGATTATGTCATATAAAAAATAAGAAAAAAGTATTATAATATTAATGTAATAGAAAGAATATTATTAACAAATAAAACTTTATAAAATAATTAACTAAAATAAAACGTAAAATTCGACAATTTAAAGTAATGAAACTTTTATTTTGTGAGAAGTATAGCAGCGCGAAAATTTTTCACAAAAATACGTATTAGCGTATTTTTATAAAATTTAATTAAGTTGAAACATCTGGTATAGTATGTAAACTTATCCTCTTTCTTATAATAATTTACAATATTTCTAGGGGTTATATATACCCTCGTTATTCAAGTAATATAAAAAACCGTTAAAAAAACAAACAAATAATAAAACTTCAATGTAATGTGTTCTTGCGTCTTAAAAAAGAAAAATAAGGTTTCCAAAACGACGATGTGACGTAATCACCGTCGTCTTCATTCAAACCGCCTTCACCCGGAGAACACTAGTGAAACTGTATTTCCAAGGACTCTCTCACTTTTCTCTTAAAATAGTCTTACTCTACTTTAACAGTGTTGTTATTATTCCAGCCAAAGGCACCATGGCAATTTCTGGAATGCCCCGCTACGGCCGAATTTTTCCATTTTCCCTCAAAAGTATGTTTTTGATGTTGGCAAATGCGAGCTGAAACCTTAAGTTTTGTTTCACCCACACAGAGCTCTCCACACGAACACTCCAGTTTGTATACTCCTGGGTAAGAGTTGTTGGAAAGTCGAGGCTTGTTTTTTTGAGTTATTAATTGTTGAAGGTTTATTGGTGATTTAAAAACTGGAGTATAGCCTACACTTTTAAATATCTGTTTTAATTGATTACTCAATTTTGGTACCCATGGTAGAGAAATACAATTTGGTTCTAGTTTATTGATGTTATTGCTGTTGTCTTGTTGATTATTTTGCCCACTTCCTTTCATTTTTTTGACAATGTTTTGAAGTACCTTCTTGTTATAACCATTTTCTGTAAACACCTCTATTAGAAACTCTAATTCATGATTTATGTGTTCTTTACTGCATAATGTAAAAGCTCTTTGGATAAAACCTTTAAATACACCATAAATTATTTTTGGATCGTGACAAGAATGCGGCTTTATTTGCACATTAGTAATTGCATCTTTGCGATAGATTTTAAAAAGATATGTTCCGGATTTGTTATTTGTTATTAAGAGATCGAGAAAATTTATTGCGTGTGAATCACTTTCTTTTTCAATTGTATATTTGATATTTGTGTGTTGATTATTTAACAAGTTGAGAAAACGTTCTGATTCTGCCTCATTTATAAAACGGGAATGGATATCATCTACATACCTTTTAAATGATTTTACACATATTGGTGGTGTAAGATATTGTGCCTGTTGTAACGCTTTTTCTTCATAATGTTGTAGAAAACTCTCTGCCATTACTACCATTAATGATAAACCTATAGGACCAGCATCTTCCAATGTGTGTATGTTGCTTTCATGTAAAAAATAACAATTTGACAAACACAAATCTAAAAGTATTTTTATTTCTGAAAAAGATAATTTTGATTTAAAGACAGGACTGTTGCGGAGCAGTTCTAATAAAATATCGATTGATTCTTTAACTGGTATTGAAGGGTAAAGATTAACAATATCGAAGGAAACTTGAAATTCACCAGGATCGATATACCATGATTGAGCACATTCAACAAACTGTTTTGAATTTCGAAGTTTTGTTTTGTTAAGATTGGAGGTTGGTTGGATGAGATTTACTAAATAATTTGATAATTTATATGTAGGTGATCCTATTGTGCTTACTATAATTCGCATTGGGTAGTTATTAGTTGGTTTGTGTGCTTTGATGACACCATATAATCGTGGAGGAGTGGCGTCACTTGGATAAATTGATCTATATTCATTTTTTGTAAACTTTGTTTTCAGATTTCGTAAAGTATTCTGAACTTTGCGAAGGAGTTTTTGAGTTGGATCATAGTTTATGATTTTAGATTTTCCGAGTTGTTCTTCAATTTTTTTAAAAGCATCCGTTTTTTTAATTCGAACAAAGCCTGATCCTTTATCGAACGGATAAATACTAATTGTGCTGCTAGACTTAAGTTCTTTGAGAGCTTTAAACTGATCCTTATCTAAATTTGTACAAACCGGTTTATGAATTTTCAAAACTTGAAGTACATCTTGTCTAAGTTTATTTGCATCAGTATTTTTGTTTGAATATTTTAACTTTAAAGCTGCCGTTTCAGTTATACTTATTATATCCATATATGGAACTTTACTCGGAATTGGAACAAAGTTGGGTCCTAAATCTAGTAATTTTTTGTGATGTGTTGGGATATTATCAGCACATAAATTAAGTGTTACCTCTTTTATAAACTTGTACTTTCTTTGGTTATCATTATCTTTATATCTACTTTCCTTGATTAATAAATCAAATTTGTTTTTTAGTTTATTTCTCGATCGCAAAAACATATATTCGTAGGACTTATCTGGAATGTTTGTAATTTTTTGAAAATCTTCATTATTTACACATGATTTTATAAATTCTTCTAATTTTTTGATTGAAATTATGTTGTTGAAATATCTTTTTTTTGCTAGCTTTTGGGTATGTAGAAGTAGATCTTTTTTAACTTTTATCATTAAGCATTTACTAAATTTACTGTTCAGTGGATTTTTTATACGAAGAAATCTTGGGATGATGCAATGTTTAACACATCTTTGAAGAAATATCCATTGATTTTTTGATTTTGCTGCGTTTTTCTTTGCGTTTTTTAATGCGTTGATGTTATGATATAATCCAATACTATAATTGGCGACAATATAATTTGTAAAAGTTAACATCTTAGATAAGCTTTTATAAAATTTAATTAAGTTGAAACATCTGGTATAGTATGTAAACTTATCCTCTTTCTTATAATAATTACAATATTTCTAGGGGTTATATATACCCTCGTTATTCAAGTAATATAAAAAAACCGTTAAAAAAACAAACAAACAATAAAACTTCAATGTAATGTGTTCTTGCGTCTTAAAAAAGAAAAATAAGGTTTCCAAAACGACGATGTGACGTAATCACCGTATTTTTATAACATGTATTTTTGGTTGGAATGTACTGAACAATACTACTAGATACGTTTAGACATATTACGATCTCATTAGGTTTTTTGTTTCTATCTTTGATCTTACGTCACTAAGTTAGTTTGTTGTGGTTTGCACTATACAGTCTTCACTAACGTTCTTTTGGTCGTTTTGTCAACAATATTGTTTTTTAACGTTACATTTTTCAGTGGTTATAAGCTATTAGTAAAAAATCGCATTTATTGTCTCATCTGTTTATTTTCTCACTATTCTCTGCCTACTGATTATATGTTCGTATTTTTTTATCTCTGGCTGATCATTTTTTAATTAATCTGAGTCTGTCTTGTGTGATAGCTATCGTCTCTACTTATCAGTCAAAATTTTCATTTCCCATATTATTGGAGTTATTACATTTTCTACTAACTACTTTTATACTAACCCAGAGACGCAGCAAGGGAGGGGTGGTCGCCCTGGGCGCCACTCTAGGGTGGGGGCGCCAAAGAGGCGAAAAAATAATAAAAGTAAATGAATTTACAACTCAGATCCAGAGCCAACAACTGCTCAGTGACTAACCGTAACACAGCTGAATTAAAGAGCAAGTTCAAGAACAAGAGCTAGTCAGCCAGAACCCGAACCACCAGTAACAAGCAACCGCAAGAAAATTTAAAATAATCCCAAACCTCAGATCTGTCACGGAGAAAACTGTCCGCTGAAGTAAACTGTCCGAGCGGACGTTTTACTCCGGAGTAGAATGTCCTAGCTTGGCGTAAGTTGTACGACCTAGAGAATAGTGTAATTTTATGAATTGCGGCTGAGTTTGTACCATCATTTTAAAAATTAATTTTAAAAATGGATGAACAGAATAATGCTGAAGAAAGAATGCTTGCTGATGTTAGTAACTATATATCTACATCTGTTTATCGCTATAACTGCACACCGAATGAAAAGCGGGCTATTCGACGAAGAGCAAGCAGGTATAGATTATAAACATACATAGATTATATCATTTTGTATCTATGTTACTAGTAACATAGTTACAATATGATATATACTTTTATACAAAGTTAAGAAAGTTACAAATATAGTCATTATGAGAAATTATTTGTAGCATTTGTGACACTGTAAAGTAGATTACAAATATAGTCGACATGACAAATAGAATATATGATTATTTTATATTCTATTTGTCAAATAGAACATATAATTATCATATATTCTATTTGACATATCGACTATATTTGTTATTATATTATATACAGTGTCAGTGTACTAAAGTATATAATATAATATATGTTAGTGATCTATTTTGCAGTGTACATATAACATTTTGTAATATATGATGGAATTATTGCTACCATTTTACATTACATGTTTTGTTATGTATTAGAGTATGTATGTCCCTAGTATACTAGCAATCAACAAAGTATGTCCACTGAATATTTGTTTTAGATATACCTAGGTTTCACACAAGTATATACCTAGTATACACACAGTACTTTCAAACTAAACATAGTAGATTCTTTTTACACAAAGTAAATACTTTGCTCCCATTTACTAATACTTACAAGGATATTCAAAAAAGTTATAGCACAAAAAGTTTATTTATGTATTATTGAAAGCAGTTCCAATAATACATAAATAATTATTTATACTTTACAGGTTTAGGATAGAGGATGATAAACTGCATCACAAGACAAGGAATGACATATGGTTGGAAGTGATTTTTAGCAAAGAGCAAAGAAAACAAATTGTTAATTTTTGTCATAGCCAACCTACTGCTGGTCACCTTGGTAGAACACAAACTTTTTACAAGGTGTCAATGTTTTTACTGGCCAGAATTTTCAAAGATGTAGATTATGCTGTATGTATATTGCATCATTGTTATCAATATTAATATGGCATTTATATATATATATATATATATATATATATATATATATATATATATATATATATATATATATATATATATATATATATTATATATATATATATATATATATCTATATATATATATATAGATAGATATTTTGCGCGCCGTTTAAAGATGGCGATCGTAATTTAGTAAAAAAAATTATAAACTTATTTAAATCTTGTGTTATTGTATCAAGAAAACAGAGCACAAGAAAACTGAGCATGGCGATGGCAGCAGTAAAAGATTTGACTGAAAAAGTAAAGATTCTTGAAAATAAGCTAGATGAAAAAGACGAAATCATTAAAAACCTAATATATAGAATTGAACATTTAGAACTTTTAGAAAGACAGAACAAAAATGTACAAACTTTAGATAATGTTGTTGTTGAAAGCGAAAAAGCATGGAACATCGTAGCTGGAAAGAACATTAAGAAGACTAAAGAGCAAATTAACATCATCAATACTATTGCAAATGAAACAGCAGAACGAATGAAAAAAGAAAATAACATAATAATTTACGGAATAACCCAATGTAATAATGATGATATTTTAGAGAAAAAAAAGTTTGACCAAAATGAAATAAACACAATTATGTCTAAAATTAATACAGAGGATATAAAGATTAAAAAATTGACACGTTTAAGATCTAAAATAGAAGGTAAATCAGCACCAATAATTCTTGAATTAGAAAGTAAAGCCTTTAGAAATTTAATGTTGAAAAATGCATACAATAACAAGGACAAAATTAATGGTATTTATTTTAACGTTGATATGACTGAAGCAGAAAGGTACCTTATGTATCAACTAAGGAATCAAACTAAAAAACTAAATACTTCAATTACTAATGCATCGTCGATATATTATGGTATCAGAGATTACAAAATAGTGAAATTAAAACGTACACAAAATTAGCAATCAATGAGTTTAAATATTAGTTCATTCAAACCAATTTTGTCTAATCATAAATTCAATAAAAAAAACATTGCAACTAACACATTGACTAAATATGTTAAAAAATCTCAGACTTGTGATGTAATTAATTCAAAAAAACATAGTATAGATATAAAAAATAATTGTCTAAATTGTAGATACACAAATGCTACATCATTAAACAATAAATTTGACTTGTTTCTATTGGATATTGCATCCTTTAAACCTGATATCTATATGATCACAGAAACTTGGTTTAATGAAAACTCAGTTACACATGTAAATGGTTATCAAATAATCCATAATAATAGATCAAATAGTCGTTCAGTTAAAACACATGGAGGTGGTGTTGCTATCTATGTAAAAGAAAGTTTTTTAGTTTACTCACCCAATGATAGTTTCACTAAAAACAACAACATTGAACATACTTGGTGTATTTTAAGTATAAAAGATGAACAAATTTTACTTGGTTGTATTTATCGGCCACCTGATGCATCTGAAGAAATTAATAACTGTATCTGTAAAATAATAGAAGCGGCTAAGAATAAAATTGATCATAATAGGTACTCTGGTTTACTTATTTCAGGAGATTTTAATTATCCAAATATAATATGGAAAAAAAATAATGTTCAAAACATGAAAAAATATGATAAATACTCCACCGAATTTGTTGAATATATAAATGACAACTACTTACATCAAGCAGTTATATCACCTACATATAATGCAAATTTAATTAATGGTAATATCTTAGATTTAATTTTAACAGAAACACCTGAACGTATAAATAAAATCCATCATAACCCAACTTTAGGCAACACTAGAAATGGACACCAAATACTTAGCTGGAAATATTTTGTAAAAAACACTACTAAAAATGAAATGTCAAATTTTGGGAAATCTGGATTTAACTATAAACTTGGTAATTACACAGTCATAAATAAAGCTGTTAATGAAAATGATTGGGAAAGTCTTTTTGGAAAAAATAGTATTAATGAGTGCTATGAAATATTCCTAAATATCTATAATGAATTATGCAACAAATACATTCCTAAAAAAAATATATACTTCAGTAACAAATTACAGCCCAAACCTTGGATTGATAGAGAAGCAAAAAAAGCAATAAGAAACAAAACAAGTTTATGGCACAAATTATTATCTAATGGTTTTAAATGTGACAAGCTAAAAGTCCAATATTTTTTAATCAACAAAACAATAAAAAATCTAGTTAAATCAAAAAGAATAAATTATGAAAAAAAAAAAGCTGAGTCATCAAAAGAAAATCCAAAACTATTTTATGCATATGTTAATTCAAACAGAAAAATAAAATTAGGCATTAATATAATAACAGATAAAAATGGTTCTTTACAAACAAATCGTGATAATATTGCTAATATCCTCAATGAAAACTTTCATTCAGTATTTGTTATAGAAGATCCAACAAATTTTCCTAACATTACAGTAAAAACAAGCAAGATTTTAGAATTAGATATAGACTCAGTAATAACTCAAGACGTCGTTCGAATTAAACTAAGTGAACTAAATGTCAATAAAGCATTAGGAGCAGATGGTGTAAGTTCATATGTATTAAAAAAATGTCAAAATAGTTTTTGCAAACCTCTAGAGTTACTATTCAAAAGATCCTTAAAAGAAGAACAAATTCCACTCATATGGAAAATGGCAAATGTAACACCACTATACAAGAATGGAGATAAAAATGATCCTGCAAACTATAGACCAATTTCATTAACGTCAATACCATGCAAAATTCTTGAATCAATCTTAGGTGACAAAATAATGGATTACATGTTAACAAACAATTTATTAAATAGTAACCAACATGGTTTTCGAAAGAACAAAAGCTGTACTACTAATCTACTAGAAACACAAGATATTTTATTTGATGCTATTGAGAATGGCTGGTGTGTTGATATGTTGTATACAGATTTCTCAAAAGCTTTTGATAAAGTACCTCATATGCGATTGATGTTAAAGTTAAAATCATATGGTATTTATGGAGTAATTCTAAATTGGATAGAAGCCTATTTACATAATAGAAAGCAACGAGTAATTTTAGGGGATTGTGTATCAAAATGGCTAACAGTCGAGAGTGGAGTTCCACAAGGTTCTGTCCTCGGGCCTCTTCTATTTCTTATTTTTATAAACGATCTGCCAGACACATTAAAAAATAATATCAAATTATATGCAGATGATAGCAAAATTATAAATATTTTTAAATCGGATGAAGATATTCGCATAAACAAATTACAACAAGATATTGATAATATTATGAAATGGTCGTCATTATGGTTAATGAAATTTAACTATGAAAAGTGTAAAATTATGCACATTGGCTTTAAAAATCCATGTATAACTTATTCAATGTTCGACGCTGAAACTCAACAGAATAATATCTTAGCAACATCAAAAGTAGAACGAGATTTAGGAGTAATGATGCAATCTAATTTAAAATGGACCAGTCATATTGATAAAGCTGTCGGAAAATCAAATCAAATGCTTGCTCTTATTAAACGAACTTTTAAATATTTTGACTCGAATATGGCAAAAAAATTATATACGACTTTTGTAAGACCCCATCTTGAGTTTGCAATCCAAGTATGGTGTCCTTATCTGAAGCAAGACATCTTAAAGTTAGAAAAAGTACAGAGAAGGGCAACAAAACTAGTACCAGCTTTTAAAAAAATGCCATATGAAAAAAGACTACAGTTATTGAAATTAACAACTCTAGAAGAACGTCGTTTAAGAGGAGATCTTATTTTTCAATATAAAATACAGAACGGTTATGAGGAAATAAATTGGATAAACGACTCAATATCTAAAGTTCAATTAAAAACTTACAATTTTCGTAGTCATAACCAAAAGTTAACAAAGGCATACTGTAAGAGTAATGCTAGATATAATTTCTTTTCGTGTAGAGTCGTAAATGCTTGGAATGGTTTACCACCACATATTGTCGAATCAAGAACGATTGACCAATTCAAAAATAAACTTGATAAATCAGATTATTGCAAAAATTATTTATTAAATACTAAATAATATTTATATACATTGAAAAGTAAACAATGCTATTTTTAAAACATTTATAGCTGTTATAGCACAACATCTTCTGTTATTGTGCTCCACAATTGATTTCATCAATTGTCACAGTGTACATTATTATTATTATTATTATATAATATATAATACCATGTTATGTTTTAAAATATAAAGAAAATTTTAATAATTGAATGATAGAAGATTTGAAACAAGTTCTCAAAATTTTAAGTTGTTCAAAATGTTAATCTATTTTACAAATAATAACACTTTTATAGAATATAAGTATAATTACTACCTGATACATATTTTAGTATTGCTATCATATCTGTAACCAATGTGTATCTTTTATAATATTTTTTTTATAATGCGATAATGTATAATATATACATATATTATATATTGTATTATGTGAAGTTTTTTTAAAGTATGTTCTTTAATAGTTCTAAATTTAAGTCCTGTGACATCAGAATATTAATATATACCATATGCTAGAAATTGTAATTTGCAAGTTACACATAACATAGTTTAAAAGCTGCGAACAGTGTCAGCACACAAATATGCGAAAATTCGAAAAAACTAGTCCAGAGCTACATCCTATTAAAGTACAGTCACCATGTTTTCATATTGGAATTGATTTAGTAGGACCACTTCCTGAAACATCTGATAAAAATAAATATATTCTTACTATCTCTGATTATTGCAAAAAGTGGGTAGCAGCATTTCCCCTAAAATCAAAATTAGCAAGCGGCGTTGCAATAGAATTGTATAAGGTAAATTTAAATATTATTATCTGATTGCATTTAAAAAATTTTTTTGAAGATATAAGAATTTTTTAAATATTTCAGTTGTTCATGCAAATAGGTATACCAAAAGTTGTTACCTCTGACCAAGACACAGAGTTTTACAACCAAATAAACAAGGAACCAATGTCTTTGTTAAATATGAAACATCATTTTACCACAGCCTATCATCCACAGGTTTAAAAATTTGAATTCAGTTTGTGTATAAGAGCTGTCTAGTTTTAAAATCTTGGATTTAATCATCTTGTGTTTTAGGCTAATGGTTTAGATGAGCGGTTCAATCAAACCATCCAGTTAATGCTTGTAAAATTTTGCAATGATCACCACATTACATGGGGTACTCATTTAAATGCTTGTATTTTTGCATACAATACATCAAGGCAAGAGTCTACAAAATACGCTCCCTTTGAGTTAATATTCGGAAGGAAGCCCATACTTCTTATAGAATTAGAAATTGCAGGAGAATCTCCTCAATCATTGTTAATTGATTTTAACACAAGACCTGAAAGCAACCAACATTTTATGAATAAAATAATTGAGGAAAGGTATAAAGCATTTACTGGTTTGTTAAAATATGATTGTAGAACATTACTGTAACAGTTTGATTTTTTTCAAGGTTTTTTCTTAGAGTTTTGATATGTAAAATGTTCTTTTTTCTTTCATTATAAATATATTTTGAAGTTTTACAATAATTGTTTATACTTTAGATCAAATCTGCTGCAAAAAGCTAAACAAAATATTGAAACGGCTCAGAAAGAAAATTATAACAAGAAGCATGCAAATCCATTTGTTTATGCCATCGGGTCCAAAGTCCTTATCAAGGATTTTACGCAGAAAAAAAGGAAAGAAGGCAAATTAGATTTCAGATGGCTTGGACCTTTCTTTATCATGGAATACTCATTTGTTTATTTGGATTTATAATTTTTTATTTTTTTATTTATGATTGGAGTTTGAAGAAGTTTTTTGTTATAAGGTTTGAAAGACTTGTAGTTTTTGATTTATTTTTATTATTAGTTATATTTAAAAAAATGATTCTTTTTTACTCCATTATTTCATTGATTTTAACTTTGCCATTATTTTATTTTAGTTTGCCTACTGTTGAAATATGGTTTTAATTTAGTAAACTTTTATGAATTTAAGTTTACTTTATTAATCATTCACCAACAGTTAAGGACAAATTGAATTCAACTCAATAAAGGTAGGATTAGTTTTATTTTCAGATAACATTGTAAAATATGACTTAATTGTAGTTAAGTAATATCTTATTGCTGTTTTGTACCATTATTTATTTACATTTATTTACTCTACTATAATATGTATGTTGTACTATTTCTTAAACCCCACAAAGTATACCTTATCTAATCAAACAAACATATCATCATTGTTTATACAGTTATGTTTCATTAATGGAACGGTTTATTTAATAGAATAGTGACAAACTAAAGCTGTTTCCAACTGCTTCAGCTTATTATTGTTGTTTAAAAATAAATACTGTTTTTTTTTTTTTAAATTATAAAATTATCTTACCATTCTTGTAATTGTTTCAGTTGGTTGTTTTATTTTTATCATTGCTATTTGTATCATTACAAATAGCAATCATAAAATTTGTCAAAATACAATTTTGTCAAAATATATAATTTGGTTGACAAAGTCAACCAGTTTGGTAGATGCATTTAAAAAAAAAACTTACTTTATTTTATTAAATAAAATGGATTAAGTAAATGATGAAAAAGAAGAACAAGACTTTCTCGATGTTAATATTTACTTAGCTAAAGGGGTCTATCCCATTAGTTGTACTCCCAATGAAAAGAGAATATATGTTTTCCAGGTTTAGAATGGAAGGTAATCAATAAAAAAGTATGGCAAAGAAGGGTTTATGGGTTGAGATTATTTCTAGCAAAGAGCAGAGAAAGTAAATTATTTGTTTTTGTCATAGTAAACATCTTACTTATCACCTTATAAGAACAAGCACTACAATGTTTTAAAACGTTTTTACTGGAAATTTTCCATAACAATTTTTCTATCATAATGGCAGATTTAAGCAGTTAAAGCAAAAAGAAAAAATTCATTTTTTATTTAAGATATTTGTTCAAAACTTAAAATATAATCATGAGTTTACTGTGATTCTGCTACAGTCCCTTAAGTAATTGTAGAAGAGTACACCATGAAAATTTTTAGTTTTCATTTTTAATTTTATGTTTTGTACAAGGTCAAAAAAAAGAATTCTGTTTAAAACACATTTAAAAAATATATATTAGTAATATATGTGCCAAAAGTTAATTAGGTACTAAATAAATTGAAATAAAGGTTGCAAAAAAATTTAATACTAAATAAAAAATTTAGTTTACTAAAAGTCAGGAAATTGCCTTTGCTATTGGCGTTGCTATTGGAGCTGAAAAAACTTCACTTTAAAAAAAATCAATTATTCTTATAATATTAAATATATACATTCTAATAATATAAATGTATATATATTCTCAGAGCCGTAACCACCGGGGGAGCCTTGGCCCCTCAAAAAAAATTTAAATTATAATTATAAAGGAAAAACATATACATAAAATAATTTTAACAAATTTTTTATCCCCTTCCTCCTTTTAAAGAACCATAGGGCCCCCTAATGTCAAATTTGTGGTTACGGCTCTGATTCTGAATCTAGAATAAATTTCAAACAAGATAACATAAAAAACATAATTTTTATTTTTTACTGCTTTTAACTTAAACCTTAAACGAAATATAAAGATTTAAACATGTCAGTGTTAACATTTTTTTAAACTTTTTAACCGGTAAAAAAATGACCTAGTGAACTATCAAGCTTCAGGTTTATTTGTATAAGTTACATGACGCATAATATTACTATATTAATTATAATAATATTATGCTTAGTATATAAAGTGTTAAAGTTTTCTTTATGCCGCAGAATAATGCGCGAGTTCTCAAACCATCGATTAAACAAACGCTAAAACACATCGCTCGAGCGGTCCGAAGTAAATAATCCGCAAAAAAGTAGGACAGTTTACTCCAACGTAGGACAGTTTGCTCCGGAGTAAATTGTCCTAGACGGACGGATAGGACAAACTAGGTCGTTCTACTCCGGAGTAAAATGTCCTATCGGACAACTTCCTCCGCGGACAGTTTTCTCCGTGACAGATCTTCTAAATGTGCTGACGTCTTTAAAAGTAGCCATGTTTTATTTTTACTTTTTATTTAATTATTATTTTTTTCAAAACGTAAATAAACAGTGGTCAAACGGTTACTGTTCATTTAATTTTAAACGCGAAAAAAACTGACACATTCTGAAATTGCAATGGTTTTACACGTGACGTTATTCTCTTTGTATTTTTAGAGTGGTCAGACAAACACTGTTTTTCTAAAATTTGAATAGCTACAAATAAATCAAAAAGGAAAGAACATTGTTTTCAAAAAATGTAACAAATTTTAAAACACTAATTTTTATTTATATTTCAGCTGTATTTATCGAAATGACCGTAAAGGCATTTTTTCTGAAAGTTCGAACTTTTAAGAGAAAAAAGCTCGAACCCGAACGTTGAAATTTTGGCTTAAAGTTCGAACGTTCGAACTCGAACACGTTTGAGCTAGCATTGCAAACGTATGTACTAGTAATACAAACTCAACCTAAAATTACGGTGAAATTTATGAGTTTTTAATATAAATATTTAGTAATCAATATGAAGTATAAACATTTCAGCTAAACTAAAATTATCAATGCGAAAGGTAAGTGTTAATATCGTATTAAAACTGAGTTATACAATTTTGAGAGTTTGCATATTCTAAAATGACAAAATTTCAACACTTAAATTGTTGTTACAGCATTATCGTTTACGTCCAAACATTAAACGTGACTAAAAGATTAAAGGCGGAATTCTCGAAGTCGAACGCGTCTTCTATACATAGAATATATATATTGTTTAAAGCAATTAAGACCACAAGAATGTATGATAAATGTAAACGAGTTCGACTCCGAGAATTCAGCCTTTAGTTTACAACGATTTTAAAATCTACAAATTATAATTTTATAATATTTAAGTAGAGAAACTAATCCTAATCATCACAATATTATTTTTCGAATTCAGAAATGCTAAAACACAAACTAAGTGAAGCTCAGCGTCGAAAAAAACAGAAAAATTATGAGAAAGAGGCATTAAAGTCCAAAGAATTAATGAGCAAGTTTCTATATTCAAAGAAAGCGAATCAGAATCTGAAGATGACAGCATACTGAAACATACTGAATCAGAATCTGAAGATGACAGCAGAGTTGTCCTAATAATGACAGTGACGTTAAAAATGAAGAAATGGTTGAAGATCTTCCTATTCCTGCTGTATTGTCATTTCTTGATGTTGGCTTTTTTAAATTTGACCAAACAACACAGCGACCTATCATGTTGCAAAGTCTTAGTACTGAGGTCACAGCTCGCGGATCTGATTTATTTCAAAACAAGATTAGACCTTTTGTTGCTAACTCAGGAGGACGTTCAATGAACTTGACTTGGTTCAAACGACTTGCTAATGGTGATGAAGTGGGTCGTTTGTGGTTGTTATATTCACCAGTTAACAAAGCGGCTTATTGTTTCTGTTGTTTACTATTTCCAACTTCCAGCTCAAACTCACAATCTTCTTTTGAATCAGCTGGTGGATTCACTAACTGGAGACACACAGAACGATTAAAAGATGCGGTAGTGGTAGAGCGCTCGCTTCATAAGCGAGAGGTTCCGAGTTCGATCCCCACCACTTCCCTGGTAGTACCGCGCTCAACTTGTTTCTCCGCGCAGGGGCCTTGTTCGTCAAGGTTCGTGTTTCGGAGTTATAGAGTTGAGAGAGGGTTATAACCACAATTAAGTAGCCTCCTCATCTGTAGTGGTCTTCTGGGCCTTGGGGAGGTGAAATAACAACAACAACAACAACAACAAAAAAAGATCACGGGAACAGTCCCTGTCACCGCAAATCATTTACTATATGGAAATAAGCTGAACGAAGAATAATTTATGGAAAAGGAATAGATTCAGAACTCGAAGCCCAAATTGAATCTGAAAAGCAACACTGGCGAAATATCTTTAAAAAAATTCTTTCTTGTGTTAAAGTTCTTAATTCTCAGAACATGGCTTTACGTGGTTACAAAAAAAAATTTAGTACTGCTGATGAAGGAGCCAATATTGAAAACTTTCTTGCCTTTTTAAAACTCCTTGCTGAGTATGACCTTCTCACTGCAAACCATCTACAGCATCCTAAAGAAAATCCAGGGTTCGTCTCTTATCTGTCTTCAGACATTCAAAATGAATTCATCAACCTACTTGCCTGTACTGTTAGAGATTAACTCCTCACCAGAATCAAAAGAAGTAAGTGTTTTGGTATCTTACTTGATTCGACTCCTGATCTGGGACATCGAGAGCAGTTATCCGAAGTAATTTGTGACATTGATTTTGTTACCAAGAATGTTGTAATCAGAGATTTCAACCATAGTTTGAACTTGGTTGGAGTTCATCCTGCTAAAATAGATCCTATAGTCATAACATTTTTTGGAACATTTGAAAGCATTTATCTGTTTTTTTCTCGTTCGACTCGATGGGAGCAATTGAAAAATGCTATTAAGTTCACTGTTAAACGAGAAGCAGAAAACAGATGGAGTGCAAAAGCAGAAGCTGTTAAAGCAATTTCTGAAGGAGTTACTGAATTGGTTGATCTTCTTAAAAGTCTTTCAGATGACATAAGCCAGACGATGGATACAAGAAATAAAGCTGGAACTTTACTTCAAAATATTCTGAAATTTAATTTCATTGTTTTACTTCATTTCTGGAACAACATTCATGGAAAAGTAGACCGCGTTCAAAAACGACTTCAAGATCCCACAATGAACTTTAAAGATGCAGCATCCAATATGGAAATGTTGGAAAATTATCTCAAAGAATTTCGTGATCATTTGTGCAAAAATGCAATTAAGTATAGCAAGGGCAGATGTATGGAATGGGGAATTGAGGTTGAAGGAGAGTCAGGTGACGGCAAATAATGCCAGGTGAAAGGGCTGGAGATAGTGGCCTCTCCGCTGAAGATGAAGTTAGCAGTGTTTTGAAAATGATATTGGATTGTTTCCAACAAGAACTAACAACTCGCCTTAGACGATTAAATGATCTCAATAAAAAATTTGGATTCTTGCTCGATGTGAGAATATTGCAAAAGAGGGATGGTGATGAAAATCAAGAAAGTTTGCAGCAACATTGTTTGGATCTGGGAAACTTTTACAGTACAGATATAATTATTTACTGAAATCGCAGACTGTAAGATGCTGCTTAAATCTCGTGGGGGCCCAACAACTCCGCTGGGTTTACTTTCATATATTTTGTCATACGGAGATGACGTTTTTCCAAACTTACGCATTGCATTACAAATCTCGCTCACAATTGCAGTTTCAATAGCCATTTGCGAACGTTCCTTCAGCATGTTGAAGCTTATTCTTTCATATCTACGAGCATCAATGGGGCAACAGCGTCTTGTTGATTTGGCAATCCTTAGTGTCGAAAGAGAAACTCTAGAATCAACAGACTTTGACGACATAATAGATAGATTTGCTGCAGCTAAAGCTAGAAAGATAAAATTATAATTTATAAATAGTTATTGATTATTGGATCTGATTGACCATCTGTCACTTTTAATGACTTATTCTCATGAACCATGAGTTAAATTGAGTTTGCATTATGATTAGCATTTGCATTTTTTTATTAAAATTGTCATATACTTGGAATCATTAAGTGTCTTTTTTTAGTTCCCATGTTCACCCCTCTGAACCATGTCCATGGTTCAGAGGGGTGCCAATTTTTAGCATTTCCCTGGGCGCCAGAAACCCTAACTACGCTACTGTACTAACCATAAACCATTTTAACTTAGTTTCGATGTTTATGAGTGGTATTTACTTATTATATTTATAAGACATATTTCAGCCATAAAAGAAACGGTAAGTTACTCATAATTATTAATTACTATTTTCTATTTGCTTTGTGTTACAGTAGAATCTCTCTAATTCGAATTTTATGGGGAAAAATAAAAGTTCGAATTAGACAGATTTTCGAATTATAGAAAGTTGATTTTTCTTAAACGCATTTCACGGTGACTTTTCATCTAATCGAATTATGGAGGTTTTCGAATTAAGGAGATTCGAATTATAGAGATTGTACTCTATTTCTATACATTAAAATTGTTTATTTTAATGCATGCGCATACATGCATGTGTACACGTTTGTCTCTTCTAGTGTAAGTGGACATTATATTTATATATATTTACATATTTGTTTATATTCACACCACGCGCATCCCTCACCACCTTCACGAGATTTCTTAGAATGTTGGAGCTGTATTAAAAACTGGGATAGGGATGGGGATTTTTTGCTTTTGTAGTGTAGTCCTATTATATTGCAATATTGACTAGCATTACATAGATTGCAGGCGGTGAGATCTGTTGCAAGTACACGCCCCTGACGAATGGCGTTAGTGCAGGACTCGGGCTCTCCGAAACGTCATTGGTGATCGCAGTGCATTCCTGAGGAGGGGGATCACCATTCATTCACTACTTAGTTCTGATTGGTTATAATGGTATAAACATTTTTTTACCACTTACACCCACGAATTATAGCGCTCTGTGAGCTTTATATTATGAATTTGTTACATTACCGACATTTATATACTTTTATGTCAAACAGGTGATTATCAGTTTTCCATTTATTATCTAGAATTTAGACCATAATACTAGTACATTTATTAGCCCATTTTTTCTTTTTATATTGCCCGAACTATCATTTTTTATCATTTTACTTAATATTTTGTTATCTACTTATTTTATTGTTTTTGTATGGTGCGATAATTTTAGCCATGGTTGCCATTAATAAACCAGCGGATCTGTATTGACTTGTTTACTTATAGACCATTGTTTTACAACTTGTTTAGGGTGACTAGAGCGTGAGTTGTTGTCCACCCTATCCCTGAGTCCTAAAACTTTATTCTTCCTACAAAATAGTCTTTACATTCATTTATAATTCTTACCCAATGAAATCATCTACAATCTACTTCTATTTTCACATCTCCCAGGTCTACGTAACTGGACGGCTCAGTTGGTCACTTTTTGCGATCATTGTGTCGCATAAATAAACAAAATAAAATGTAAAATTCGACAATTTAAAATAAGAAACTTTTATTTAAAAGACCAAAGACAAATAACTATTGTGCTTTTTTAAATTATTTAGTTGTAAACAGAGGCAAATTCATTTATAGGCCAACTAGGCTGCAGCCTATGGCCTCGAAATGTGTTTAAAAAATGCTTGCCAGATATTTTAGGGAGTTGTTAAAAAATATTAATTTCATGATTGTAATAATTTCTACACAGCAATTCCCTCTAGACAGTTATAAACATTTAACAAAGTTCTATTTGCACAATCATTAATTATTATAAAACTAAACTTCACGGAGATGAGTACTGCACGGAAGAATTCTAGAACAAATTTATATAAAAGCCGTTAAAAGAATTAAAGATAGAAAAGCATAAAAGGAACAGTTTAATGCTATATATATTATATAATGGTTTTTCATTGCATGTACGTCACAAATACAAATTTACCGAAAATAAAATAAGACACTTTTTTTACACAGTGGCCCTTAACGACTTCAAAGCCAATAAAAGTGTCAAAGTAAATTGTTTTCAGATCCTTTTAAAATTTTATGTATACATTACAAATCTGTTTAAATTAAAATTCGAGCTGCTTGTCCGAAATTTTTAATCAATTTTTGTTTTAGCCTTTAATTGAAATATATATTTTTATTTTTGGTATGAAAATATGGTTAAGGGCAAAATGTTAGTCTTTATCATGGAAAAGAAAAATATATATTTTTTAAATTAAAGGCTAAAATAATTCTTGTATATATGGATTTAAAATCTTGGCTCAAGCAATTCGTATTTTAATTTAAACAGATTTGTAATAAAAAGTTGTGCAGTACTGTAAAAGTTGTGCAATGCTGTAAAAGTTGTGCAATACTGTAAAACTTTGTAAAAGTTATAAAATTGTTATCAATTAAAAATTACTTCAGCTAGCTGCAATATTTGTAAAATAAAATATTATAAACCTACAATAAAACCACATCTCTGCATAGTTTAAACCCACTGGCAGCAATGTTTACAATGAGAGATAACAATGTTCAACAAATCATTTTTGTTATTCTATTAAAAATTATCTGTCACTATTAATCCTTATTTAATAGGCTAAGCGTAGTTGAATTATAAGAAGTTAAAGATTGTTTTAATAAATGACTTTATTAGGCTAGGTGTAGTTGAATTACTAGAAGTAAAACATTGTTTTGATAAATAACTTTATATTAAATGTTGAAAATAAAACTGGAGTTCAAGCAACAAATAAAACAAAAATAAACAGAAAAGTATTATAAATGTCTTGAACTCCACAACATCTTTTATCAAACGCTCCTTACACATGACACATCGGTGATTGTATTAATTTGATATTGTGACCAATACTTTAAAAGCTCATTATGGATTGACTTTCCTGCTTGCTTAGATACAAGCTCTAGCACACAATTTGATTTCAGTTCATGAAAACATTGTTTAACGTGGTCAAGAACTATATGTAATTTGAGAGTCTTTGATAGCTCTGTATTCTTAAAGGCTGTCTTTAAAAATTGCGGAAGTTTTTTTTTTACGTTTAGTTCTGAAAAACTTCTCCGATTCCAAAGCCACCCTAAAAAAGTATGGTTTAACTTAATTTATGATCTTTTCCAGTAAAAACTTCTTTAAAATTATAAAAGTTTTCACCTGATAAATTTTTGAAATTAGTTTTGACTTTAACGGCCATAGCATGACTTTTTCTCAACCTAAAATTGGTCAATTTTCTTTTCCAAGAAAAATGATTGACGAATCATGTTTTCTATTAAAAGAGTGCATTAAGCTATAACCGACATTCACTGTGCTCAATGAATTCGGGTGATCTCTTTTTTTTATTTCTTTAAACAGCATTAATGAAAATAATAAAGCAAACATGTTTATTATTAAATGCGTAGTAATATAAAGATAACAAAAATTTATTTAAAACAAGATATTGTTTATATGAAATTGTCGTAACATTTTCTTAGATCACCATATGTTCGCAAAACTTATCTTTTAATTTAAAACAGCCGATTTAAAATCTATTCAAAACCCATATATTGTTCAGAGATTTTAAAGAAATATCGAAATTACAGTTTACATCACACATATTCTCTTTCTCCAGTATATACTATTTTCTAAAAGATCATTGTTTAGTATAGCGATATAGAGAGGGAATTGTTAAAGTGGCTGTCTGGAGACCATTTACTACCAAAAAAGATGATGAGCATTTTGGTATAAAAGTTTTAAAGGTCTTAAATAACAATTATAAAATATTTTAAATTGCGACAGTAAGTATTGTAACAATATAGTATTGTCAACAATAAGTATTGTAACATTATGAAAAAACTTACAATATTTACCTGAAAAAGATTTTAAATAAACCTTCCTAATTCCTGCAGCAGCAAGTAAACCATTGCCCGCAGTAATGTTGAAAGCCAAGCTTCTTTTTTTTTTGGTAACTTTCTATTTTAATATCTTTGTAATGCTCATTTAGTGTAATCCTGAAGCTACCACATAAAATGCAGTCTCAGTACTGAGAGTATATATGCTGTTTGCTATGTCAAAACCTGAATGTGCGTTTTCATTTGTTTCTTTTTGTTATACCAAACTGCTGTAACTTTATTTTAACAAATTATTTTTTTTCTAAAAGTTTTAATCTTTTTAATTTGCAGATTTTTTTTGACATATCTTCAAAAGAGTATAGTTATTCACGGTGCATAGAAATATGAGTACCCTGGAATTTTATTGCTTAAGATAAATAACTTGCAGCCGTGGTAAGATAAGTAACTTGCAGCCGAAACTAAGGTAATTGTACCCTTCCTAGAACTATGTCTTCTATGATTAAACGGACGAGCGCTTGCTTAGAAGAAAGAGATCCAGGATTCGAAGCGAGCTATGGGTATATTTTGCGCTATTGGTTATGAAGGAGGTGTGGCCTTCCTAGTTAAATGCTCTTCCGCAGTGCTCTGTGATATGACCATTTGTTTTCTTGGGGCACCTTGAATAAAATTAAAAAATTAAATTATTGAAAACAAGATCATAAAATTTATTTTTATCATAAATTAAATCAAAGTTAATCGGCAGATTTTAAATTTCATAAAATAACAAATCTCTTCTCGTTTAAGACTTATGATAATGTGAAGTTTAAAATTCCCTTTTTTTAATCCCTGAAAAAACATTAAATGGTCGTAATTTTTTTAACAAGAAGTTTTTTTTTATGATACTTGACATCTGTAGATAACTTTTGATTTAGTCTAATATAACGTAAAAAAAATTGAAAAGTCTTTTAGGAACCATACGCTAGGGAAGGGCTGTTAGGAATCCATTAGGATTTAAGCTACAATTACTTTATCACCGTAAAAAAAATTTCTAGCTTATGTGGTTAAGTTATTATTTTTATTTTACGTATCATATCTCATCATATTTTACGTATCATACCTCATCATATTATATATAAAAAAACTACATTGAAAAATTATTCATTGAAGATTATTATTGTACTTTTTATTAGCTACCTGCAAATTAAAAGCTATTTCAAAAGTGTTGTTAACGCTTCAATATAGTTGAGACTATGCTAAAACTATTCTCATTTCTATTCTTCAAAACGAACTGAAATCAGTAAGGATAAATTCAAGAGCTTGTTCGGTTTTAAAATCTAAGCTTACAGAAAATAAAATATACAAAAAAAACACAAAAAATTAACAGTTTTATTTGTGTTAGTAAGTTTAATAAATCACAACAAGAGGTAATCCACTGTTACAAGGGTGGTAACCCTCTCAGCCATCAATTTTAAGTTCACAGCAAGAGATAATACACTGTTATTTAGGGTGGTTGCCCTCTAATCAAGAGAGTAGACAATATCCGCTAAGTAATGAATTTAGATTTTCTTAAACAGGACAATCGGTCAAAATTGGGTGCCGGTTCACACTCTCAAACAACTAAAGACATTCATAACTGGTGTAGCCAGCTTTCTAACTCTTTTTTAGAACTCTTTGAACGCATGATAAAACTAGAAAAAACAAAAATTGAAAATGATGAAAACATTAAAAATCTGAAAACAGTCTATCAGTGAATGCTTGCTTATTGTCAAACAGGGTAAATAAAAAAGGAAGCCTACAGAGCAGCTGATGGTAACAAATATAGCCAATGAGTTAAACGAAAGAAAAAGAAGAGCAAAAAATGTCCTTATTTATGGAGTAGCCGAATCAAATAGAGAAAGGATAGAAATAAAATCAAAAGAAGACGAGTCAAAGTAAATGAAATTTTTAAGCTCATAAATCAAGAGAATGTAATACCAAAATTTGTTAGACGGCTGAGATCTAAAACTAATAAACTAGGTCCAGTTCTTTTTGAATTAGCTGAGGATATTCTTTGCAACACAATATTAGCATCAGCTAAAAATTGAGAGGTAATGCTGCACATAAAGATATTTATCTTAGTCCAGATTTGACTAAGGCAAATCTGGACTAAGATAAATATCTTTATGTGCAGAGACTCCAAGACTTTAACCTAAGAACTGAAAGAAATAAAATGAATCAAGCAAAAATAGACAATGAACAAATAGACCCTTTTGGTATGACATCCGTGGCAATAAGATCATCAAATTCAAAAAAAAATCAGATCATTAAATTCCAACATAATTCAGTGTCAGATTGCAATGAAATTGAAAAACTGTCATTTTTATACCTAAATGCTACCTCTCTCTATAACAAGTTAAATGAGTTCAAAGTGGTAATTGAACAATACAATCCAAATGTAATTTCTGTGAATCACATTTAAATCATGTCTCAGACATGGTTTAAAAGTGATTCAGTTGTAAACATTGAAGGTTACCATCTGTATAGAAAGGACAGATCAGACGTACGAAAAGGCGGTGGTGTTTGTTTATATATAGACAACTAATATTAGACTATTAGGCTCCTATGGACTAAATGATGCTGTTCTAAATCCCTGTAAATTAAAACAAGTGTGGGCAGTTGTTTATTTTGATAATGACAAGAATTTACTTGGATGTATCAACAGGCCTAATGATTTTTTAGATATGGCAGAATTTGATGTGGTTTTTGGCCTGGCACGCAAATATAAAGGCAACAAAAACAGATTTACCGAATGGTAAACCTGTTGATATTGTTTTTTTGGATTTTGCCAGGACATTTGACACAGTGCAAATAAAAGATTGTTGCTTAAACTTGCAGCTCATAGAATATCTGGTCTGACAATACAATGGATCAAAGCATTTTTAAAAGAAAGAAAACAAAGAGTTGTGATAGGCGAAAATGTATCCTCTTGGGCAGAAATTACCAGTAAAGTGCGACAGGTATCAGTAATTGGACCACTATTGTTGGTACTATTTATAAACGATTTGCCTGAAACTCTAAAAACCTAACCAAGCTGTATGCAGATGACACCAAAATTTTGAATGAAATGTTTTCCAGTGCTTCAACTCTTTCTTTTCAATCAGATCTTTATTTAGCTTTTAAGTGGACTCAAGACTGGTTTGTGAAATTTAATATTTCGAAATGTATGGTCATGCACTTTGGCCGGAATAACTAAAAATCATCCCTTTATATCAATGAACAAAAGTTAAATATAACAGAATGTGAAAGTGATCTAGGAGTAACCTTGTCAAGCAATCTGAAATGGAAAAATCATGTAATAAAATGCGTAGGCAAAGTCAACCAAATGTTGGGTCGGATTAGAAAATGCATTATTTGTTTAGATATTAGACTGCTGAGAATACTTTATGTTTCTTTTGTGCAACCACTGTTAGAGTTTGCAGTACCAGTTTGGTCACTTATTCGAAAGGGAGAAATTGAGTTATTAGAAAAAGTTCAACGTGCAACTTGTGCAACTCAAATAATACCATTTACCACTAAAAAAAATCAACTATGAGAATTGTGTTAAAGCTCTCGACTTGACGACCTTGACAAAAAGGAGACAACAAGGAGATATGATTCAACTTTTTAAATTCTTCAACAGTTTTAACGATTTGGAAACAATAAAAAAAATTAGTACTCAACAAACTCAAATGAGAGGTCACGGCTTTAAATATGTCAAAGAAATTACTAAGCAAGCCTGTCGTGAAAACTTTTTATTTAATAGATCAGCCAATTTGTGGAATAGCTTGCCAAGCGAGTTGGTTAAAGCACAATCAGTTAACAGTTTCAAAACAGGTCATGATTGCTGGATGAGCAGCAATCAAGCGAATGGACTGTCATAGTGTGTTAATACCACACTCACTGGCTCACACCAGTTACAGCAGTTACTAATACTAAGTCTGTTTAGTGAATAGTTATTGTAATTTATGCATATTTTACAATTCAATAATTGCAATAGACTAAGTATTTATTCACTATCATTATAATAATTATTATCAAATTACTTTTTATAATAATCATTTATCATACTGAAGTCTCCACCTTTTTTGTCAATGAACTCGATATATATTTTGTTCAACTATATGTACACCTTTACCGATATATTTACCTTTATAGTATACCTTTATATACCGATATATTTACCGATATAGTATACCTTTACCGATATACCAATATATATCTTGTTCAACTATATATATACCTTTAAAGAAATTCGATCCCTTAGCTTTCTATAGTTTGTAGAAAACTGCTCTATATCTTTGACATAAGTAGAGCTCAATGATTTTCTGAAACAGCCGTAGACAATTTTTTCAAAACCTCAATGTATCTTAATGATCAAAATGTATCAAACAATGCTATTCTTGGTAGGTTACTATGCAGATGTTTATCATAGGCAGATGTCCATCTTTACAGTGTCTAGCATTGTAAAGAAGATAGGCAGTCGCTTTGGAGCCAGAGCTTTTTTCAAACGACTATTTGAAACTGCAAAAAGTAGTTTATGACAGTGCAGAACTAAGGATCGCTTTTATTGAGAAATACAAACTTCTTTAAAAAAAGATGAAGAGCAGAAATTTTTTTTGAAAAAAGTTTCGTATTTTCAAAAGCCATTGCAAGTAGTTCCCGAGACCATTTTAAACTAAATTAAAGAGTTGATTTTATATTGCAATATAAGACTATGTGTATACAATAAGATTATATTTGTGAAATGTTTGAAACGTTGAGTATAATACCAAATTAATGTACATTTTGTATTATTTTTAAAAATATGACAACTTATAACAATCTCTAAATACTGTTCAATAAAGCGTTTTATATAAATATATTCGCCAAAAATTTGAAAAATCAGGGGTGTCATTAACTTTTTTGCCCTCATTATATACAAATATATATATATATATATATATAAATATATATATGTTTATATATAAATATGTTTATATATAAATATATATATATATATATATATATATATATATATATATATATATATATATATATATATATATATATATATATATATATATATATATATATTTATATATATAAACAACACACATACACACACACATATATATATATAATATAAACAACACACACACACACACACACACACACACACACACACACACACACACACACACACACACACACACACACACACACACATATATATATATATAATATATGCGTCGTCATATATTCATATATGACGTTACATGTATATATATATATATATATATATATATATATATATATATATATATATACATATATATATATATATATTGTATATGTATAAAATACATTTACAAACGGCATATATATCAAAAAATAAACGAAACCCCCTGATAATTTTGAATTTTTAACGAATCAGTGCACAGTTAACCCTAGGTTTAAAACAATGGTAGAAAATGATTATAAAACAAAGAATACTTTTAATATTATTTAAAGATTTATTAAACAATTTTTACATGAAAAAAAATTTGAAAATATTATTTCAATACCAAGATAGATCATTAAAACTTCAATTTTTTGAATCATAAACATTTCAATTGAAGTTAATACGTCATTTTCTTGACCTTTACATCTTTAACAGCTTCACAGCAAGTTTTTATGCTTTTAATTAAATTTTGAAGTAAATCTTCCAATATCTAATTCTAAACAACAAGAATCTTGATTTTTCAGATCTCCTTTCAACTGATTTTGTCTACTATTTGCGACACGTCTAACCATGATCCCCAAAAGGTTTTCAATAGGATTTAATTTTGGTAATTTACCAGTCCATAACATTAACTTAATTTTCAATTAGCTAATCTTTTGTCTTCTTTGATGTGTAAATACTTGCACCATCTTGTTGAAAAAGAAATCTTCATCGTAGTTAAGATGTGTAAAAGGAAGTAAAAGACCGCCTAAAGTTATAATATAATCTTCCGAGCTTTAATTACCATCCAAAAACACAAGTTGAGACTTGTCTAAAGCACTGAAAGCTCCCCAAATTATGGCTGAATTTCCACCAGATTGTCTCCGAGAAAAAAAATGTTTTTCTTTGCACAGGTCATGTCAATAATACCGATAGCCATCTGGGCCATTCAAATCTAACTTCAATTTATCTGAAAATATAGCATTGTTCCATTCATTATCAAATTACTTTTTTTTTTGCACATATATTCTAAACTGACCTTTTCAATCAATAAAATGTTTTGTTTTCAAAAGTTTGTTAATACTGAAATGGCGGAAAATTCGTCCGGCTATCAAAAGTTAAAGCTTTTCAAAATTTATGAAAGGTAAACAATACGTAAACAAAAATTTCAGTTTGTATATAAAACATGATGTTAAATTATTAAATTAGTTAAAATTTGAGGTAAGTATGGCAACTGATTCGTTAAAGATTTAAAAATTCAGGTGTGGGAGGGAGTACCATTTACTTTTTTTTTAGTATACTTTTGTTGCCATAGTAAATACATTACAAGAAGATCAATATATAATCAACAAAATAATACGTATTTTACAATAAAAGTTTCAAACAATTAGACACTGTTAAAATTAAAAGTACCTGACCACATCACCTTTTGAGTGAATTAAATTTTTTTTGTTGAAAAATTTATTCCAAAGATATAGAACACTATATGTAATAAAATACTGATTAAACTTAATTCGACAAAAAGGTTCATATATAACATTATTATTTCAAAGTGCATATTTATTATTTATTACACAAAAAAATCTTTAAAAGTGGATAAAGATTAGTCATTTTTTCAGATATTCTGCAGCCTCAGCGCAGTTGTTAGAGTTCTGGCTCAGAACCAGGAGGTCGAGAATAGACAATAATAAAAATAATAGTTAAATAATAATAATTCCTTGTGGTTAAAGAAAAAAGGATATATATAATGCATATAACATTAAAAATGTTAGGCTCATATATATTGAGATTTTAAACAAAAAAATGATTTGGAATGAGTGTATCAATCCACAAAATTAGTTAAACGGATTGCATGTTTCTGAAGTTAAAGAACACATGCAACGCATAAATTAAGGTTCAAGAATGCATACAAGATATGTATGAGGTTCAAAAATACATCAAGAACACAGCTCATAAGAGTTTAAAATGTCTCTTAAATTTTTTAAAATAAAGATTTAGAATTTGGAAAATAAAAAAAACAGATATAAGTATCTAACTATAATCGACCGATTATATTTATTAAACAGATACAAAAGTATAAAGTACAACCTGTACAAAAAAAGTACAAGTAAACTCTATGATCTTCCACTTTAGAACTAAATGACACCTTGTAGATGTTACAATGAATAAGGATTTAAAAATTTCTTGCAAAAATGCACGAAGCCTTTTAGTATTTCTTCGTCGCGAAGGTACACTATAACTAAAACTAATACTAAGTTTTGCACTAATGTATAAAGATTATCAATATATTAATGCTTGCATTAAAAAAAAAATCCCAAGGAGGGAGGGCTCTCCCTCCTTGGGATTTATTTTTTTTGTCCTCTATGCCCCCTGCCCTTACACCCACATCTGAGTGGAAGCAACACTTATCACCTTTCTGTTAATTGCTTTTGTCTAGAAGATCTGACTAAAACACTCCTTCAACGGAAAATGTGTTCTGATAACTTTGTCAAACTTGAACGCGATTTCTTAACATTATTGATATGAATTGTGTCCAAGCAAGCAACAGCTCATACAAAAGAACAGTCCAAAATGTTTGAAAACGTGGTCCATTAGTCAATTTTTTTTTCTGGACAATCCAAAAAATTGATTTTGAAACTCATCCCACCAATAAAGACATTAACATTATTAATGGAAGATGTACGTTAAAATGCACAGTAATTACCGAAAAACTCCCCATTTAAGAAGAACCATATCAGTCAAATAACTGGCAATCAATTTCACATATGGTTAAGCACAATTAGAACAAGATTCAGCATTCTAACTGCTTTATTTCATTGAAATATTTAGAAAATCTTAGTCTGTTGATAAAAATTGCTTTGGTATGACACCCGAAATGGACTTTGCAGAAAGAATTTTGTTTTTCAATAACTTCTAATAGGCATCATGGCCGACGATACGGGGGGTATCAAAGTGAAGGAGCACAAACGTTAATTCGCGACGTTAGAATTATCTTGTTCCACCTCCACATTTTTGAGTTTTGAGATAAAAAAATTTAAAAAAGAATTACTTTAGGAGACGGCATATTAATTTTTTTTATAACTTAGGTTTCAATACAGTAGAAAAAGATTATTCTGAGGTACACAACACTATCAATAACTCAATTTTTTCAAAAAACGGAGGTAGAACAAGATAACTCTAACGTCGCGAATTTCTAAAAAAATTCCTCAATATCTAGAAATTTCTTTAAAAAAAAAAGGTCCTTTACAAAAAAAGTCATGCTGTGGGGGGGGGGGGGGAGGGGGTACGTGTCCTCCTGACATTGTCAAACTGCATCGTTAACCCAAAAGCCAATGCCATTTTATCATAAAATAAAACATTTCATTGACCGAAAAAAAGCAGTCTTTACAGTGAACAGGACTGAATTAGTTCATCATTTCTCTAGCACTCACTGGCAAAAATTTAAGTGAAGGGTTGTTTACCTAGAGTATGCCTATTGGTTTCAGAACTGCCTTGTTGACTCAAAGGCAGGTTTTGTTACTCGCCAAGGAGTGGGCTAAAAGGTCCAAAAAAAAAAGGTCCACACATTTTCATTTATAAGTAACTTTTTTCTTTAATTTTTTGTACTTAGTGTAATAATCAAGTTCATAAACGTATAAAACGTGTAATAGTCAATTTTATTTGTCAGTATAATAGTCTTATTTCGTATAATAGTCAATTTACAAAAGAATATTTCTGAAAAAAAGTCCCAACGGAGGTGTGGGGTGCTACTGCCCTAATAACCCCCTCCCCCTAAAACCCGCTACTGTGTTGACTTCAACACCAAACATTTGATGAAAATTTAGATTTTTTTTAGATGAAAAAATTTTTTTTTGTAAGTAAGTCCTTACTAAAAAAATATAAATAATATTTGTTGTAAAAATGCAAGTTTTTAGGATGCTGTCATTTGACTTTTATGCAATTATTTTACATAAATATTATGATAAAACAAAAAAAAATTTTCTTGGACGTAATAGTTGGATATCGATTTTCATGGGCGCCGGCAGGCAAGGGTAAGGGAGCGCAGTTGCCCCCTCCATCACTGGAAAAGCAAAATAACAAATTTTAATATTCACAAAATTTCTTTTAACTGTTAAAAGACTTAATTTTGAAATCTCAACAATTTAACTCATTTATAGTTTACTCACCGTAATGTAAATGACGAGTTTGCACAATGCCTGTAAGTGTTAAAACTCAAACATCTAAAAATCCAGTGTACACCACTGCAGTGAGAAGAAATCCAAACAAGAAAATTGTATGTCAGCTTGATGATTCTATAAAACGCGTTGTTGAAGCAAACAGACAGAAGCACTTTTCTATTCTTTCAACAATTTTGTTGTGTAGAACAAATGATTTGGCTCTGCGAGGGAAAGAAGGAAGTAAAGGAAATATGCATCAGCTATTAAACTTTCGAATTGAGGCTAGTGATAAGATTATAAAAAATCACCTTAATACTGCTGCAAAGAATGCAAAAACATCATGCATCACATTAAACCGAAAAAGAATTGATCAAAATTTCTGAACAGATTCTGGTAAATGATACTTTGTCAGCTGCAAATAACTTCATTGGATACTCAGTATTAGCTGATGAAACAGCCAATATTTCAGAGACAGAACAATTATCCATTGGAATACGCTTTGTCAACCCAAAAAAAAACAAATAATTTGGGAAGAATTCCTTGGATTTGTTCCACTGAACGACATGTCTGCAGCTTCAATTTCCGACGCCATATTAATCAAGTGTTTATCATTAGGTTTCAATTTAGATCGTCTGTTAGGTCAGGGATACGATGGTTGCTCAACCATGGCAGGAAAGGATAACGGCGTCTAATCAAGAATCAGAAAAAAATATCCAAAGGCGGCTTTTGTTCATTGCTCATCACATAGACTGAACTTGCTTGTAAATAGTCTGAGTGCACTTCCGTAAATTCGCAATACAATAGGTATTATCAAGTCAACTATTGCGTTTTCCGTGAAAGTCCTAAGAGAAGGTCAATGATACCCAACGTTCCTCTTCTCTGCGAGACTCGATGGACTGCAAAGTATAAGAGTGTACGAATAAGAGTATAAAAGTATAAGAGCATACGAGTGTTTTGTGATAATTTTGACCAAATATTTACCCAGTTGGATGTGTTATCTAACGAAGAAAACGGAAACACACGTCAATCGGCACATCAGTTGTTGTTAGCATCCAGCTCAACAACTTTTTTATTTGGACTAATTATCATTTCATTTTACTCAACTCTCCTGGAATCCTGTACAGAAGCACTTCAAGCCATTCAACTAGAACTTCCACACGTACAGAGGCACATTCACGAATTGCTCTTGGTTATAAATCTACACCGTAACATATGCGTTTCAGTGCAGATATCTACAAGAGAGTGATCCAGTTGTCTGGAAAGTTAAACATTCAACTAACACCACCAAGGCAATGCACAGTGGGCTAGGTGGTGGACAAAACCTAAAAAATAAATAATTATTATATTCAAAAGCATATATTAAAACATATTTGTAATACTCTAATTTAAAGTTTTGAAAATTGTTTTGAGTATAATAGTATCTTTTAAAATCACAAAAATTAGTTGCGGTTTCATGTATAATAAAAAACTTTTTTTTTTAAAAAAAGCGCGAATTTTTTTTTTTTTATACATAGCTATAATAAACAGTAACTTTTAAAGTTTATAAGCTTACGGAATTAGTTTATATATTTAAAATATTTAACAGTAAAGCTTTTCGAAAAAAATCTAAAGTAAAGATCAGTCTTTATAATACACTTTTAATCTGGCTTTAAAATAACGAGGTGAACTTTTAACATTTATTACTTTTATTTTGTACAAAAAGTGTCATATAATTTAGGGAGCCTACGAGAACCTATAATAAATATTTGATCTAGTAAATGTAATATGTATAGAACCAATTTGAATTAAATATATTGCCCCTAACTTCCTCTTTTGGGTTTCTTTAACATTTTAAAACAATGACTCGTAACTTTTGTCATTTGCTTGAAATCAACTTTTATTTCTTGTAAACAAAAATTCATGTTATTTTGTTTGTTATTTAATTCAATACAAATTGCACTGTTTACTTAACAATTTTTTTATTTTTTGTTTAGTAATAAAATAAAAATTGGTGACATTTACTTTTACAACAAAATAAACTAGATCCTAGTGATATACCATTCTTTTCATTGAAACTAACTGTTCTAATTTCTGCAGATATTAAACTAGAGGATTCTGAGTGAAAAACTTTATAAAATTATATTGTAAAAAGTTAATAGCTACAAACAATGATAATACTCATTTTGAGAGAAGTAATGAAAATTGGCTAGCTCAAGATTTTCAATACACCTACGGTACATTAAATGCTACATCATCAGTTAATGAAGTTGGGAAACCATGTGGCTTTTTTGAAAAGCTTGTAACAGAACAAAAAGAATAAGCCTAAGAATGTTAGTAATATTTTATTTAGCCATAAATTACTTCATGCAATAAAACTAAAACTAAGAAGTGAGTTTGAGTACGAAACTGGCACAAAAATTTCTGAAATTTGAAATAAAAATCCCATTAAACCTGCTTAGATATATTCAACTGATGAAACTTTATCATTAACTATTAATGGTGATATATCAAAATTAACATACCAGCTTCTAAGAAATGGTGCTGAAAAAAAAGCCTGCCACATATCCTTTATATAATGGTATAAGATCTTCAAAAGCTAAATGCTATCCCAAGAACATTCAAATAGATGTCTAGTCAGTACAAATATCGCTAAAAGATCATCTAAAACACACTCTTAAAAAGCTATGTGATATTCAAACTATTGCTAATCACAATGCTAAGGAATTAACTAAACTAACGTTTATATGCAAGGCTAGTTTTAATGGTGCTACAGGATATAGTGTTTACAAACAGGTAAGTTAAAATGAAAGTAGTGACGTATGAAGATAGCCTGTTGATTATTTGTATAGTACCTTTGAAACTCAGTAGACTTTATAATAATAAAAACGTTGTAATATCACCACGAGTTCACCACGAATCTGCGGCCAATATATTAAAAATCAAAGCAATACATAATTATATATAGAGATGATAAATAATCTATTCTAAACTTCGTGAACATGTAATAATATCAATCATAGAGTTTGAAATCTATTTACTTATTTATATTTTTTTATTTATTCCTATATATTTATTTATATATTTCAAATCGATAATATAATAATATCGATAATAGAGTTTAATCTGGTGATAAATCTAAATAAATTTTCATTTTTTCCGAAGTAAGTGCGCATTTTTATTTTTAAGTTTGTTGCATCAATTTTTATTTTAAGTTTATTTCACCAGAAGAGTTTGTTATTCAGTTCCACGATTTTAAGAAGTTATATGATTTGAAATTAAAAAAATTTAAATCCGCGTTTTTAAAGTTTGTTAAGTAATTTTTAGTATTGGCAACTATCTAACTAAAATTTATAATAAAAGTTAATATATCTTAATAAAAAGTGATTCTTTGGACATATAAAGGATTTTAGTAAAAAAATAAAAGATCAAAATAATTTTGTCCACCATATGTCTAATATCCGGCCCACTGTGCAATGTTCAAGGCAGTTATACCGAAACAGTTATGGAGCAACGGATACAAATGTCGAGGAATACTTTCGCCAGGCTATGTATATCTCTTATCTCAATTCATTAATCGATTCGTTTTAAACGCTGTTCTCAGAAGATAGCATTGCTCAATTTAACCTCTGGTTACTTCATCCTGCAAAGATGAAAACTTTAACGCTTATTTTTTGTAAGGGGTTGTCCATAAAGTACGTACGGTTTTTTTGCGTTTACCCCCCTCCCAATCTCCCTCCCCATCCCCTTCCTCATCCTCCCGCATTTTGCAATACACTTTTTTGCGTACCCTCCACCTCCCTAAGAGTACCTACGCTTTTAACTTATTTATCTAACATTTTATTATGTTTTTTAATTTAGTGTCTCCTTACTTTTACAATTGACCCAATGCCCATCTCATAGACGGTATTTGCAGACCCCTTCTTCTCCTCCGAGCGTAGTACTTTATGGACGATCCCTAACTGGAATTTTTGTATGTACCTTGGGTAATGACCTTGGTCAACCCGTCCCAAATAACTAACAGTGCCCATATTTCAAACGTGGAACAGAGATTAAACACAAAAATTGGTTTAATTAAATAAGCATCCAACAGTATTAAAAATCAATTGAAACAAAATTATTTTTAAACTTACTTGACTTGATTTGACTTCAATTTTTATTATTTCAAGATCTATTCATTTTTGCAAAGCAACCATATGCACATACTAATCAATTTTTTATATTCAACAACCTTTGAAAGATATTGAATATTAAAGATGCGCATTCGCAAGATACGCTCGTAAGATTCCAACTAGCATTACGAGCATTAAAAAAAAAAGTAGTTTTAAAATAAAATTAGTTATTGTTTTTTGTTAAAATCAGCTAGGTTTATTATAAACTTAGCTGTATTAACAATGTTGATTTTAAACAATGTTAAATATAATGCATAGCTATATTCTTATGTCTAATGGATGTAACCTATCTAAGTTTAGAGTTTAAGTGAAAATGGGCCGAGCTGAAGCTGAAATCTTTGTTAAAGAACAAATTGAATCAAATTTCATATTCGTTTTTTCAATGACATTTTGTCCATATTGTACAATGGCAAAGAAAGCGCTTGATGCTGTCAATGCTACTTACACAGTCTTAGAGATAGAAGACAGAGTTGATTGTGAGGATATACAAGATGTGCTGGAGGATATGACTGGAGCTCGTACTGTAAGTATAAATTTCTTTCATACCAATCAAATAAAGTATAAACGCATATTATTTTTTTTTGATTTAATTTCTGTTAAATAAAAAATTTATGTAAAAATGAACCGAATTAAATGACTTAAAATAAAAACAAATTTAATTAAAATGTAAAAAGGTAAATCTTCAGTACATACATCAACTATCTTATAGCCTGCTGCCACAAGGAAGTGCTGCTACATCGACTATAGGTTTGGCATGGAGCAACAATCTTTTTTCTTTCCTTATTGAAATTATGAAAGAAAAAAATGCTGCCCCATGCCAAACCCTAAGTCAATTTTAGCGGCAGCAGTCTCTCTCTCTCTCTCTCTCTCTCTCTCTCTCTCTCTCTCTCTCTCTCTCTCTCTCTCTCTCTCTCTCTCTCTCTCTATATATATATATATATATATATATATATATATATATATATATATATATATATATATATATATATATATATATATATATATATATATATATATATATATATATATATATATATATATATATATATATAGCTGATGTATGTACTGAAACCAATAAGTACTTTTTTATGTTTAAACAGTCTCCACTGACAAGAACACAGTAAGCAAAAAAATATAATTATTTTACATCGCTTAACTGTAGTTTTACCGAAAATCTAATATATTGTTGCAATTGTATTAAGCTTTTTTTTCAAGTTGTATATTAAAAAACTGGGAAATTTAATTGGAATTTTTAAAACAAGACTGTTTTTAAGCTATTACTTTGTGTAGAAGGCATTGCCCTATAACAAACAATCAGAAAATTTTCGTAAGTTGTTTCTCTAAAAAGTTGTTTAAACACAACCTTGATTACATTGTTAAATTCTTAAAAAAAATTAAATGACAAATTTTGTAACAATTATTAACTCTTGTAACACATTGTGCCAAAAAAAATTAATAAAAGCAGGTGTTTGTTAAACTTGAGAATTCACATTACCAAATCAAAATCAAGCATTTAAAATTTGTTATTTCATTTAAATAAATCTCAAATAAATGTTTAAACCTTATTTAATCTTTTTATTACTACTAAGTAATTCACAATAAAATATTTAAACTATCCTTATAACATTTTAAAGTTACATTAAATTATGTATTGTAACTTAAGCGAGATTCATTATTTTACATGCAAAATATCCGGTTTTTTTACATAACTAAGACGTAACATATGTAACAGTACATAACATTGTTATATTATGTGCAAAACGTCTGTTATTTTATGTAACCGAGGCATAGCAGTTTATATAACAATACATGTTGTAACGTAATGCTACGTGCAAAATATCCATTTAAAAAAAATCTAGATATGAGACAAAAGTAAAATACATCAACTATAAATTTTTTTTAACGATACTTCGCATCTCAATGGGTTACACTATAAAAAAAAAAAAAGTAATGAAGCATAAAAAATTTATTCTATAATATTTCAATTACATCTTGAGTCTTGAATGTTTTACATTACATTACTTCTTGATTGGTTATACTATTAAAGGTAATAAATCAAATAATTAGCTAATTATTTTTTAATAATAATTTTTGTATAATAAATAATGTTAATAATAATTATAATTTATTAATAATTAGCTAATTATTTGCTTTATTACTTTTAAAAGTGTAACCAATCAAGGCATAATGCAATATTAAATGTATAAGACCTAAGACATAATTGAAGTATATTAAAATAGGTTTTTTTATGTTGCATTATGTCTCAATTTTTTCAACTTTTTAAAGTGTAACCAATTGAGGCGTAATATAACGTAAAAAAAATTTGTATTTGAGACATTTTATTAACATATCATATCTAGATTTTTTTACGTTACGTTAAGTTTTTTTATGTTAAAAAAAACTCATTTCTCAATTGATATCCAAATAAATTACAAATTAGCAAAATAAAATTGATATCCAACTTTACATTCAAGAGATTTTAATGTTGCAAATTAGAACTTTTTTTTTTCTTGATAAAGTAACCAATTAAGACAAAGCTGTTTTACAATAAAATAAAAGGTGGTAATTAGCAATATGAAAATGATAAACAAAATATTTATTGCGTTATCAAGTTTATTTACTTTATATTTATATAAGAATTTGAGAATGTAACCTAGTTACCAATTGTAACCAATTAAGACATAACATAACTTTAAAATATTATGGGGGTATTGTTTGTTTAAACACAAGGTAATTTAAAGATAAATTTAAAAAAAGTAATGGGAAAAGAAAAAGAAATTGCTAAAGATCCAAAAAATTTGTGTGGTAATTTAAAAATCAACCAATAAAAAGTTATACTAAAGCTATTTGCATGTTGCATGAAACATTAAAATTAATTTTTGTTTAACTTTGAGGAATTATTTTAAAATTTAAGGGTGGAATGCAAGAAGCGAACTTAAGTCAAGTTTGACTTGAACTTTACATTGTAACCAATAGCGGCAGAGTATGGGTTTTCCCCTCAAAAAATACTCTGCCGCTATTGGTCATAATGTAAAGTTCAAGTCGAACTTGACTCAAGTTCACTTCTTGCCTTCCACCCTAAATCTTTTAAATTAGAAATTAAATAATTGATAATAAAAATAAAAATATTTTTTAAAATAAGTTATTAGAGTTTTTTTTTTTTTTTAATAACTATAAAAGGTTTAAATTAGTTTTATCAGATATGCGGACTCTAGCTTTGTCTCTATTTTTTCCTGGTCTCTGGTGTCCAGATGCTCTAAACATGTTGGTTGGCCTATGATCTGCAAAAAGAAAAAAATTTGTGAGATGTAATGACTTGATGTTTTTAAACCCCGAATCCTTGCTGCCGTTATACCTTAGGGCTCTGGGTCCAAAAATTGCTTCTTCCTCTATAATAAAAGTCTTAATTTTTTTTCACATTAGTGGTCCATTAGCTTTTATTTTACTATATTTTTAGAGCTCCTGGATACCAAAAATTTGTGACTTCAAATCTGGAGTCTATTTTGGGACTGCATCCCTGGTTTTTATATATTTTTAAACTCCTCCGTCTTTACTTTTGTATACATTAAAGAGTTATGTGCATTTAAAATATTGAATAAGATTTAAATAAGATATAAAAGTTTTTATAGCTTATTTAAATCTTATTTTGCAATTTCTTTCATTTAAATTACCGCCAAACTTATTTAGACTGTTTGATTAGTGATTGTTTTTAAGTATTACATTGTACTTTATCATGGTTTATTTTTCTAGTTTTATCTGATGATTTATAAAATGAATTAAAATGTAAAGTTTAAATTATAATTTTTAATAATAATAAAAATAACAGTAATAATATGGTTTTATAATGAGATTTTATATCATAATTCAAGATCTATACAAATATTTTTTATTGAATAATAGCTTTTGATTTTAGTGATAAAAACAGAGTTTAGGGTTTTTAAAAGCCTAAAATTTATAGACTTTAATCATTTCCAGACATTGCAATTCACAATCACTTAATTCGAGTTCTGCCTAAGAACATTATATCCGCATAATAAGCCTTTTTCTGGTAAATAATCTTTCAAACTCATGTTGACTGTTTCACCATTAGATTGAGAATGGTATGGTGGGGTCTTATATGATAAGCAATATATTTTTTTCAGCCGCTGTTATAAAGTAATATGAAATTCTGTGGCATTATCTAATACTTCTGGAAAAATTCTGAAATTTAATTTTTAGAAAAGATATTTTGTAGTACTGTCTCAATTGTGGCCATCCAGAAAAAGATTCTACTAGAATCAGAAATAGTTTAACACCCTGTTAAATATAGGCAGGATCCAAATGCACTCTGAACCAAAGTTTTTACTAGGTCATGTCCTCTTTTTCCTCACCTTCATTTCTGCACTTTTTTCACAGTTTTTTACATATTCTTCAACTTAGTGACAGTTGCCTGGCCACTATGCTTCCAATTTTAATCTGCTTTCATTTTGCATTATTCCACAATGTATTTTATCATGGACTGATTTGATGAATTTCTTTCTGATTGTTTTAGGAGGTACAATAAGATCACCATTACATATAATTCCTTTTTTAATACTCAATTTATCCCTGTTAGATTTATAAGGTCTTTTGTCACAGAGCATAGTAATAGTAACATAGATGCTGTAGCGAGTTAAATCACAAAACACATATGGTTATATATGCGTTATGACAGCCTGCACTACTCTTTATTTTATTTATAATAATTTACAATTTGTTAAAAACCAAAATTACATATAAACAAAATATGAGTTAAATAGGTTTCACAAAATTGATAATAAAAATCTATCAAGTCTTGCTTTAAAGAGTTCAAAGACAGCGCATTTGCCACGTGAATTGGTAATGCATTCCATTTATTCATAATACGATTATAAAAAACGCTTGTCTAGATGAATGCTTGACATTTTCTTTTTCAATTCTTCAAGCATCTGCTCCAATTTTTGTTAATTCTGGTTTTAATATCTGTCAAAACTCTGTCATTGCTGTTTCTTTTTTAATCTGTTCGTATTTTACTAGAACCAATCATTTTGGAATGCTAAGTGTGCTATTTTATAAAACTTAAAAGTTAGGCATTCTTTTATCCATTAGTGTATCTCTGAGTGGAATAAAAACATTGTGCATAGTATGCATTGTTAATGAGTTTCTATTATAACTCATTCACAATGTATAGAATTCTTTATAAAACTTATTTTTTAATTTTTTATCTTATGTTGTATCTTATATATTTTACTTACATAGTTATCAATTTATGAGCTGTAATCTCATCATTAACTAGCTAAGCTAGTTCAAATATTTTGAACAATGAAGCACTATTAAAGCTGCGGTAATAATTTTAGATTTAGTCTAAATTTGACAGTTTGAGACATTCAGTGACTGTACCCAAACAAGTGAATTATAACCAAAACAAAACAAAAAAATTGTTTACTGCTTATAAGTTTTCCAAAATCTGAAATATTTATTAAGAAATGTTGAAAATTAAAATAAAAGTTGTTCTTTTATATTGATACTAGGCTAAAATAAATACTTTAACAAAAACATTGGTGGATGAGCTCTTGCTTAGATGGAGTGTTCTTATTTATATAAGTATACATTTAAGTATATTTATTTATAATATTATAAATTATAAGTATATCGTAATTACAAAAGAAATAGTTTCAGTCTGATAATTAAATTATTTTTTGAAATTGAAATTGATGCTGAAATTTATTTCTTAGGTTTGTTTCCTTTACTAGAATTCCCTAGTGAAGGAAAGATTTTAGTGTCAGAGATGAGTCCAACAAAGTTTCTCTAAGAATTTTTCGCTTAATACTAGTAATAAAATAATTTAGCTATTTATTTATATTATTTAATTTTTTTTTTTTTTTTCAAGAATAAATTTATTTAGCCTAAATGTTTTTTTTAATTTGTAAAATAAATTATTTCTTAAAACACTTCTTAATCATTTATTTTAAATTTGAGTTAAGCTTTAAATAATTTATTTAAAATTAAGGATTGGGTACAAATGCTGAGATACCACAAAATACAAAATGATATCGGTTGATTTATTGTAATTGTTAGTCAGTGTTATTGTAGTTATTATTATTATTGTAATAGTGTGTGTGTGTGTGTGTCTATATATACAGTCATGGACAAAAGTTTGCGACCACTGCGATTTTCGCATATTTTTTAATGTATTCTACTCTGAATTGCTTTTGGGCTACTTTAGTGCTACAATTTTGTACCAATTTGTGCTAATTGTCAATTAGAGTCTAAAATTGATGTTTACATGTTTATTTTCAGATATAACTGAAATATTTTGGAACATTTTATATTACGGAGACCTTATTTGAAGCAGTACTAGTTAAAATGGTACGCGGTAAAGAACTGACATCTGAAAAGCGAGCTCAGGTCGTTATTTTGTACAAAGAGAACATTTCTATAAGACAGATAGCCAAAAAGCTCGGTATTTCACATTCCACTGTTGTAGCTACTGTAAAGAGAAATCAAGAGGTGAAAAGTTTTAAATCCCGTTCACGCGCTAGGCGCCCGAAGGTTACAAGCAACCGTATGGATAATGTTATAATAAAGGCAGCAAAAAAATCACCAAGAGCATCCTCAAGTGCCATTAGAGGCAAACTGCCTGGATCACCATCCAAGAAATCAAACAGTCGGACAATATGCAGACAATTATTTGATGCAGGCTTGAAATCTTACCGACCAGCACGGAAGCTGAAGCTTTCACCGAAGAATATTCGCGATCGCATAGCGTTTTGTCAGAAGTACAGGCAGTGGACACCAGCCCAGTGGAAACAAGTGATGTTTTCAGATGAGACAACATTCACGCAATTCTACTCATTTTGTAGACATGTCAGAAGCCCACCAAATCAGAGGCATAATCCAAAGTACGTTATACCAACAGTCAAACAGGCTCCAAAAGTTATGGTTTAGGGAGCAGTCTCTGGTAACGGTCGTGCCGGCATTTGGATTATGCCTAAAAATACAACGATCAATGGTGCTGTTTACTAGAGTATACTGATGGATAAGCTGCCACCATTTGTACCAATACATGGCATCACTTATTTCCAGCATGATGGCGCACCTTGTCATGGTACCAAGGCTGTTAAGGACTGGCTGCGTTCTGAAAACATCCCGCTACTGGAACCTTGGCCAGGCAACAGTCCAGATCTCAATATTATTGAGAATGTTTGGACTGTAATGAAGCAGAAGATTGCTGCACATAGCCCAAGTTCTGAAGATGACCTCATCAACTGGATTAAACACATGTGGGTGCAGGAGATTATGTCGGACTATTGCAAGAAACTGTGTGAATCGATGCCAGGACGTATTGAAAATATTCTCAAAAATAAAGGATTTCATTGTAAATACTAAAATATGAATAGACATGCTGTTTAACCTGTATAGTGTAAATAAACATTCGAAATATATGTACTGATTTATAATTTACTACTTGTTTTTCTAAATTTTGGGTGTTTTTTGTAAAAAAATTGCAGTGGTCGCAAACTTTTGTCCATGACTGTATATATATATATATATATATATATATATATATATATATATATATATATATATATATATATATATATATATATATATATATATATATATATATATATATATATATATATATATATATATATATATATATATATATATATATATATATATATATATATATTATATATATATATATATATATATATATATATATATCTATGTATGTATGTATGTATGTATGTATGTATGTATGTATGTATGTAAATATATAGGCACACACATATATGTATTCACTTTTATTTTTCTAGGTTCCAAGAGTATTTATAAACCGCAAATTTATTGGTGGAGGGACTGATTTAAAAATGCTACATGAAAATGGAGAATTAGAGAAGCTTGTGAAATCAAGTTAAAATGTTGTATTAGTTTTAAAGTATTTTTAAATTATTACAAAATTGATACAATCTTAAAATAGTTTGTATTTATGCTTTTGCTTTTGTGCAAGCGAAAAAAAAAGTACATTAGGTGACAGGGCTGGCAAAATAGCTCGGGCCCCGCGGTATACCGGTAGTAACCTTTAGCAATAGTGTAGGGTAAGTTGAGCAATCAAGAAATGAATAAATATGCATGGTACAAAAAATGGGTGAATCATCAATACTAACTTTTTTCTAACAATTAGCGTGTGCATAATTTATAAACTTTTTATTTTATACACTTTAATGATGTAATTAAGAGAAAAGAAAAAATTAAATAGTAAGAAAGTGTCATAGAATATAAAGTTTATTTTATATTCTATGACATATTTAGATTTAAAAGCTATTTGTTTTAAAAATAAATGATGTACCGTTAAAATTTTTCCTTATCAAAATTGTTTCTTTGTGTTCGATAGTTCAGTTTTATTTTTTTCTAGATGACACATTAGTTAGGTTTTAAAGAGAACTGTAAGACTTCAGAAAAAACGGGTAATTTCAATCAAAAGTCCGATAAATTGATTAAATATCAATACTAAAGTGATGTCAGATTTAAAGATTTATATGCATCTAAGAAAAAAATAGCAAAACTTTTTTTTTTTTTACTTTTTTTGTCCAAAATAGAAAAAGTGCCCGTGTATCATACTCAACTGCTTTCCAACAGTCTTTGGTTGCGCATTGTGTTAACATTTTAAATCCCTAACTTTCATCCATTAGATGTTTTGTCATGAGATGCGTAGTTTTTGAGATATTTTAAAAGCCCAACTAGCCCCGCTCTACCAAGCTCAATCTAAGGCCAATTTACATTGATTTTTTATGTTTTTTAGTTTTGAAACGTAGTTTTTTGTTGAAATATTAAAAATTATTAAATGAGCTATATTTAGTAAATCTACTACTCAGGGTGAATTGGAAAATTTTCTGAAAATTATTAAATGTCCCCTCCGGTATATTAAGCAGGCGGCAGAACATTGTTCCTAATTAATTCAAATTTTTAATTCCTGTAGTTCACGGCGTTAATTTTTGTTCAAAAATCTCCCGATTGCCAGTTTGAGCGCGTTTTCACACTACAATTATAATTGTACTTCTGAATAAAAATTATTAAAAAACTAAAAATCTTTATATAAAATAATTTTTTAAACTTAAAATTAAATCTCCAAAAATAATTTAAAGAAATGATGGTATCTAAGTAATCTAATTAGTAAACAAAATAAAGGGAAAATTCTTCTTAAAAAATGCTGCTATGAAAATTTTTTTAAATTGTTTGTAGTTAAAGGTTCTTTTGATTTCGTTGCAGGAAAGTAAGTTGTCGAGTACAGCCTGCCAATACCTTAAAAACAAAAATAAAAAATTACTACTGTCCTATTAATTTATCATACATGCTCTACTTTCATTCGACTTATAAATTCTATTTCATAAATCTACACACACTGTAATTTGCATAGCTTGTTGAACAGCCTAGCTTTAGATATGTTGTGGATTAAATAGCTAACCTTAACTTAATCATAAACCAATAGAATAATTTGTTCTTAAACTAATATAATAACTTAACCTTAATCCAATAGAATACATCTAAACCTTAATTTATTGAAGAAAAAAAAAAGCATAACATTAAAAAAGGTGTCATCTTATTGATATTTTTATAACAGGTAATATTTATAAAAACTAATAGAAATAAATTATTTTCATATTTTGGTTATCTTATCTTTTATATGAAAGTTATATGAAAATATCATGAAATGATATAAATCAAATCCAAGTCTAAAAAATATATATCAATTAATTTGAACAAATATAATTTCTGACAAATATAAATGGATATTAATGAATATAAATGAAAAAAACGCAGTTTATAAGATATACACCAACATATGTATGAAAAATTATTATTTTAAAACATTTAAATCTGTAAAAATAGAAAATTTGTGAACACTTCAGTTCATTACTTATATAATGTAACATATTTAAATAGTCGTTTGAATATACTAATTATAATTCCAAAAATACTTTTTTTGTAGCTGTTTATACTTTTTATTCACAGTAGTACCAGTCTTTAAATTCCTTGAGGTCTTTCAATAATAAAACTGTTGTGATCAATAATAAACTTCAATAATAAAAATGTTTAATAATAAGCTTAATAATAAGTTAATAATATGTAACCAAGTAAAAAATTTATCCTTCATAAAAATATTTAATGAAGTTACAATACAAGTATAAAAAAAAATGCAGAATAAAATCCAGACAATTTTAAAATTTAATGAACATAACTTTGAAGTTCATGAATACGAAATAAAACAGAAAACAAAACAAAAATATATAAGTTAAAATAATAAATAATATAGACAATTATGAAGATGATAAAAAAATAAAAGCATTTTTTTTTTCTCACAAAGCCTGTTTACCTCTGCCAAATAAAATAAAAAGTAATATTTAATGTGTTTAAATATCCTAATAACACAATAATGTAGAATAAACATAAGCTTACTTCATAAAATGATCTGATTGCATTTCTCGGTTAAACGCAGTCAACGTTGCAAGTTAAGATATTTGTATAATAATTTTCATACTGTTTTATATATATACTATTTATACCTACTAATAAATATTATTTTTACGAAATATATTTTATCAACAATAAAATTAAAAAAATTTTTTTTTTAATGTCAAGTGACAAATAAATAAAAAAATTATATTACATTCACATTATAACATTCAAGATTAAGTCTTAAAAATAGTTTTTTTTTTTTAAATCAAATAATAAATTTTTTTTTTAAATGGTTGCCAATTTTCTAAAAATTAGTCAAAAAGTCACATAGAAGCATCATAGATAAACTCTAAAGTTAATTTATATTATTTTAGGTTTTAAGACTTTTTGAATATCAAAAATGTAAATTTTTACAAGGAAAAATAAAATATCTCAAGATACATTTACTAACTTTCAAAATCTCTAGCTAAAAAGAAAGATATTAATGCAAGTATCAATTTCAAATTTTTAACTGTGTGTATAGAAGAGGTAACATAGTGGTTTATCGAGCATCTTTTTGTGGACTTATTTATTAGGATTAAAATATTTCGAAGAATGTGTAAAAATACATATATTCTTCCATGAACAAAAAATGTAACTCATATTTCAACATATTACCACATTTAAACATTCAACTTTTGACCAATTAAGCCATGATCCTTGGTTGCTTAACTGCATATTTTAGTGTAGACTGAACCAAACGTAAAAATATTCCGGTCTGCACGACATGTTGTTTTAGAGACGCGCGAACAATTCGCGCTGAAAGATTTTTGGCCAAAAATAAACGCTGTGCTTATTCACTGGAGTTAGAAAAGTTGAAGATAGGCAACTCTGGTATTAAGAAAATTGGCTTGATAAATGGTGAAAAATCTGGTTTATTAATGCCTTGCCAAACGACATCTGAGAACTGCATATTTAGTTTTGTACAAAATTCAGTATCTGAGAAAAAGCTGAGAGGATTGATAATCGATGTGCATGTGACCACATACTGTTCTTATTAGTGGGATACGTATATTTATTTCGATGCTTTTCGGGTGGCAATAAGTTGAGTAATAATATCATCCAAGATGCTACGTTGGTCTTAAGTTTTAGTTCAGCTTTGTGTAAACGTTGGCAATGTGTCGTGCATTGATGAATATCGGCAGTCATCAATTCTTAGTCAGCGCAGGTTTTGCGAGTGCGCAAATGTTGATGTATATTTTGTGCATCAATTATAGCATTCTGGAAAGCTATAATTGATCTGGAATGACCCGAGTGAGTCAAAGCCGTGATTTTTTTGTTAACGTTATATAAAATAAGAATATTTGATTTTTTTAATGCGAATGAAATCTGAAATTAGGAATTGTTTGAAGAACGAAAACTGAAATAGAATTAAATATCAACTTCAGAAACAAAAATAGTAAAATTATGAACTCTTATCGAATGAAAATTATTAAATATAAAAGTAAAATTTAACAAAAAAAACTTTTTTTTTTGACAATTTATTCACACTTCCTTTATTGTTATTGCACATGTTCGACCAAAAATCTGGTCACGTGCTAAAATCTGGTGACTATGTGCTAATTTCAAATTAACACATGGTCCCAATTAATTAAGTCAAACAATGACAAAAACACCCTGAAAACTTTCAGTTAGCATATGGTCCCAATCTGAAAATACCATGCTTTAAAATTTACACATTTGCTAAAAATGACGTTTAAAGAAAAATACAAAAAACAAAGAAAAAGGTACAAAAAGAAGCATAAGCTCATTAAAAACATTCACAAAACATAAAGCACATAGTAAATTAGAAGCTGAAGTATAAATAAGAAATTTTTTATTTTTTTTTATTTTAGGTGCCCCAAGAAGTCCTAATGGTCTTGTCACAGAGCACCGCGGAAGTGCATTTAACCAGGAAGTTCACGCCTTCTTCCTTACCGTGACGCGAAAATATGTCCAGAGCTCGTTTCGAACCTGGATCTCCTGCTTATAAAGCAAGCGTTCTAACCACTGCGGCACGGCCGCTCATATTGTTGTATAGAAACTTGAACAAGCTATAATTTTCGTTGATATGGTGTTGCTAAGGACCTCAAAATCCTATTATTGCAAAAGTACAAACAATTTTTGCATATTTATTTATTTTATTTTTTAAAAACATAAATATGTTCTATGAACGAAAATTATCAATATTCAAAAATTAAAAACATAAATATGTTCTATGAATATAAATTATCAAATTATAATATTTTTTCTAAAAAAAAATTCAAAACTAATGGGGGTGTACCATCTTAATGTATATTAGAAACAAGAGGAACAATGGAACGTTGGGAAACACCGCATTTTATAACTTTGAGTATTTTTTTTCTTAAGCAATTACGCATTGTTGTCTGTTAAGCAAGAAAATTTTGAACCAGTTTAAGGCGAAACTTTTTATTCCATATTTTTCCATCTTTTTAAGAAGGATTGAATAATCTACAAAGTCGAATGCTTCAGTTAAGTCAACAAAAATTCCAACTACAATTTTTTCACTTTTAAAAGAGCCATTTATGTTATTTACGAGATCTAATATTGTCTATTTGGTTGAGGGCTGCTTTTGGAAAACGAAATGTTGTTTAAATTAGATTTTGTTATCAGGCCCGTACAGAAACTTTGTGGTACCCAGGGTCAATTTTTGTTCGGTGCCCCAAATTTTAAATTCCTGGGTACATTGAATTAAGCATGAGTTTCACTGTTTATTGTCTATATGTCTACTATCACATTTCAATTTAATGAAAACAATAACTATTTTTATGTTAACTATCGCTGCACATAAACACTCTATACTTGAACTTGGTTATATATGATAAAACGAAAATACAAATACAATTTAAAATGAATGAAATTATATATTTCATCAATAAAATGTTAATACACGGATTTATAGTCTCAGTTCTGTTCCGCAAATTATCTCAAAATTGTAAGAAAAGTAAACATTTTTAGAATTTGAGAAGGTTTGAAAAAAATTTGAGAAGCAGAATATGACATATTGATATTACTTTGATATAAAATCTTTGTTATTAATTTTTTTTAACGCTATATGTCTATCCAAGCCAAATTTATTACTAACTTAAGTTCAAAATATTTATCTTACTAAACGATTTTATGATAATTAACGGAACGGAACTGAGACTTTAAACCTGTGTATTATGAAGATTATTCAGATCACACTAATTTCACTTTGCGGGCTTTCTTTTTTGCAAAAATATAGTTGACATTTTCGTACTATAAAATCTTGGCAAGGTCGTTTTCAATTGAAATCACCATAGGTTTAGTAAGGCGTTCTTTAGTCTTTGTTGATTGCAATTTGGATTTGAGCAAGCTTACTGAAAGAGCGCTCTCCTTCAGCAACTGAAACCGGGATTGTATTGAAAATGCTAACCAAAATGCAGATCGAAGAAAATATTGACTGAAGACCTTTCTGGTAGATTCTGATGAGCAACTTGATAGAAGAAAGAAATTCTGTTTGTCCAAAAGTAATTGATTGCTTTAGAACATCTAGATAACGGATTTCTTCAATCAACTCTTCTTCTTTTACATCATTTGCTTAGAAATTTGCCAAGATTTTGCATTTTTCTCACTAAGTTTTTCTTCATCACTAGAAGGAGATGGAGAACACCACATGAACAAAAATATGTTCGTCGTCTTTTGAGCTGTATCCGTTCTGTATCTTATCTGCTGGAGCAGCGTGTCAAGTGCAACATTAAATACGTTCACCTCAAAACCTTTGATTTGTCTTTGTGGAAGTGGGCTGAGTTCATCAACTGGCCGTAAAGTGTTTTCCTTTTCCTTATGCTCTTCTTAACAAAATCATTTTGAAGTCCAAACGAAGCTAACCCATAAGATGCAACCAGTTTTGCTTCTTGGAGGATTTGGGGCCAAGGAAGGAAGCAGACATCGTTGACACATAGGAGAGCATTGACTCAGAAAGAAGTCAACACAATGAATTCAAATGATTTATTCCACTTTTTGAGTGCCTTAACTAAAGTCAGTTGATGATCTTCTACATCAGGTTCTTTAAGAAGTTTCAAGGACTTCAGTATTTCTTTTGGTCGTTTCGACAATAGTTCTTGACTATAGTAGATTCTGCCGAATGAACGTTAGCTAGATTGAGACTATGCCCACTGCAATGCATGAACAAAGCTTGATGGTTTTTCTCAAGAATGATGGCCTGCACTCCTTTGTATACACCGGGCATATTAGCCCTGTTATCATAGCCCTGGCCCCTACAGTTCTTTAAATCAATTAGGCTTTGATCCAAAACATCTATAATCAGCTTTGCAATGTCAGAACTCTTTTTTTTCTCCAGATTTTCTACCTTCAGAAGACGCTCTTTTACTATCCATTGGTTGTCAGATCCTAGGCTGATAAATCGAAGAATCAAAGCGATTTGCTCCGTATGAGACACGTTCGGAGTTCCATCAACAATTTTGGAAAAATAAATGGGTGTGTAGACTTCTTAAATAATAGCGGCGAAAACAGTTTCGCCACATGCTATAATGAACTCATTTTGAGTTCTCTAGCTAAAATAGTGCGCTTGCATTTTTGCTCCTTTTTTTTAGTGAGAAACTTCTTCTGGATGGAACTGAAGTGTCTTATTGTGTTTCCCCAACAGCTAATGGATGACTAAAAAATTACCATTATCATACTCGTTCAGCATGTTTGATGAACCTACACAAATATGAACATAATATTGAAATAAAGATTACATTTAGATTAACGTTCCAAGCAACATTAAAATTATTTTATGAACATAAACTGCTAACACACCTCAAAAACTTAGACATTTCAAAGCTAAATGGAGAGTGACGTCCAAGACGCAGCGTAAAATCCCACTTAGATGTCTCATTACTTATTGACTTTTCAAGTTTTGAATCGATCCCAGTCTAATTTTTCAAGGCTTCAAAGACTGATTTCCAGACAAAGTAGTGATTTCTGTTTTAAACATTACACTAGTGGCTTTTAATCTCTTCTCCTAGCTTTCGCCAATTATTTTTTATTCCGCCATTCCACATCAAGAGGAAATACTGAAATACAGGGCCAAAATTATGCTTTTGTCCAAAAATAGAGCAGAGAAAACAAAAAAAAGCTTTTGCAGTTTCACTCCAGATAAGCCTCTGCAAATCTTTTCTCCGTTATGAGAAGTTTCGTAAAAAACGGAGGCAGAAACTTTTTTGTTTGTAGAATTTCTAGGAAAAAGTGCCGGATTTTGAGGTGGTCCATTTAGTATGACTAGATTGCGTTCAATTTGGATAAAGCCCTCTTCCACAAAGCGGGGCCGTTTCTAACTGCTTGATCACCCAGTTAATTCGCCTCCTGATCCTAAATTAAAAAAAGCATTTGACAATTGTCGTATGTATTTAATATCTGCAGATATTAAATGACAGGCTTGAAAAAACGGTCCGGGAAGTTTGGTCATGACGGCTCACTTCATCTTATGTTGCATATATTCAATATATATATATATATATATATATATATATATATATATATATATATATATATATATATATATATATATATATATATATCTTTTTTTAGTTATCGATAAATGTATATTTTTTATAATACTCGATTATCATTTTCACTGGCGTAAAACAGTAGAGGGAGATGGGGCGGAGGGGCCAATAGCCTTCCAACTTTTAGAAAACTTTATTCAAATTCTCCATAGCCCCCCTTAATTTCCGTTTAGCCCCCCCTACCTTTCTTGACCTTCGTACGCCACTGATTATTTTACACCATAGACTAAAAGTGTAAAAGACTAAAAAACTTTACGCATAAAGTATGAGTAAAATGATACGTTAATTTAAAATGAAGTGTTGTTTGTTTAACAATAGTTTATAAGCAATTTGCAGAACTGAAATTCCATTGGGATTTTCATATTTTCATTTGTTTGTAATAAGTTTTGATTTTGTCAACTCAAGTAACATTCGCAATTGATATTTATTGGTTATTCCTTATAGCTTTCGAATAACTTAAATCTACTCCTCTGTCATGGAAATACCTGAAATAAGAAGGCGACATGTAAGTTGAATTATCATACTCTAATTTTATATGATGTGATATAATCTTATATATTGTGACATGTTATTTACAAAAAACAGCCAATAACACCGAATGTTTTAGATCCTTTAAACTATTGTGCAACTAAGAAAGTCTTTGAAAGCTTATTTTAAATAATCCTTTAAATTAAAGGAATATTTGTAATAAGTTTACCTTGTCAGCTTTGCAACAGAAAAAAATAAAAACATGTTGCTTTAGATTTCAAAATATAGAGTTTCAAGTTTTTAAATTCTTTTAGGCACTAGTGCACTTTATGAATTTACAAGTTTTGATTGCAAAGTTAACTTACAAAGTTATCAAAACTTGTAGAATACCTTCTAACTAGGATGTTTACTTTTTAATATGCTTTTTATGTCTAATTTTGGCACTAATCTATTCACTCCCCCCCACCCTACATCCCTGTTTTTATGATTGATTATGATAGAAAACTAAATACTAATTTAAAATTATATAAAAACATAGGTTTGAAAACTTGAGGAAAGTATTCTGATTTGATGTTAAAGTTTAAAAAATCACACTAAAAACACTAATATTCCAACATTTTTTTAAAAAGCATTTTTTTTTAAATGTTGGAATATTAGAATATTAGAAAGATAGAAGAGAGTTCCAAAAAATTGAAATGCTGGAAAAACAACTATAAGAATAAAAGTTTTTAGAGCATGAAGGGACAGATACAGTAAAAGGTTGCAACTTTGCTCAATGACAAGTCAATCCAGAATTAGTTTTTGGTAATGGAACTTAAGTTAATTACTTATTTGAGCATTATTAAAAGAACCAACCCAAATATGACAGCAGTATTCCATACAGGGATGAATAAGTGATTTGTAAGGTAGAGAATGGAATCAGGACTAAGAAAATAGGCTAGCACGATAAGAATATTGACAGAGGGATAAAGAGAAAGGGCTTGGTTCATTTAACCAGCAGCCCGTAGGATTAGGGAAAAAATAAGGTCGGCAAAATATTGCCGACCTTAATCTTTTAGTGGTTGGCAAAAAAAAATTTAATACTAAAGTTTTTTCCATAAAGCATAGAATTAAGGTTGCCGACCTTAAACATTTTATGGTCAGCAGTTAGATTAACATTGCCGAATGCTGACCCTAATTTCAAGGGCTAGATCAGAAATTATATTTAAAAGAGTGCAGTCTTGAGAAGAAAGAGAACAATAATGGACAAAGAGATAAGTGATTGAATAAAGAGAGACTAAACGGAAGCAAATAAAAAAATGGTCAGAGTATCCAAACTGCTTTCTCAACAAATAGGTGAATTGATGCGTAAGTATACCCCAAAGTCAAGCATGTGACTACTGGAGTCTTTGCAAATCAAAGGATAGTAGCCAACAAAACTTATATCCAAAAAAGAAACTTCTAAATTCAAAGTAGTTTCACAAAAACTAGACTTGTGAAAAAATTTACTAAATTTGATTGCAAGTAGTAAATTTTTTTTCAAAAAAAGTTAATTTTAGTAAGTTTAAAGGTAAGATTAGATAGAAAATTACTTCTGATAGAAAATTACTTTGGAGATCATGAATATTTTGTAAAAGTTATAATGAAACAGGTGATGTAATGCTTTTCTGTGTTTTTGACTTAATTTTTTGACTGTATTTTTGGGTACTTTAGTCACGATTTATGTTAAAGAGAACTTGACTAATTCATAGAGCATGGCAGCATAATTAACCCAAAGTTGTAAATTTATATATATATACTTCTGTTCTTTACCAACAATCTGCATGGCGTTGTTACCCATCTAATATAATGCTGTGCTGATGACAGCAAGATCATAGCAGTTATTAAATCACTAGATGATTATGTACCTTACAAAATGACATTGATAAAACCGTTCAATTGTCCCAACTTTGGGTCATCAACCCCAAAAAATATGAGAATATGTATGTTAGCAAATATAATCAAATTAGATCTACACAAGTTTATGTTTAATGTCCAATTATGATGGCAATTGATGCAATCTTACTGAAACAATGTATGAATGAGATCTTGAAGACATTGTCTTGCATGATCTAAAAGTTAGTGATCAAGTGTGAACTGCAGCTTCATCAACAAACAGAATTCTTGTTAAAAAATCATTTTATAGATGCAGACTTGTTCTCTGGACACAGGTATATACATCAGCTCAGAGGTACCTGGTGTTGCTCTTCTTCATCAATATTTATAGTTTTCTCTTGACACAGTAAAGATATATCATTGCACTGTTTAATCGTATTTTAAACTCTAACAATTAGTTTAAAATTGTTTATTACTTTTTATGCTTGTTATTTATTTTATTTAATAAAATAATTGTACAATTGTTTATATAGATTTTGAATAAACAAATTCATTTAGTTAAATGATTCATGCATTCATTTTTACATTAGTTTTGTGAATTATTAAGTTAATTTATAAAGTTACCTATAAATATTGGTACAATATATTCAGAAAAAATACAATACAAGGTTAAAATAAACAACTTGTTTATGTGCTAAAAAAAACATTTAATCAAGTAAATCAGATGTAAAGCAACTACCAATGTTTGGAATAATGTGCTTTATTACGAAAGACAGTTTTTCAAAAACTTATTTGAGATATTTGTTTTTGTTTTTATACTAAATTGTTACACTTTCAGAAATTGTTTAGTTTTACTTTTGAGTTTTTTTATCTAGTTTTACCAGATGAGTTATACTTTTTATGAAACATTTTAAGAAATAATTTAACTTATCTAAGCTTATAAAATTTGTTATTAGCTATATTTTCTAAAAAATTATTGGGCTTGTTTTATATTTAACTAAATTTATAATAAGTTCAATCTATCGAATAAAAAAAAAAGGTTGTTAATTAAATAAGTTAAAACATTTTAGTTATTTTTGTCATTATATAAATTAGAGTTCGGCATTTTTTTGGAAAAAAACAAACAAACAAAATAAATGAGGAAATAAAGGTTATCAAATGTTTTATTCAAGTGATATAAAAATCAAAATCATAGTTGCATCATTGCTGTTAGTATTGCACAAGACTGTTTATTCAAAAGTTAAAAAAGCTGTCGTTTTAAATTGTTGTAGTATAAAATAACTTATATTACATTGTATTATGTTACTTATATTTATATTATATTATGTTAAGTCAACAAGTTGTAAGCCTCATGCTCTTGTTTTTTTTTCAATGCAATATATTATTATATATTGTTAATAATTTTTAAACTTCTACTTTTATATCTAGAAAGATTGCTATATAGTGTACACTATATAAGATTTATTTAGTTCCATAATTATAGTTTACTGTTTTTTAAAATCACAATACATAACTAAAGTCACTAGTATCTTTTATTTAACAATAGAATTGTTGCCTAACAATAATTGCTGCCTAACAAAAATTGCTGCTTAATTAAATTTACTACAAAAATATATTATTGAGCATCAAATTTAAAAACTATTTTAGAAATAGATCAAAAAAATATACATCCGCATTTTATATATAAATATAAAATGCAGATGTATATTCTTTTGATCTATTAGATTATATATAAATGCGGATGATTATTTTTAATAATCATCCGCATTTTATATCTATCTAAAATACAAGTGAACAATGCTAGTGCAGAAAACAATGGAGTTGCCAAGTTACTTACATCTAATTCTCCATCGTTAAACATGGTTGCTTGCAGCAGATAAGATGCTTTACACAGACATAATGATAAAATATGTTTTTTTTTTTTTTTTTTTTGTATAATTAAAGTTACTAATACTAACACTAAAAATTATGGACAATTTTTAATAAAGCTTTTTATTATTATTAAAGAGTTTAGTTAATTTTATGTGTAATTTCATACATAGTACACTCAAAACTCATAACATGACATTTCTGTTATGTAAAAAAAAGTTTTTTTTTGTTTTTCTTTATACATCAATTTAAATTTTTTTTCAATTTAAATCAATTTAAATTTTTGTTCAAAATGTTTCAAATATCTTATAATTTAATTCAACCGAAGCTAAAGATTTAATAAATTTTATATCAATAGTTTACTATGAAACAGTTTGTTTGATGATTGTTGTTGTTGTTTATTGCTGCTTTGAAAAATATGTTGTTGTGTGTTTGAAGTATTTTTTCGAAAGTTAACTTAACTTAGTCCACTTCAATCACATAACTAGCAAAAGGCTGAAAAGCATCCCATTCTATTTTTAAATGGATGAAATTAGGTCCCTGTATGCTCAAATGCTTATAAATTTTTTTAAAAGATTAATTTTTAATGCTTTTTGAGTTTTTTATAATTTTTTTTTAACTTTGCTTTGGTACTGATTTTTAGATAGCTTTATCTCTATAATAACATCATTTTAGTTTATGTGAAACAAAAGTTTTTTGTTAAGTTTTTATTAAAGTTTTATTGATTTTAATTTTTAGGATTCTTACAACTTTAGTAATCTTGCAAAACATGAAGCTAAAGAAGGCTGTTACTCTGACATTAATTCACTTCTGGAAACATGCCCAAAAGAAAAGTTAGATGTAAGTGAAAAATTTAAATTGCTAAATGTAACTGTTTTTTTATATAAATCATCCGCATTTTATATCTATCTAATTTTATTAATTTGTTGCTTTTTATTTCTAAATTTTTTTAAATTTTTTGTTATTATCAGTAATTTTTATTTATTATTCTAAATTTATTAGTTATAGTAGTTTATTTTTTATTTTTGTACTTAAAAATGTTGCACCTGGTTAATATGGGTGGCTGCGTGGTCATTGTGCATGACAATTTTCCATACAAGAGTTGCCATAGTAGTGGATGTTTATCTTTGGATTTTTTTAGGCTAGCTTTTAACAAATATATATCCATGCATAGGTGTTAAGTATGACTTTATCATATGGCACAAATAGAACAAAATTATGCATTACACCTATACAAATATACCATTACAGCTTTTTAGACAGTATTTTGCATGCTTCTTATTGTTTTACATATATATTTTTCAATATATCCTTATAATATAGACATTTATAGACATTGTAGACATTTATACAGCCCTCGGAATTAGGGTCAGCATTCAGCAATGCTAACCTAACTGTCAACTTAGAAGTTTTGAGGTTGGCAAAAAATTGCCGACCTTGTTTCTATGTTTTATGGTAAAATCTTTGTATCAAATCTTTTTTGCTGACCTAATGCTGGTCTCTAAAAGATTAAGGTCAGCAAATTAATGCCGATCTGATTTTTCTGAATTCCGACTTTTTCTGAATTCTGATTTATCCTAAATTTTCCGAATCACCTCCTCAAGGCCGAGAAGGTTACTACAGATGAGGAGGCTACTTAATAGTGGTTATAACCCTCTCTCAACTCTATAACTCCGAAACACGAACCTTGACAAACAAGGCCGCTGCGCAGAGAAACAAGTTGAGTGCGGTACTACCAAGGACGTGGTGGGGATCGAACTCCGAAACTCTAGCTTATAAAGCTAGCGCTTTACCACTACACCACTACCGCATTTTCATATATATATATATATATATATATATATATATATATATATATATATATATATATATATATATATATATATATATACATATATATATATATATTTATATATATATTTATGTATATATATATACATATATATGTATATATATATACGTATATATGTATATATATATAACTGTTATATATATATATATAACTGTTATATATATATATATATATAACTGTTATATATATATATAAAACTGTTATATATATATATATAACTGTTATATATATATATATATATATATATATATATATATATATATATATATATATATATATATATATATATATATATAATACACATGTATAATAAAAATTTACGTTTAACAAGAATTGCTAACTTAAATTTTTATTTTGTTAAGACTGTTATGGTTTCAAAAATGATTTTTCCACCAATCAAGAATGTTTGCTATTTCATATTATTTGGGCTATTGAAAAACTTTAAGTTTAGCAGGTTTTTTTTATTATACTTTACACATATAAAAGTATTTCTTATATTAAAGTTTATATTATAATTAAATTAAAATTTACATTATAATTAAAATTTAGCAAAATTTAAATTTAGTTTCTATGGCAGTGTCAGAGTTTATTAAAGACTTTGTAATGTTTTATTTACTTTCTGATTAGACACATTTTTTTCAATTTTATTGTCTTGGGCTTATTATTCACAAAAGTATTGATTTAGTAGTTTAATTTGTACACTCAGCAAAATCTCCATAATTCTATGTAGTTTTTGCAGATTTTACGCGAAATGTATTTATAAAATTTATCACAAAAGTTATCTTTATTAGACCTGTTGTAAACAACTGCCTTGATGACAATTTTATGTGTTTCTGACACAATTAAAACTAAATTTTCTAGAATGTTTTTAAAATCATATGTACAGGCAAAATTTCCATAGTTTTATCAGTTTTTTTGGTTGAAGTTTGAGTAAGATTTTGATTTGTTTGTTCTTTATGGAAGTTTTGTGTATTTTTAATTAACATTTGTTATTTAATTATTACATGAAGAAGAAAAAGCAAAAATTGTTGATTACAAAGATATGGGTTTGTTTAATCAACAAGTTGCAAAAATAATCAAAAGGTCTCATCGTGCAATAAACTTGTTTTATAAACTTAAATGAAACTAAAAATCACCCTAAGAGCCGAAATAAAAAAATAACCAAAAGGCATTCTTTTTTTCACTTTTGTGTTTGGCGTCTGAACTGGAATTGCCTGCGACAAATATTGTCCAACAAATCTTTTCAAAATCAGTGGAAAAAAAGATTTTCAGTGGATTCCAGTATAAAAAAAAATCGCAAAACCATCTTTGACACAAAAACATAAAAATGCAAGATTTAAGTACCAAGTTATTACTAGGTTAGCAAGCTTTTTTTTTGCCAAGGATCACATGACATGGGACGTAAAATGGGAAAATGTTATTTTTTCCCGAGGAAAAAAAAGTTTAACTTGAATGGGCCTGATGGTTTTAAGTATTATTGGCATAATTTGACAAAAAAAGATAGCATTGCTATGAGTTGTAACTTCAGAGGAGGGACAGTTATCATATGGGCCCACTATGTATGGAAATTATTGACAATATGACTATGCGGTAGTAGTGTAATAGCAGAGCGCTCGCCTCATAAACGAGAAGTTCTAATTTCAATCCCCAACACATCTCTGGTAGTACCGCGCTCAACTTGTTTCTCTGCGCAGCGGTTTTGTTCATGAGGTTTGTGTTTTGGAGCTATAGAGTTGAGAGAGGGTTGTAACCACAAAAGTAGCCTCCTTGACTGTAGTGGCCTTCTCGGCCTTGGGAGATGAATAATTAAAAAAAAATAAAAATGCAATACAAGAAATTAAAACCTCTATTCAACCATACAACTGTATTTTAAAGGTTTGTTAGGAAAGTTTTATAAAAAGTATGAAAAACAAAATCTTTGAATTAATAAGTGTAAAAAGCGGTAGTACACATAAAAATTTTTACGTTTTTGTGAAATATTTCTAAGATTTAAGTTTTACTAAATAAATTAATAATTATTTTCAATTAAAATATTATTTGCCTATTTATTTATTCCTAATTATTACTGTAATAAGTTTAAATGCAAATACTTCATGAATTCATTTATATGTACAAACTTTAAGTGGAATTATGGAAATTTCACTGAGTTTATTAGTGTTTTTGTTTGCTCAATTGCATTAGTGATTTAATTTAGTCTATGTAAATTATTACTTAGAAATTGTTGTTTATAATAATTGAAAAATTATTTATTTTTTACCAATTTTTTATCAGTAGTATGATAAGTTACTTCTGTTTTTTATATTAGTTTGAATTTTTTTTTTTTTTTTTGCAATTAAAACTTTTTCATGTTACTTCTTCAAAAGTGCTGGTGTTTTACAAATTTTGAGTGATGTTGATTTTTGGTTATTTGTAATGAAGTCAAGTTTACTGGAATATGAAAATACATAATTTATGGTTTTATTATGTAATTTATTACATGATTTACTACTAAATAATAAACTATTGCAATAACTTATAAAGTTTTAAGTTATTATAATAATATTATAATAAATTAAAAAAAAAAAAATTGTATTATAATAAAGTTTAATTAAAGTTATAAGTTATTAAAATAATAACTTTATTAAAATATAACTTAATAACTTTATTACAATAATAAAGTATTGTTATAAGTTATAAAGTTATAAAGTTATAAGTTATAACTAGTTATCAAGGCTTTAAGCACTTAAGCCCCTTTGAAATGCTAATATAATAGATACGATTCTGAGAAGAGGTTGATTACATACTGATACAAAGATTACATTTATAAAAAAACATTTACACTTTTTTTTTACGCTCTATCATTTTAAGTTTGTTTTATTTTGCAGTTGATTTTTATTATATTTGTTTTAGCTCGGTAAGTAATACTCATATTTATGTTCATCAGTATTTATAAAAGATTTTAAGGTTTATTTTATATATATCGTTTATGCCCATTTTATATTCATATTTTGTCTTTGTTTTTTGTCTAGACAAACTGTCTGGATTTTCTTTGTTTGAAAACTAAATCTACTTAATCCTACTTTATTATTCTCTAAGACATTCACTGATTGTGTGTGACTATTTGACAAATTTATATGCCAAAATTAGTAAACTTATTTATTTTTAGGAGTTCAGGAAAAATCTCATAGGCTTTAAACAGTTGTTTTCTCGAATGGTAGATGATGATGAACCTCATTTGAACTGGAATAGCATATCTCCACCTCCAAAAGAATTGGTATTATTAAATTGTATATATTAAAACATTTTTTAAATGTTTTTTTTTTAGATATTTAGCTTCTATAACTTTTACAACAGGCAGATTTCGGTAATATGTAAGAAAAAAGGTTGTTAAGTTTATCAAACTATTTAATCCCATTGTTGTCATATGGCTGAGCAAAATTAATAGCCTATTACAGACTCTTAATTTTTCAAAAGTTTTACAAAGATTAAATTTTAAGCTTTTTTTTTCAGTGTGTAGCTTGGAATTGAATTTTGTAGAAAATAAAACTATTGTTAAATGTCTTTAATGTTAAATGTAAACTTTATTGTTAAATATGTCACATTTAAAATAATTTTTTCACTGTAGATTTAGTATTATTATTTTTTTGTAGTGCTGTTTCTGAAAGTTTTGAGTTAGTGTACACATTACTCATAAAATATAAATAAATATATAGGAGAATTAGAGATTATAGAGATTAGAGAGATAAATATATAGGAGAATATAGGAGATTTATTGACCACACAAAATACCAGCTCTAAAAAGTATTCAGAGTAAAATGTGTTGTTTCTTTTTTAGATATAGTAATGTTTGTATCCTTGAAACTATTATTAATTTCATTGTCATTAAATGATGACAGTGGAACTCACAGATATAAAAAAAGCTGATGCTGCGTTTTAATTATTATAAAAACTGGCTGTGACAATTTTCTATTTGTTAAAGTGACAGTAACTGAATTTTTTTTTTTTAAACATTTTCACTTCCAACAAGGCTACAAGCAACCACTGTTAGAGTTGGAAGTTATTAGAAGAGAAAAGGTGAAGTTTATGAAGCAAGTCTATCTTGCTTCATAAACTTCACCTGATTTATATAATTTGCAGTCAAAAGATTGTAAATTATATGAATCAGGAAAACAAAATGAAGGGAGCAAATTCCAAAGAACTGATTGAAACAAGGAAGAAGACTAGACAAAAAAGAATTAATTGAATGATGAGTAACATGAGGATGAATTTTAGTAGATTACACGAGATGCTCTTTAGAGCAGTGTCCACTATAGTATTTACAAAAAAATAAAGATAAGCAACATTATAATGATATGATAATGGTCAAAGGTTGGCTGCAAGAGCAGGTCCAACTTCTTTTACAGTGTATTTTTGCACCTTGTCTAAAAGAGAAAGGGCATCATTTGAAGATCCCCTCTAGATATGGCAACAGTACTCCATACAAGGATGGATTAGAGATTTATAGTGATAAAGAATAGAATCCAGAGTAAGAAAGTAGCGAGCACGATAAAGAGATATAACCTTAGCAAATGCTAATTTTGCAATGGGTTTGAAATATCGTTTCCAAGAAAGGTCGTGAATAAGAGTTAATCCTAGAAGATGAAGGGTAGATGACTCATTGAGTACATTACTGTTCATAAAAAGAAGATCTAGATTATTGCATACAAAATTTAATTTTATCTGATTTTATTAAAGCTCGCTTTTTAATGTAATACAAATATGGGAAAAATAAATGTACTTAGGACTTAATGGATTAATATCTGGAGCTGACAAAATTTTTTAAAGAATCTAACATCCTTAGGTCCCTAGTGAAAAAAGTTTATAAATATTTGTCTAAAGAAAAATGAAAACTCAAAAAGATTTTAACTTTTTTAATAAACTAAGTGTCTGACAATTTTAACCTTTTTGATAAACTAAATGTCAAAGTTATTTTAACTTTGTAACTTTAAGATTTTTTTTAAAAACACCTGTTTTGAGGTCTCTATAGCTGCATATAACAAGTTTAATTGTTCACTACATGATTACTGTTTAAGTCCCATTTTTAATTTTAGATATTGAAAATAATATGTTCTTTACAAATTTAACTTTTTTTATTTTTTTCTTTTTGCCTCATTTAATTTTTTAGATTTTAGATCATAGTCTAAACCCAAATAAATTAAAAAAAAACCCAAACTCAATCTTTAATAACCTTAGCAAGTTCTACAAGATGGTTCTGTAAATGCTTTTGTAACAAGTACTATAACAACAGGCTGCAATAAGTAAAAAGGATCCCTAAAATATAATATGCTAGAGATATGAACTGAGACAACAACAAGCTATTTATTTTCCGTAAATCATTTTTACAATGGTTTTGATAATAATAGTAATAATAATAATAATAATAACAATAATAACAGTAATATAATAATAATAATATATTATAATAATAAAAGATAAAAAAATTAATACAAATTTTAGTAATAGTAATAATAAGTATGTTTACAATAATTAAAATGAAAAAATAATAATAATAACTAATATTATAATGGTAGTTATAAAATTATTTATAATAATAAGTTAATGGTTTATTAAGTGGTGTCACTCATACAGAAATATGATCAAAGGAGTGACACCAATTTTTAAACATAATATAAGTAATAATAAGCAAAGACATATGCAAGTGAAACATATGGACCGTAAACACATTGATTAAAGCACATAGAACATACATTAAAACAAACATGTAGAAATCATAGTTTGCAGGTTTTAATAATAATTGGTTGAAAGTTTATTATTCTAATGGATTGACGCTGAAACAATAGCAACTTGTAAATACGATTAAATATTGTTGTCAAGTTTGGGGTCAAGTTTCCAACTTGACCCAAAACTTGACAACAATATTTAAGATGAGATGAGAATAATGCATAGTAAATATTCTTTAGTGTAACTTTGTCGACATAATGACGAATTATTGAAAGCATACTGTTAGCTCGAGTTATTTCTTATGTTATTTCTTGCTTAGTTCATTAATATGAAAGTTCCATGAAAGATTGCAATCAATTAATACACCAAGATATTTAATAACTCTTGAAGGATATAGCCCTATTATTATTAATTTTGATTTCAACATTTTTAAAGAAATATTTTTTCTCAGAATTGAAAAAAAAATTAGTTCAGTTTTTTCTGTGTTAAGACATATTAGGTTAGCATTTAACCAGTGAATTATACCTTTTAGATCTGATTTAGCATTTTTACATAAAGAATGAAACGATTTGTTGATGTGCAAGAGATTTGTATCATCAGCAAACAGATAAACTGAAGAGAAGTAAACAGAGTTGATTAGGTCATTAACGTTGAATAAAAATAAAAGAGGACCTAGAACAGAACCTTGAGGAACACCACACAAAACTGATTTATTACTAGAATTGAAACCATCAATACTTACAAATTGTTTTCGATCTGAAAAATAAGATGGAAACCAGTCATTTACAATAGCTCGAATTCCATAATGATTTAATTTAGAAATCAAAATACTATGGTCAACAGTATCGAAAGCTTTTTGTAAATCGATAAAAACACCACAAACGAAATGACCAGTATCAAGAGCTTTCCTAATTCTGTTATACTTATTAATGCATGGCAAGTAGAATGTTTTGATCGAAAACCAAATTAAAAATCATTTAAATAATTAAATGATTTTAGAAAAGAGTACATTCTAGAATACATAAGTTTCTCAAAAAGCTTACTAGTGTTAGATAAAAGAGAAATAGGTCTGTAGTTAGTGCATGAAAGTTTAGAGCCATTTTGAAATATTGGAATAACGCGAGATAATTTCAAAATATCAGGAAATGCTATTAAATAATTTAAAAAGATTATTTGAAAATTCATAGTTCTATAGATCTATGAGAATATTTGTGGGAATGCTTTTTGGACCTAATGATTTTTTTCGATTTAAATTAGATATGTGATGAAATTTCAGGAATATTTGTTGGAGATAATAATAAACTATGTAAATTTGGATGTTTAAGATACTTTTAATAGTTAATATAAAACGATTAAATATTGAATTTGAGTTTATGAGCAACATTTGTAAAAAAAAGTGTAAAATGATTCAGAGATTAGAGTTGGATCAGTTATATATATTTCATTTTCTTGCAAACAGTTGGGAGATGATTTATTGAAGTTTTTTACATTAATTAGAATGTTAATGCCTTTCCAAAGTTTGCAAAGATTTATTACATTTTCTGAGAAAAAAAGTTTTAAATGGGTTTTTTTACTATGTTTAATGTAATTATTATATGCTAGCAGTAGGCAACCAGTAATACGGGTTTGAAGTAAATAAATTATTAATAATAACTTAATTTGTTTTCTCTAATGAAATATAAATTTTTTAATACTTTTTTAGTTCTGCTTACTTTTATTTTTCTTGGCTTCGTAGTTAAACAAAACTGTTAGCTTCATTAATGATACAGTTAACCATTTATTTTGCAACGTTCGGACATTAAATGCGCAAATCACAACAAAATCGTTTTGTTAAAATATGACTTGAATTATATGCATAGATCATCCAAGTCTTATTTAAAAATTTTGAAAAATTGTTTAGGTAAAGTATCGGAAATATATTTTCCCCTTCCTTTCTCTTAATTTTGCTTTTAGTTGAGTAGTTTCTAATTTTTTTTTAACTTTTCTTTATTTTGCTTAGAGTGATGAGTTAAGCTTAAAAAATAAATATTCACAAAAATTATACCTTAACTTGTATCTTAATATAACTTATTAATATATAACTTGTAAACTTGTATGAAAAGAAATTATTTTGGATATCCGGAAAAACTTCAAGTTGAAAAATATATCCGCAATTCCAGATAAGGCTAATCCCTGTTTACTGCTCCTATAATATTAAAGCTTATTACTCAAGCTATCTTTTTTTTTAATAATCCAGCAGAAATTATAATAATTAAAAAAAAAAAAAGTAAACAAATATGTCGATTTACTTTATATTAACGTATATTAACATATATTTATTTCAGCATTCATCCAATCCAAATTTATACTAATGCAGAAAATATTTAGCAAAAAATGTCCGTAATATATTTTGCCTTGCGTTTGTCTTAACTTTGCTTTAAAATTATTAGTTATATTTAAAACTTTTTATTAATTTTTGTATAAGTCAGGTTGACAAAAAAAGCAATTGCTTTTATTCGACATTTTTGAAGTAATTGTTACGCTTTACGTTAATACAAGTTTGAGCAAAATCGATAAATATTTTCACATAAATGTGAGCAATTAGTCTAAAAGCGTTGAATAAAAGCAATTGCTTTCCTTTATTCACCCGGCCTAATGAGCTAAAAAGGCTATAAAAGAGGTGTTAAAACCATGTAAAACAGTTGTAAAAATTAAATATTTAAAATTGTGTTCACTTTTTTTAAAAAATAAATTTATATACATGATAAATAGTTGAATATGTAACAAAAATATTTAAAAAAAATCTATATAAAACATATTTTTCTCAAAAAACAATTAACGTTGAAGGTTCTTTTTCCAAATGAGTTATAATAGCCGCCATCTCCAGGACCGAAGAGTCAAGCATAGCCTATTGTAAAAAAAACCATACTAAAATAATTTAAAATATTTATTATCGATGTTCATGTAAAGCATCATACATGAACATCGATAATAAATATTTTTTATGAAAAATATTTATTATCGATGATTTTTATGAACATGTTCATGTAAAGCATCATACTGCTCACTTCACAGTTTATCTTGATTATTTCTGATAAAAGCAAGACGCTGGCCTTCAATTTTTACATATGCATCTACAGCATATTGCTGAAATAGTTTCTTGCCATAAAATAATGAACAGAAAAATTGCCGAACAGAAAGTCTATAATTGTAGAACAGAGATAATGTAACATGATTTCTAACCAGTGTGGCACGCCTAGGGTTATGCACTACTGATTATGCCTACCAGCATCACCTCTTGGGAAAAAAGAGAGGATAAATCATAGGATCTAAGTTGGCTGACATACTTGATACAATTTTTAAAGGATGACCTCTTGGGTAAAAAACAACTTCCCTAGAAGTTGGGGGAGCACCATCTTTGCCAACAAATACAACTGCAACTTCATTGTGTGAAGGTAGATTATAGCAACGTTTATCAACCCCTTCAAGTAAAGACATTTTTACAACAGAAGCTTGGCGACCTTCTATAGCCACTTGACAAGTTTCTTCATCTTCTACTTCAGCCATGTTTTTAAATGCATAAGCAAATGGACTTTGTTCAGTAATTATAGTTTGCAGTTGAAACATTAAATCACGTAAAAAAAGATCATTACCACATTAATGCATTCTAAAATTTACTGCTGCAAGTGGATCATATATATATAGTTGAGAATATATTGGTGGAATACCTTGATCTGGCCTAAGATTACCTACACGATGATAAATCTGGCCACATATTTTAAAAGATGGAGGCCCATGATTTATTGGTTGAACTACAGTTGCTTTAAATGAAGCGAAAGAAAGACAGGCATTATAATTTCGAATATGTTTAAAAAAATTAACATTAGCATTACAATCTACATAACTGTAAAATAAATCCTGTAAAACTTGTGTAAAAGGTGAAAGCGGAGGCAAAGCTACCTTACCATTATGGCAACATAGAAAATGTGTTTCATCTGGAAATTTCTTAGCACCATAGTGCTGACAAATTTGATTCATTTCTCCTAAATAATTATAATCTGGAATAGCATTACTTCTTGCTATAGAATACATTCGTCCTTGTCCAACAGATCTTCCTACATTTTGGTGACGATTAACTTCGCCTTGATTTAGCCTATTTCTTTCATTTTGGTGACGATTAACTTCATCTTGATTATGCCTATTTCTTTCATTTTGTAAATGATTAATTTCATCTCGTCTAAGTTTATTTCTTTCATTTCATCTTCGATTATTTTCAACACGCCTTATAGCACTTACATCATCTTGTAAATACATAACTTCATCTAGCCCATCATCCATTTCAATGTCAACATTTTCATTAAACATATTTATCAAAGCAACACTAATTATTTTTTTTACTACTCTAACGTTAACAATAAAATAAAAAAACTTAATAAATAACTAAAAAAATCTTCTCGAAAAATTACAAAATAAAGAAACTAAATAAATGCAAAATAAAATTAATTTGCCATCATCAAAAGTAATGCACCTGTATTACGTTTTCTTAAGTTTATTTAAAGTTAAGAAAAACCTGCAACCATATTAGCAAAGACTTATAAAAAAAAGTTAAAATTTATTTTATTTCTAATAAAAAAAATTTAGAAACAAACAAATATCCTTTTTTATTAGAAATAGTAAAGTGTTTCTAATAAAAAAACATATATATATATATATATATATATATATACATATATATATCCTTGGAGTCGCGGACAGCGTCATAGTTCATGTGTTGGAGGAAACATTGAGCAAAATGCATAATAAAACTTATAAATGCGTTATGTACAATACAAAACAGGTTATTAACGCAGGTTTGTAAACTCCCCCCCCCCCTCCAACACACAAGGTATGACACTGCGGCGACTCCAAGGATATATATATATATATATATATATATATATATATATATATATATATATATATATATATATATATATATATATACATATTGAACTATTTATTAGTGAAAACATATGAAAACCAAAATTTTCTTTATAATATATATAGCATATTTTGTAAATAAACCTTTACAATTTTCTTTGTACAACAACTTGATTATGATTAATAGCAACTCTGTAAACATGAATTTTCTAATAATCTAAATCTTAATAAATTATAAACAATTAAACTTAAATAAAAATGTATGAAAATGATTAATGCTATATTAAATATAGAAAAACAAACATATAATAACACAATTATATCCCAAACCACAATTCATTCATGCAAGAGAAATTATTATACCTTTATTAAAAAGCCAGAAACATTTTTTTCAAAGAGCAAAGGTTTTAACAATATTATAGATAAATTTTATTTATAACAAAATGTTGTCATGGCTTTTATCCCAATTATTAAAAGCATGTGAAAGCATGAAACTACCCATAAATATCTTCTAACGCTAGACCCCATCTAAGAATTATATTAAATCCATATTTTCAATATTAACATCTATAACACGAAGCTTTAAATTTAAAAGTACAATTTAAAAAATATTACAATAAATTAATAACTTAATAAAATTTTAAAAAGATTTTATATTACTTACCATTTCAAGCTACTAAACATTATCTACCTAATGTCTACTTAAACATTTTGAACTCGTACCATGAAAGGTCGTGACTTCTTTAAGAAAATACTTGGTTATAAAAAAGTCTAGAAACTACTTAAAAACTACAAAATAGTGTATTTTACAGAATACAGAAATGTAACTAATAAAGAACAATAGGCGTAACTATGCGCACTAATAATAATAATATTCACTGTGCTATTTATATTAAGAAACAAAATCAGTGAGTTCTAGTAATGAAACTACCTATTAATCATTTTTAACAACAGACACTAACATAAAGATAAGCCAAAGGTAACAACATTGCACAAAAAATTATCAAAGATAATGTTATGCATTTTCAGAATAGTTATATTGAAGGCTAGACAACACTTAGACCTAAAGCAGTAACACTGCTTGACTGGAAAGGTTGACGAATTTTGCTCTAGATCTATATTTCAAATATATTGTGTTTTATAGTTTTACTAACTTCAAAAACACAATATTTTTTTTAATGTTATATAACATATAAAAACACCTCATTTAACAATCATGTACACATTAGATAAAATACATTTCATTCTATTATAAAAACACATTTATATAAACACATTTATAAAACAACTATATAACATATATCACCACATACATGTATTTATCAAAAACTTTTTAACTTTGAGCATAATATAAACATATATGCAAACCTTTAACAACTATAAAACAACCTTTATTAGCATCAATTATTTTTAATATAACAAAGAATGCAGACTACAATTCACAACATTGTAATGAAAAAGATGAAACCATTTAAGAACAAAATTAAAATTTTCGAATAAATACATATTCAGATACCTTAAAATGAAGCATTCCTTTGACAAATTCCAGAAAAATTTTTTAAAATTTTTCTGTTCCTTATTATTTTTCCTAAGAATATAAAATATACATATAGATATAGAGAAATATAAAATAGATTGAAACAGACGCAAACTTATGTACATAAACTTACATGACCACAAACAACAGTCTTATTTTATTTAACTTTTTATATTAAATGCATAAATAACATTTTATTCTCATTATTCTTTCTACAAAAAATAATCTTAATCTATAAATAAGAAAATGAACTGAACTTAATAAAAAAGTCATCAGCTCCTCTTAACTGCTCTAGAAAATAAAACAATACTTGCTTAAAATGATCTAAAAAGACTAACGACAAAACTGAAACAGTTTACTTAAAAAGAAACATTGTACTAAAAAAACTATTTTACCAGTCATTTTAGTTCTAACTTCTTCTAAAAAATGAAAACAGGCTTTAAAAATTAGAAAAATAAAAACAACCAACAACAAACAAACGATTATTTAAATTTTTATTTTAAGCAATGAACAACATCAATTCTTCTTGAAAATAAAAGTATATCAGCTCTAATTAGCTTCTTGACCTTACTTGTAAGACCGCATGGAACATATAATTGCGCATAAAAAGTCAAGAAACTATTTAAAAACTAAGAAATAGTGTATTTTACAGAATACAGAACCGTAATTAACAATACGAACATTAGGCGTAACTATGCGCACTATTCATTAGCGTATTAATATTTAGATTTATATCTTTTAAAAACACTTTCAAACTTTTTTTTTATTAATAAGATCTTTAGATCTTATTATTTTTTGTTGGAAAAGATTGCGCACTTGAATTGATTTTATAATTCCTTTTGTAATCCATGGTTTGAATTGACATTTGAAGTTTTTGATACTTATTTTTTTAAGCGGGGCGTAGCGATCTAAAATCAATTTTTTTTCAGTAATAAACGTTTGGAAACATGTGTTAGTATCATTGGACTTTATAACATCGTCCAAGTCAATTTTTTAAAATTAATACAAGAAAATCTTATGAAATTTTACTCTTCCTCCACCAAGGTTATTTCTGTTTTTCCACACTCGCACACACACAAAGAATTATTTAAGTCACACTACAGCCAAAGCCACACAGAATATAAGTAGTCAAATTGTCAAAGGTGACAGCAAGGCATTGGTTTCGAAGGCTTTCATGGCAACAACTTAATGTTACAAGATTGCCCAGGTCCTACAAACCAATAGAATTGAATTTGGAACATTTTAAATTTGGATCCAATATTAACTACCACCACTTTTGAAATATGGTTGACAAGATTTGACAAGTGGTCATAGAGCATTATGATAAATCTGGTTTTGGAGACTAGTTATGGAATTATAAACTAAATAAATTTTTATTAGAAATTGCTTATTACTTTTTAGCCAACCCAATAGATTATCCCGTCCAAACCTAAACACTCAGTTGATGTATGTACTAAAGAGTAAGCATTGTTTCATGCAATTAACAAAGCAAAAAAAGTCTTTATTTTTATTAAACATATAATAATCATAATTTTTCAGATATCTAGATAATGCTGGTTACTTTTAAATTTAATGAGTATATGGTAATGAATTTATAGTATAATAAATGAAATAAAACTTTCAAGTTTGACAAAAAAATTTAAAAGATACTAGTTTAATAAAAAAGTTTGATAGAATGTTTGTAGTGAAAAAATGAATCAGCAGCTTTTTTTAAAAAAAAATTTAAATCCATGGTTACAAATTTGTTTGGACAAATAAAAAAGTTATAAACAATAATACCGAATATAATACAGAGCAAATAGTACATTATTTCAACTTTGAAATATTAAGCATGAACTTTATGTTATTTAAAAAAAGGCATTTTAGCTTCATTATTTATTATGCCTTTTAATTAATTAAAAATTAAAAAATATATATGTATAGTCATATAATTATTTAATTATATGAATATATGTATTTTTTTAATTACAACTTTTTTTTAATTCTTAGTCTAGTGTTATTATAAATAATGTAGTATATAACAGCAATTTTCATTAGAAAAGATGAGAGTATTTTGATAAAAATTTTTGCAGATGAAAACATATGAAGAAGTTATGCTCAAGTCATCTACAGATGTGAAAAAGTTGTTAGACAAGCTTGTTGTTGTTAAACTAAATGGTGGTCTTGGTACTAGTATGGGTTGCACTGGACCAAAGAGTGTAATAACTGTTCGAAATGAATTCACTTTTTTAGATATGCAAGTCCAGCAAATTGAGGTAAAAAATACTATGTTTAAATAATGAGTTATATTTGTTATATTTATATAGTTATATTTATAGTTATAGTTATATTTATAATATATATATATTATAGTTATATTTATAATGCATTATATTTATTATTATTATTTATATGGTTATATTCATAATTATATGTATAAGTTATATATTATAGTTATATTTATAATGCAATATATTTATTATTATGCATTATTTATACTTATTATTATGCAATTTTTACTATTACAATAGTAGATGTTAATACACTAGAAAATACTTTTCTTTTTTTTTTTAATTATGGGTTTTTTAGTAGTAGAAAAAAAAGCAGGTTTGACTTTTTAATAAAAATTTAGGATACTTTTATGGTTTTTGGTTTCTGGCATATTTTTTTGCATTACACCAGCATTGGAAAAATATATTTAAACATATTTGGGAATAAATTTGTGTCTGTATTTTGTTTATTACTATGTTTGCTAAATTCTTTGGTGCTAGTTTGTTATTATGCAGATTTAAACAATGTTTCTGTATTTTAATTGGAGCGATTGATTCTTGAAAAATTGAAGCACTTGCTTGTAGTAAATGATCTGGGCCCTGGCCCCGGCTAAAAATCAGACTTTTTTCAAACCCGGCCCGAGATAAACTATAAGATTTAGCAGGGGTTGATAGCCGGGGCTAGAAAAAAATTTATAATACTTTATATATTATAATTTTATGCTTACATTTACTATTTATTAAATACTGGCATATATTTATACATTTTCAAACTCTAGTTTACTTCCAACAAGATTGCAAGCAACCACTATTAAGTTATGAGTTACTTTAAAATAATGAGAATAAGTAAAAGTACTAGGAAATCATTCATCTATTAGACGGGCGCAGATGTATTTTTAATACATCGTTTCCAGTTTAGGATGTTGAATGATGGATCTTCTTGACTCAATGCAAGAGTTATGCTTGTGTCTCTGTTTTTATAAGTAGGCAACTCATTCTATTATCCCCTTACGAGGGTACAGCTCTAAAACTCAGTTTTATGGTTCTGAGGTTGGCTGGTTGTCAGCTTTCCCGAACTCTATAATAGCTCTCAGAGAGGCTGATTCCATCAACAGCTCAAAAATATCTAAGTACTAACAGTGCCAACAGGGACACCGTCCCTAACAGTGCAAACAGGGACACAATCCATGCGCAACAGCGCATGGATGGTGTCCCTGTTTGTTCTTTTAGTGTACATTGCCAAGGCCACATTTGGAGCCCTTTGTTACAGCTTAGGGTTTATTAGTAGTAATGAGGCAATTGCTTGGGCTATTAGACAGTGTTCTGAGTACATCTATGCATTGAGTCAAGTTCTTCAACAAATTTAAAAATGAATAAAGTACCAAATACTATAAAACATAAAAAACCATTGTCATCACCAATTTCTCTAAACCTATCATTCACTAATATTCGTGATCTTCAAAGTAACTTTTCTTCTGTTGAGTCTAATCTCTTGCAAAGTTCACCAGACCTACTTGCTCTTTGTGAGACTAATTTGAGTTCAGCTGTCTCATCTTGTGATCTTAGTGTTGATGGTTATCTGCCTTTAATTCGTAAAGACTTCAATAGTCACATGCTTGGCCTGGGCATTTACATTCGTAAGAATTCACCCATTTGTCCTGAAACTTGGTTTGAATCCACAGACTATTCTTTCGTGTGCTTTCGTTTAGCACCACTTCACTCTATCACCTTTCTCTTTGTTCTATATCGCTCTCCTTCATCTTAAGATTGCACTCTTTTTGATGTTATTTTTTATCATATTGACCAATCCCTCTCTCTTTATCCATCAGCCTATATTGTTGTTATTGGTGACTTTAATGCTCATATTACTGAATGGCATAGCTCTAGTGTCAGTGATTCTGCAGGCATTAAAGCCCACAACTTTTGCCTTTCTCAATCTCTAACTCAAATAGTTAACTTTCCATCTCGCTTTCCAGACAACCTGAATCATTTACCTTCTCTACTCAACTTATGTTTTGTTTCTTATCCTAGTCAGTTCCCAGTTTTAGAGAGATCAAACTGATCACAGTTTGATCTCTCTAAAACTAAAATCTCATTCTTTTTCATCACCTGAATCCCCCTATCATCATACCTCTTACAACTACCCTAAAGCTTACTGGGACTCTTTCCGTGATTTTCTTCGTAATGACCCTTGGGTTGAAATCTTTCGCCTTCCTGTTGACAAATGTGCTTCTTACATAACTTTGTGGATTCAGGCTGGCATGGAATCTTTTGTTCCCTCTTGACGATTCCAGGTCAAGCCTCACTCTCCTCCATGGTTTTCCTCACATTGTGCTGCTGCGATTGCCAGTGGAAACCATGGCTTTCATATCTATCAGCAAAACACTTTTCCAGAAAACAGGTGTCTGTTTATTACTGCTAGAAACCATTGTAAAAAGGTTTTGTCTAATGCAAAACCCCGCTATTCTCAGGTCATGAAATCTCGTATCACAATCACAAAAATTAGGCTTTCATGACTTCTGGAGAATCTTTAATAGTATTAATAATAAGAGCAAATCTTTAATTCTACCTCTCTTGTATGGTTCAGACTTTGTCACCTCACCTAAAGACAAAGCTGAATTGTTTGCTAAAAATTTTTCATCAATATCTCTTGATTCCACTAGTTGCGTTCTGATATTGCCAACAAACAGGTTGATCCTTTGCTTAACATTTATATCACTCCAGCTTCTGTATCTAAAGTCATTTTCTGCTTAGACTCTTCTACAGCTTGTGGCCTGGACAACATTCCTGTTATTGTTTTGCAGAAGTGTTCTCCGCAGCTGTCGTCTATACTCTCAAAACTATTTAAAAAGTGCTTATCAGAGTCTTGTTTTCCTGCCTGCTGTCCAGGTGCATCTGATATCCCTATTTTCAAAAGTTCTGGAGAGCGATCTGATTCGTGGGATCTTCTAATGATGTCCTTTCTCCTTTGGACAGTGTGCAAGAATCCATTGTAAACATAGTTGGACCTGCTCTTGCTGCTGGCCTCCAACCATTATCACATCTTAGTGTTGCTTCTCTTTCTCTTTTCTACAAATACTATAATGGGCACTGCTCTAAAGAGCTAGCGTCTCTTGTGCCATCTACTAAAATTTATTCTCGCATTACTCATCATTCAATTAAGCCTCATCCTTTTTCTGTGACTGTTTCTAAGTGCTCCAAAAACTCTTATTCGTCTAGTTTTTTTCCTCGAACATCAGCACTTTGGAATTCGCTTACTTCATCTTGCTTTCCTGATTCATATAATTTGCAATCCTTTAAGTCGTCTGTCAATTGTTATCTTGCTCTACAATCTTCATCTTTTCTCTTCCAGTAACTTCCAACTTTAATTAGTGGTTGCTTGCAGCCTTGTTAAAAGCAAAGATGATTAAAAAAAAATAAATGGTAAACTGAAGACTTGAAAAGTTGTAGCTTGTATATAAAAGCAAAATATGAAGATGGCTAATAGATATAAGGTTTTTTTGATGTGCAAGGAAAAAAACTAGATTAATATAGCATACTAAAAATATAGCATAGATAAACGTTGATCTGATAATATGCTAGTTACTGTGCTAAACATTCCCTCCACACTTGAGTTTGATCCGGAAATTGCGAAGATAATTGATATAATTTTTAATAAATTAGGAAACTTTGACTTTTTGTACAAGAATGTTGATCTCCAAATTTCTCTTGTCATATATATATACATATATATGTATAAATATATAAATATATATATATATATATATATATATATATATATATATATATATATATATATATATATATATATATTTGTATATATATATACAATTGTGGCCAAAAATCTGTTGTATTTGTTTTTTTCCAACAAATTCAAAGTTTAAATGGACACTGTGTCTCTAATATATCTCGCAGTTTATCAAAACATTGTTTAAAACTACATAACAGTAATATAGTTCAGTTTTACTTATCACTAATATCTGCTACACTGTGTCCGTTATTCTTAATTACTTCAGCATTTCTTGCAGGCATAGAATTTACGAGATTTTTACAAATATCAACTGTTATGTCTGCGCACCACACATGTGTAATGATGGCACGTAGATAATCTAAATTTGATGGTTTCTATTTATCAATCTTTAGTTTCATTATATGCCAAAAGTTTTCGATGGGGTTAAGGTCTGGGCTCTGCCCCGGCCAAGGACCTAGAAGCTCAACTCAATGATTCCGAACCCAGTTCACTAAAGCTGCTTGATGGCAAGGAGCACAGATATGCATAAACAGTTTGCAGGTATGAATCTGCATAACTGTCAAAAGCTTTACATCCAGAATGGTAATATATTTCTGTGTATTCAAAGTGGTATTTTGTGGGAGAAAGTAGAGGAAGTCAGGCCAGAGGCTGAGAAGCTGCCCCATACCATCAAGTATGCTGCATGTTTAACACTTGTTATGCAAAACTTTGAATCAAATCTTTTATTGGCAGGTCGGCAAACATATCTTGGTGCTGCAGAAAACAACTTCATGTTACTTTTGTCATTAAACATTACTTCATTCCACATTTCACTAGTGTAATGTTTGAATGTTAAAAAGTAATCTATCATGAACGTTCTTCTTTGATAACAGCGGTTTTTGTGCAGGTTTGTACGCTTTTAGAATAAAAGTGTTACTTGAACTTTGTCGAATGATTCTTGCACTAACTCTGTGTGGCAGTTGACTTGCTACGGCAGAGGATGATATCATTGGATTCTTCAACACATGTTGCTTTATTGCTCAATCTGAAGCAGAAGTTGTAACCTTTAGGCGTCTGGTTCGATGTTTAGATTTCACATCACCTGTCTCTCACTAACATTTCATTGTCAATGACACAATTTGCAGGGAAACATTAAGATGTTGTGCCGCAGCTGCTTGTGTTAAACCCGAGTTTACTAATGCAACAATCTGACTACGTTTTTAAGGTGAAAATTCCATTTTTTGTATGATGTTATTGATCTTAAGTAAACAAAGAACATAACATAAACAAATAAGAAATGAAACTATTTCATTTTTTTTAAATAAATCTCAATTAGTTCAATCAATAAAACCAACAGCTTTTTGGTTCATTAGGTTCGTTTTGGTTCCTAGACAACAAGCTTAAAACAGCAAAATGACGCAAAATGCAGTTATATTTGAGCATACAACAGACTTTTGGCCACAGCTGTATATATATACATATATATCTATATATATATGTATTTATATATATATATATATATATATATATATATATATATATATATATATATATATATATACATACATACATACATATATATATATACAGTAAGTCGAAAAAGTCACCCCTGATGATTTTTCTATAAAAACAAATTTTTATATGCTTAAATTTAAATTTTTGTCCTCAATTTTTTTTTTTTTTTTTTTAGATATTGAATTTGTATCAAAAAAACATTTTTATAACGAGAAATTAATATTCTTACTTTATTACTTAAAACAAAAATTATCCACTTTATCATTATCCAAAATTAGAAAAAGTGTAAGTCAAAAAAGGGTATCACCCCTTAAATAATTATTTTGCTTATATAAAATTAAGTATAATTGTGTGCCTTTTGCCTTGATGACTGCAAGACATCTTTTAGGCATTGAATCTACTAAGTTTTTAAGCCATTGTGTGTGTAATTTTTCCCACTCCTCAATTAGAATTGCCTTTAATTGCGACAAACTGGATGGTTTTTGATCAACTACTTTAATTTTAAAAAGATTTCATAAATTTTCAATCGGATTTAGGTCTGGTGACTGAGAAACCCAATCTAACATCTTAATACTGTTTTTTTTTTTAACCACTGAGTAACTAACTTTGATGTGTGTTTAGGATCTCTATCCTGTTGAAAGATAAAATTACAAGATAAGTCAGCACTTCTGGCGCTTGATCTCAGTTTTCGCTTCAGAATATCAATATAAACCTTTTTTGTCATTATTCCGTCAATGAATTCGAGTTTGCCAACACCACTCCCAGCAAAGATGCCCCAAACCATCATTCAGCCTATGATAAGAGGAAAAAATAAGTTAGAAGTATATATAATATTGAAATGTTATAATAAAGCTTAATGTTACCTCCTCCATGCTTGACAGATGGTCTCATACATTTAGGGTTTAGGCGTTTATCATTTTTTCTCCATTTGCGTATGATACCATCAGAACCAAACAAACATATTTTTGTTTCATCGGACCGTAAAACTCTTCGCCATTTGATTCCTTTTACTCAAAAAAAGGCTTTTTTGGAGCAACTCTACCTACACTACCTTGATTTTTCAAGCTATTGCAAACAGTTTGAGGATTTACAGTTATACCATGATCTGTTTGTAAATCTTTTGCAAGCTTTGATGCAGATAATCCTCAATCTTATTCAACTTTTCAAATAATTTCTATATCAATGCGTAAGGTAGTCTTAGCTGGGCGTCCTTTTCTTGGAAAATTTTTTACAGCACCCATTTTTTTATATTTTCTAATGATATTTCCTACACTATTAGGCTTAACATTTACTATTTTAGGAATAGTTTTATATCCTTTTCCACTTTTACAGTGTCCCAGGATCAATTTTTTTACTGATTCATGAATTTCATATCTTTTCACCATAGTTTTTTTTATTAAGAACCCTAAAAAGAAAACAAACTCTTCTGAAAAATTAGTTGGAATAACTTCTATCAATCAAATCTGTTTGTTATTGGCTTTTTTTCTTCAATTCTACTAAGTTAAACAACAGAAAAGTTAAAAAATGTTTAGGGGGTGATACGCTTTTTCTAATTTAGTGGATAATTTTTGTTTTAAGTATAAGAATATTAAATTCTTGTTATAAAAATGTTTTTTGATATAAAGTCAATATTAAAAAAAAAATTGAGGTCAAAAATCTAAATTTAAGCATATCAAAATTTGTTTTTATTGAAAAATCATCAGGGGATATATATGTATGTATTTATATATGTATATATATATGTATATATATTGTTACGTAATAGATTTCACTCGTGGTTATGCGTTATAGGTTTAACTTCAAAGTGTTTATACGGTGACTTTATTTAAAATCACAACTACGTCTGGTTTACCCAAATATAAATAATCAAATATATATATAAATACAATTTATATTATTCTCTTAAATAGTTCGTCTTTTAATTAATTACTCCGTTATTGCTTCCCTAACTCTTCTGACTGACCATCCGCTCCAACTCCTGACCTTGTATATCCCCTAAAACTATATTCACATACACCGTCATATCTCGTCTTCTTCGCGTTTTTATATCTTCAGCAGACGCTAGACGCGGCTACGGTTAGTAAACAGTTTGGTTGATAAACAAATGTTTATCCAAACGCTATACGCTTCGTTGAACTTCAGTGTTCCGCTTGAGTAGTTTTGTTTGAGACCTTCGTAACAATATATGTGTATATATATATATATATATATATATTATATATATATATATAAAATATATATATATATATATATATATATATATATATTATATATATATATTATATATTAAATATATATATAAATATATATATATAATATAACTTTAACTTTATTCTGCTATTGATCTATTGATTTATGTTGTTTTTATTATTTTATTTTGTCGCATATTTTGTTTTATACTTAATTTTTTTACTTTTATGTAGTATATACCATAGAAATGGTTAATTACAGAAATATTTCACTAAAAATTGAATAAATCACTTGTTAGGAAATTTTATACTAAAAAACAGGTTTATCTGCTTCTGAATTTTTCATTTTTGGACGCTTTTTGGTTTATTTTAACTTATTTCAAATAAAATCAATAATCACTCAAAATCTATAGTGTTTATAGTTTTTAATTTAAATTTTGCAAATCTAAGTTATTTTTGTCTGCTTTTTATTAATTTTATAGTGATAGATTTTAAATTAAAATTAAACTCAAATCAATAATAAACTATATTTTTTTTTATATAGTTTCATTTGGTTTGTTCTCATTTTTATTTCAGCAAAAAAAAAACTACTTCCCAATAATAATTAAGTTACATCATTTTCTTAAAATTTGAGTAATTAGGATTCATCCTTAATCATTTCTGTGGTAAAAGAAAAATAGTTTTTATTAGATGATATTTTATACATAACCATTTTTTAGTTTCTTAATAAAAAGTATGGATCAAATATACCATTGGTTTTAATGAATTCTTTTAACACTCATGAGGATACCAAAAATCTTTTGCGAAAGTATATTCATGTGAATGTTAACCTTCATTGTTTTCAACAAAGTCAATACCCTCGTATTTATAAAGAATCCTTGCGAATTGTCACAAAATCGATCTCAAGTGGTGAAGTAGGAAGGTTCTTAATTAAAATTTATTATTTTATGATAAATTTTTTATGCCACTTATTCTTCTAACCAATTAATTTACCAATAAGTTTACCAATTAATACTTAGAAAGTAATGCTTCGAAAAGTTAGGAAAAAAATTAACAAAAAATTATTGTATTTAATATTTATTGGCATTGTTATCATTAGTCTTACTTATTGTTTGAATCACACTATAATAAACTTAAAGTCAAAATTTGTGTTTGAATTTTAAGAATACAATCTTTATATATTTTAATGATTTATTTTTGTAATTTTTCTTTCTTTTGATCATTTTCTTGTATTTTTATTTTATTTCTTTGAATCTTTTTCCTAAGTATTTTGTATTTCACTTTCATTGCCCAATCTAAGCAATGAAGATTTTCTGTACTACATATTGCTAAATTAGTTCTCTAATTTCATTCCCACTGTTAATTCAATGGATATTAAATTTTTTTTGGATGAGTCATTTAAAACTGAATAGAAATAATTTATACTCAGTTTTAAATGTCATGTAATAATTATTTTGATTTCAATTGATATTTTTTTATGCTTATTGTAACATTAAAGCGTAACATTGTTAAAGCCATATTAAATGACATTTCCAAAGTTTATATTACATTTACTTCAGTTATTTTTGAATATATTTTGTTGGTAAAATAAAGTGAAATTAATAAGTTCATGTACTTAAGACTAGATTTTTTAAATTCTCGATTTCAAGGCCCCATACTTGTATGAAAATGGTGAAACTAATATGATCACATCTCTATACTAATTACTTTGTATTAATGTAAGTATATTGACTTGAGCTATAAAAGTCTGTCTTGTAGGTTTTGAAAATTATTGGCTTTAGATGCAATAAGCTTTTTTTTAAATTGTACCTAGAGCCACTTGTTACTGTACCAAGGGCCGCTCTCTAAAAATTAGGTTTAACTCCATAATAAATTGATCACAAAGATAGACACATAAATTTTATTATAGATTTATTTAATCTTACATTGTTTTCAACAAATTTATCTTGTGTTACTTGATTGCAACATAAATAACAAAATTGACTGATAGTTCTGAGCAAATTTGATAAGTCTGATAACAACCAAAAGAGAAAAAAAGTTCTGCCCCAATCAAAATTCAACAATCTATATCGTTATCAAACAAATTCTTTATGCTCATATGGCCCTAGGTACAAGAAATGATCATGAAAAATTTCATTTACTAACGAACTCCAATTGAGATGAAAATTATTGAACATCGCATTTAGTACTTAAGTACAAAAAATATAATATACAAGAACTTATAGAAAAGCATTTCTTCTAGGTTTGTAAAACAATCTAAGATACCAGTGATAAAAATTTATTTTAGACCATCAAAAAGTATTTTCTGATTATAACTTGTCGTAGCAATGTTCTCTGAGAATCAAAATAGGATTAAAAAAAAAGGTTTTTATTATTTGATCCTATTTAATCACCTGACTGAGAAGCATTATTTAGAACTTTATAGTTTTTGAATAAAGTGGGATGGCCCTAGAAAATAGGCCCAAGGTATGAACTTCTCCTATTTCTACTTACCTTAATTAATCTACATCAATGGGTCTCAGTATGTGCACAGTTCCTAATATATACACAATATATGTAAGTAATATACACAGGTCTGTTATAATGTCAATAAATGCCTTGTGCATTTTGATAATTTTTATGTAATATAGTTATATTCTATATGTGTTTAATAAGTATTTTGAACTCTATTTTAAAGCTAATATAAAAAATTTTATAATTTTAATTTTAGTTGGTATCCTCCTGGACATGGTGATATGTATCAAGCATTTTATAATTCTGGACTTCTGGAACAATTTATTGCAGAAGGGAAAGAATATTTATTTGTTTCAAATATCGATAATTTAGGGGCTACAGTTGACATATGTATCTTTTTCTATGTTTACAACTGATGTTGAGATATATAGATTTCAAGACAATATGAATTAGTTATATTTAGTTACTATTCTTTTTTCTTTTTTTTTTTGTATCATAGTTTTCTATAACTTTATATATTAGCCATTTTAAACTATTTACTTACTCTGCCAATGGAAGAGAGATGTGATTTTGTCATGGAAGTAACAGATAAAACGAGAGCTGATGTGAAGGTGAAAATATTTTTTACTTTGTCATTTTAATTTAGTTTTAAAATCAATGTTTTATATTTCAAAAAAAAATGACACATGTTTAACAATTGTGAAACTTTATTGTTCCAAGTAAAAAAAATTTTATTTTATCTTATAAGAAAAATTATTAGTCATTATATTTAAGTGCATTTTTTAAAGTAATCTTTATTGTTTGTGAGGGTATTTTAAAAATTTTTTATAAAAGAAGTTAAGATAAATATTATAAACTTTAAATTGTTAAATGTTTTTTAAATTCTGTCAATTAAAAAATAGGGAGGTACACTTATTGAAGTTGACAAAAAGTTGAGATTATTGGAAATTGCTCAAGTACCTAAAGAACATGTAAGTTATATTATTTTCATCTTTATAGAATCTATATTGATTTTATTTATTTGATTGGTTATGTAATAACTATTATTACTAAATGATTTTAAAAAGTTTCTTTTTGCTTTTGTCATGTAAAGAATATGATAACAATTCATATAAAAAAATTTAAGCTCTAATATGTTAAAAATAGTTTCTTGTTTAGCTTTGTTTATGCATTTATATGCAAATTTGTATGAGACTTAGCAATTTAACAAAAAAGAAGTTACACATTTAGGAGTGTTTTTTTGGAAGTAGGTTATAGACATTAATTTTAGTTTTTGTTATTGGATTATCTTAATCTTCCTTGAAGCACCTTATCAGATTCACTTAATGAGTGTATCTTAGTAGAGTATGTCAAGAAAGGAGTGGCAGATTGAGGTTTTTTTTTTGGGGGGGGGGAGGGATGTTGAAATATTTTTATATTTTGTACCACATTTGCGTCTCCTAAAAAAGGTCCTCAATTTCTAAGATATTTTAGGACTTTTTGGTTCTGGTGGTGGGGGATGCATAACCCCCATTTCCCCCCCCCCCCCTCTTCCTTGGATCCGTGACTGCAAGAAAGCTTAAGGTGGTTTGGGTATTAAGTGGAGATAATTAGGTATCAGATTGTGGAGAGTTAGCTATTTCAGACTAAAATTTAGAGGTAGGAGAACTTGGAGAGAGTGTGTTACATATGACATAGAAAATTTTAGTCAAGGAAAAAATAAGTTGCGAACAAAAAAGGCATGCAATTGCACTTAATATCTGACCACGCATATAATTATTTTTTGAAAACTTTATAATACTTCAAAAATGCACTGAAAAAACCCAACAAAAGAAAGAAAGTAAAAAACAAGTTAAACTTTAAAAAAAAAAAAATCTTAACGAAGGAGAAATTAAAAAAAGTTATAATTAAAAACTAATAATAATTAAAAACTATAGCTCAAAAAAAAATGGAAAATTTAACACTCTAGTAGAAAATTATTTAATTATACTTATAATTATGTGAAGGTTTAATATCTTTAAAACTTTGATTTTTTCTAATGTTTTTTATAATTTTAGGTGAACTCTTTAATAGAAAATTAATCATAAAATAAAATCATTCACAAAATTGTATTCAAACATAATCATAAAATACAGAAGTTGTTTAAATTAAATTAAATTTTTTATAATATTCTTTATTAATTTTTATTTAATGTTTTTTTATGTAAAAATCTAATAATTGTTATCATCAAAATGTGTTACTTTATTTAAAAGAGTTTAAAAAGTTTTTTGTTTTGTTTTGTTAACTTTTTAAATATTTTTATACTACTAGGGTAGTATAAAAACATTTGATTAGAAAGTTTACAAAATGACAAAAAAACCTTGTAAAGTTTTCTACTATATTAACCTTATGAATATAATGAAAAAAGTTTTTTGAAACATATTATTGTCGTTGTTGTTTATAAAATTAATCAAACAAATTGTTTTAAAACATTTACATTCATCATTAAAAAAAAATACTTTTGAAATAAATAAAAATTTTATATAATATATATAATATATAATATAATTTATTTAATATATAATATATATAATAGCATTTAAAAACTTTATTTTAAAAGCATATAGTGTAGTGTAAAAACATTTCATTAAAAAAATTACAAAGCATTATAAAAAATAACTTAGTTATGTTTTTGACTATTAAATTTATGTACTCATCTAAAATTTAATTGAAACAATTGTTTTCGTTGTTGTTTATAAAATTAGTTGTACAAATTGTTTTAAAACATTTACATTCATTGTAAAAAATACACTTTTTAACTATATAATATCTTTTGATAATTTAAATAAAATGTTTTCAATTAGTACTCAATCATTAAAAGCATTTTCTCAATTTATTACTTTATTTCAGTGCATTTTTAAAACATTTTCAAACTCTTAAAAGCCAAGGTCGTGTTGTCATAAAAACAAATTAAATGAGTGGTCAGGAACAGTGTGCGATCGCACACTTTTCCTATCAGAAACAGAGAGGATCAGAAACATGTAAAAGAGAGTTTAGACTTGATATTTTATTATATTTTACTGAATACTTATTTTGAATATATTATTATATTAAAAGTTATTATTGTTTTCAGGTAGAAGATTTTAAAGCAGTTTCAAAATTCAGGTTTCATAGTTTTTTATTAATTTTACAATATTTAAAAAGTATATAAAATATACATAAAATATATATGAAGAAATATTGAATTTTTTAAAAAATTGTTTAAGTTTTCTTAGTTTACAATATATGTTTACTTAATTAATGAAGGACTAATTAAACTATGTAACTCAATGTCTTTTAAAAGCTAGTTTAGCTGATTTTTTTATTTAATTAATTTTTCAAAGATGTGGTCTTAGTATGCAACTAATATTTCAAATTTAGACAGCATCTTTGTAATGTTGTTCTATAAAACAGTTTGTGTAGAATAACTTTCTGGGAGTGTTGCTAAGGAGAACTACAGTTTCTGGGAGTGATGTCTTCATTTAATTTTAAATTTCTTTTTTTTTTCCTGATCTATTTGTTTACAAAAACTATAGTGATATGCATAAATACAATATGTATTTTATTTGGGGACAGGGTAATTCAGTACACGGGCAATTCAGTACACTGGCAATTCAGTACACTGGCAATTCAGTACACGGGCAATTCAGTACATGGGCATTTCAGTACAGGGGAATTCAGTACATGGATAACAAGTACTGTAATTTATATATAGGTATAAAAAATTTTCCTCTTTACCTCTTACAGTCTTATTACCCTTTTCTACTTCTCTTTAAACATAACTATTTTACATACTTATACATAAACTGGTTACTTTTCTGAAATGTTTTCTAATGAAATTCATGATCAGCTATTTTTCTGATCGCTTTCATGTCTATCTGACATGCATATTGCTGATTGCTCTCAGGTAGCAAAGCTTGTCACCTTCATTTTGATGCCAACTGCACATACTTGTTTCTTTGGTTCTCCAGATTTAGCACTTCTGCATTTTGAGCAGTTAAATGATGATTTGCCATGTCCCTGATGAGTCCATTAAAAAGTGTCCAGATGCTTGGGTATGAACACATAAATAGTGCCTGCAGTGCATTATAAAATCCTTCACAGCAGTTAGTTGTTTTTGGTGCACAGGCTAATGCATCAGTATAATGATTTCAAATTGCCAGTGGGAATCTGGAACTCCGGAACAACCCACCTACCCTTGGACCTCTGACATAAGTAGTCTCAAAATAAGAAAGTAAGTCATTTGTTGGGGGATTGTCTGGAAACATTGGAGCCAATTCTTTGAATCTTTCATTAAACTCAGCAAGTGGCACAAATGACAGGGAAGCTAGTGATTTTGCTAAAATGTTTAAGGCCTCATTTGTCTCAAATTCCCTCTTTAAACCAAGTTCTGCAACCTTTCGTATAATTGATTGAGAAAAGTGGAAAAAACAACCAGAAATATTTGCTGCTGCAAACTCATCTCGAAAGCTGGAGATAGCTGCTTGCTCAAAATCCAGAAGAATTTTGCATGGATTAAGATTTGGCACAGGCCCTTTGGCATGAAGACAATAGAGCTGAAAAAACATTTCTGGAACCACTTTAAAAGTGCCATCTCCAAACCAAGTGTCACCTTCGATTCCCACCACGTCCCTGGTAGTACCGCGCTCAACTTGTTTCTCCGCGCAGCGGCCTTGTTCGTCAAGGTTCGTGTTTCGGAGCTATAGAGTTGAGAGAGGGTTATAACCACTAATAAGTAGCCTCCTTATCTGTAGTGGCCTTCTCGGCCTTGAGGAGGTGAATAACAAAAAAAAAAAAAAAAAAAACCTTCAAGAAAGTGAAGCAAGTCATTGCTACCAATAGAAAGAATTTGCTGTGGATCTGCCTTTCCAGAATCATATAAAACAATGTCATTAAATTCTGGGGGAATATCAAAGTTCATTGATTTTGGAGAAGGCAAAATGGTTTTTGCATATTGTCTGATCCGCCTAACATTTCTCTCAATATCAGTTCATTTCGGTAGTCTAATTAAGAACATCATTAGACTCCCCTTGAAGATGTTGCCCCACAATATTACTTGTTATCTCCTCACTGTACTAACAGGAAGAGTATAGAAGAAAGGTATGTGAGAAAAAAATCAGTTCCCTGTAAAACTGGGAGAAGTGTAGTGTGGGAGAATAAAAGTTTACCCTCTTCCCTTACTGCTGCTCAGGCAGAAAAGAGTGTGGGAGAGGAAATGCTTTCTTTTCCCACGCTTAATTCTGCCTGAGCAGGAGTAAAGGAAGACATCCTTCTATTCAGGAATAAAAGAGTGTGACAGAGGAATTGCTTTTCTTTCCCACGCTTAAAACTGCCTGAGCAGCAGTAAAGGAAGACATTGTTTTATTCAGGCAGGAAAGAGTGTGAGAGAGAAATTGCTTTCATTTCCCACACTAATTTCTCCCTGGAAGAAAATGTGGGAGTGCTTGTGCAGGCTTGGTTGGGTAAGGCGTGCGATTGCACTCTGATCTTGACCACGCATACAATATTTAGTTGCGACAACTTGCCCACGGCTTCATAGATGTTTTGAGAACATTTCAAAAAATAATCAAGCGCAAAAAAGTTCAACTGGACCGATGAGAGACAATTACAAAAATAAAAAGCTGCCTGATTAAATTGTTATAAAATAAATTTAGAATAATTAATAAACTTCGTCTTTTATAATTAAGCGACACTCTTTTATATAAAATAAAAACTTACTATTAATAATTGTTTAATAAAGAAACAATTGTTATTCAATTTATCAAAGAGTTAGTATAATTTCTTTTATTTGAGTACTTCTGATTTATTTCAACAAGATTCTAATAAACAAACGTTTGTTGATTTATTTAATAAATAAAAAAATCTTTTTTTAACCATTTCGCGCTTTGCGTAGTTGGCCTGAGTTTTGTTTTTACAAATTACATACAATTCTTTGTAGTACGACGAACAAAAAAAACAATTAAATCGTTCAGTTACTATGACAATGTTAGAACGTTGTTTTTAGCAGTATCTTTAAAAATGTTAAAAACAATTCCGCAATATGCTAGACCCCTGAATTAGCGGTCTATAATGATCAGTATCCAAACAATTTACTTTCCAAATGAATTGTATTTTTATTTTTTATTTTACTAACCAAAATCAAATTTTAAATACGTCAAACTATATGAAAGCATTTTTTTATGATTAAACTCAAAAGGTAAAATTAAATTACGAGGAGGAAGCGGAACAGCTTTACCACTGATTATGAATAGTGAGTGGGCTTTTTTTATTTTTTTATTTTAATAAGTATTTAAAACAGAAATAAGTAAATTTAAGTTTAAGTATAACAAGTTTGTAAGAATGACATCTGAAGCAAAAAAATTTAAAGATAGTAAACCAATATCTAAGAACTTAAAAACTTTTCTTTTGTGGGGGAAAGAATCAGTTATTGGATACACGGAAGAAAATGGTTTAGTTGTCAAAATATGGTGTAAGATTTGTGCTAGGAACAAAACTGAAATTTTAATGGATGCTTTAGTTAAAGGAGTATCGAATAATTCTTTGACAGCGTTTACGGAGGGAACTTGTGTGGTGACAAAGTATCAGGTAACATTAAAATAATTAGCTTGTTCTTAATTTGTGACTCCAGGAATTAATTTAAACATAATTTTTCTACCATTATATAACTTATAACTGTAGTTATCTTATAATTTACTATATTACTAAGTGAATACATTTTTTAGAGAATTGCTTAATTTGAACCGTGATTTTATCTTTGATAATAATAAAGGTTGATTGCCATCTTAGAGGGCAAAGCCATAGATTAGCGGTGCTGATTGATAATTGTAACTCAGAAGATCCTGGAAGTAGTTGTGTTGCTAACCTCGATATGGAAAACCTGTTACATATTACAGGCCTTGTTAAGAAGCGTTACGCAGCTCGCATTTTGCTTGCAAAAAGGCGATTTGCCTACACGTTCAGCAGTTTTGCGCTACGCAAAAACTTATATCTTTAAGAATATTTAAATTATCTTTTGATTGTCGTTAATGTGACGTTTATTCAGAAGAAATAAAGTCGTAAGTAAAAGCATTAAACCGCAATTGTAAACTAATAGATTTTTTGTTTAAGAAACAGTTTGTTTCATAATTTTTTTTGTTGTTGTTAAAAATTAGTTAAAAAAAATAAAGTGTTTTAAGTTTTATTTTAAGGAATTAAATATATAAATTCCTTTTAAATTCAAAAATTATTTTTAGTCATAATAGTTTAAAAAATGCACGATTTATTTTGATGTAAATATTTTTATTAATAAGATATTTTGTTTATTGTTAATTCAATAACGTAAAGTTTTAATGACGTTCGTTTAATTTATGAAAATAAATTATGATCGCGAATATGTTATCTGTAATTGATAAATAACAAAAAAAAAACTATTGTTTAAAAACATTATTAAAAAGAGTTCACAAATTAAATAAGAAAAAGTTTATTAACAGTTAATAAAATAACCAAAAACCAACTGTAAAATCATAAGAAAATAAACAAACATTATTTTACGTTTCATGAAAAAAATATTTTTTTTCAAAATAAAATTTAATTCATATTTGAGATAATAAAAATAATTTTTTAAATAAGAACTTAGGTTTTAGTTTTTGTTATAGTGAGAAAAAAAAAAACTGTTTGTATGATTTTTAACGCGTTAATAACTTTAATTACAATGCTGTACTTGAAAAGACGCTAGTGACGCAATATAACTTCTAACGATGCAAAATATATTTGCTAAGTTGAGTTACTTAGAAATGCGTTACTAAAATGCGCAGTTAAAAAAGCTGCTGAGGCTTTGAACATTACATATTACACCTTGCCTAAAATATTTGGAACGCGCTTTATAAGTCACAGGAGACGCGGCTTTACAAAACTTTTACATAATTAGCCGTCGCTTATTGTGGGTTTCGATAATGCTCTTGCTGATCGCAACACTAAAGCAGATATGCATGCTAAACTTTTTGTATTGTCCAAAAGGTTGCATGACTACAGACTATTATGTATGGTTTGTAGTTATTTGGACATCTTAGAAAAGTTATCACCATTATTATTGGTTCTTGTAAAACAAATGTTAATGGTGAATGAGTTAAAACCAGCGGTGGATATAACAAAGGCTAGCTTAGCGGAATTAAGCAATGAAGATATTGATAATATTATTGATTCATATTTACTCAAGTTTATAATCAATGAAAAAGATGGTTCAACCAATCTTGTTTCTTCGTATTTCAAAGAAGGTAATGAATTGAAAAACTCAAACCCAGAGTTTGTTGAGATTTAACTCAACAATATGGCTAATCTTAACTTTGAATGTATTCATTCTGCCATTAAAGTAAGAAAATTAGCAATTGAAATCATTCTGTCATTGATAAACAATAGATTTAGTTCGCTGTTAAATCCCATATTCAAATCAATGGATTGGTTAGATCCGCAAGTATGGACAGCAGACAGCATGTATGGTGATGCCAGCATATCTTTATTACTAAACGAATTTTTTTACCCTCTAGAAAAATTAGGAATGGATTTTAAAATGGTTCTTTCAAAATGGAGAGCTGCAAAACTAGTAATAAATGCGCAGTACACATTGCACTCACACCATTGTAAATATGGCAGAATATTTTTCTTTATCATAAAATTAAGTTTCCAAACTTGCATTTTCAGAACGCATTTTCAGTATTTTGACTGTGATTTTGACTGATAGGCGTTTAAAGATGAACCACTCAACAATGGAAGACTCAATAACATAGCAGGGAATGACACGAATTTCACTCAACAAGAACGAGATGATATTTTAAGTCGCGCTGTGGATATTTTCTTAGATAAGCGAAAAGTTTTTTGCCTTGATTCAGCTAATGCTAGCATTGCCACTGATTATAGTAGCGAAGAAAGCTGCACCAATGAAGATATAAGTTCTATATCTGAATTGGACGGATAAACAATTTATTATATAATTTTTATCCTACATAATTTTATATTTATGTACGTTATATATATATATATATATTATGCATACATAACCTATATAGCATTATATATATGATATCTTTGATTGTCATATTCTTGTTATACAATTGCATAAGTTGAATTTAATAAAAAGGCAGCGTATAAGCTAATATATGTATATATTATATGCTGTATATATAAAACTTTTTAATAATATAGATCAAAATATGTTATTAAAAAGTTTATACGCTGCCATTTTATTAAATCTTTTAAATATCTGTGTGTATGTGGCTCCAACAATAAGTCAACGTATTAAAATAAAACAAATTTATATTAGCGAATCTTTTTAAAGCATTCGCCAATATAAAATCATTTAATTAGATTAAAGTTATGAAGTTAATTTTTTTGCGTGTATTTTAAACTTATTGTTATGCGGACAAACATGGAAACATACTTGAATGTTCTCAAAACATCTATGAAGATGTCATAGTAACTGAATGATTTAATTGTTTCTTTTGTTCGTCCTACTACAAAGAATTGTATGTAATTTGTAAAAACAAAACTCAGGCCAACTACGCAAAGTGCGAAATGGTTAAAAAAAGACTTTTTTATTTATTAAATAAATCAACAAATGTTTGTTTATTAGAATCTTGTTGAAATAAATCAGAAGTACTCGAATAAAAGAAATTATACTAAACTCTTTGATAAATTGAATAACAGTTGTTTCTTTATTAAACAATTATTAATAGTAAGTTTTTACTTTATATAAAAGAGTGTCGCTTAATTATAAAAGACGAAGTTTATTAATTATTCTAAACTTATTTTATAGCAATTTAATCAGGCAGCTTTACATTTTTGTAATTGTCTCTCATTGGTCCAGTTGAACTTTTTTGCGCTTGATTATTTTTTGAAATGTTCTCAAAACATCTATAAAGTCGTGGGCAAGTTGTCGCAACTAAATATTGTATGCGTGGTCAAGATCAGAGTGCGATCGCACGCCTTTCGCGACCAAGCCTGCTTATGTAACAGAATGTATGGGTAGGGCATTAAGATTATATCTCAGTTACCAGATAACTGGAGACTCAGTATGTCAGCAAATCAAAAATTTAGGGAAATTTGGTATCTAATAACTATAAATATTTTGGTCTTGCTAGATGTGTCTTAGATAATAATGGTGGTGCACATTAGCAGACCTGCTACTTTTAAGGTTTTTAACAATTATCCCAATACGAAAATGATAAGTTTTCCTTGAATTTTTTGTCAATTGAAAAAATTGTTACAAGAAAGCATGTACTGAATTGCCCATGTACTGAATTGCCCATGTACTGAATTGCCCCTGTACTGACTTGGCCGTGTACTGAATTATCCGTGTATTGAATCATCCATGTACTGAATTGTCCATGTACTGAATTGTCCGTGTACTGAATTGTCCGTGTACTGAAATGCCCGCGTACTGAATTGCCCCTGTACTGAATTGGCCATGTACTGAATTGTCTGTGTACTGAATTATCCATGTACTGAATTGTCCATGTACTGAATTGTCCGTGTACTGAATTGCCCGCGTACTGAATTGCCTGTGTACTGAATTGCTCGCGTACTGAATTGCCCTGTACTGAATTGTCTTGTACTGAATTGACATGGAACCATTATATTTAACTAAAATGACACAATCCAAATATCTACTGCTGATAATATGAACACTTGTAGAGTGTTCATATTATCAGCAGTAGATATTTGGATTAATTTTAGGTACACATGCTTACACATTATCATAATGTTTTTAAAAAATACTTTGCTTACTAATTTTCTTTCTTTGCAAACAAAACCTTTTTTTTACATAATTAGTATACTAAACTCAGTTTTGAATTCATAGCAGATATATATGCTCTTGCAAAAAGTGGCTTGGTTATTATTCTTATTAATCCCTAAAGTAATTAGTTTAAGTGCCTTGAGCACAAGAGCGTATTTTAATTTGCTTCTTTTTACATTATTTAATGAATTATAAACAAACATCCATCTGATCAGCACCAATTTCTTTTATATTTGTTTCTTTATATTTAGAGTTTTCTGATTAGGCAGTCTCATATTTACTTTAGAATTTTCAACACAAACAATCTATGGATTAGATTAGAAGCTATTAAACAAGCCGTAGAAGAAAATACTTTACATTTGGAGTTGATATTAAATCATAAGGTGACAGTTGCTATTTGTATTATTGTTGTTGTTATTTTTTTAATATTTATTTTTATTTTATTTTATGAAACTCAAGTCGTGTTAACTTCACAAAACAAAAGTTAACTTCACAAAACAAAAGTTAACTTCACAAAACAAAAGTTAACTTCACAAAACAAAACAACTTAATTTAAAGCATATTTAAGCCTAATTTATGAAAAAGCTTTAAATTGTATTTAAAGTTAAACAATCTTTTATTTAACAATTCTAATATTTTTTGCAGAAACATAAACTACTGTGAAATTATTTTTAGTTTACTATAAAAAATAAATATTATTATGTTTTAATATGTAAAAAATTGTTTATACATATTAAAATTTAATGTTTTAATATGTATAAATAATATATATAAATAACATATTAAAAAATTATTAAAAATACTTTTTGACCTTCTGTTATTTGTAAGTGTTAAAATAGTTAACTACCTAACATTTACACAAATTATTTTTTTTTAAATTATAACTTTTTAAAATTATTTTAGTTATGCACTTTAAAAAAATTAATGTTTAATTGTTTTGCTGCTGTAAAAATAGTTAAATGTAACCTATAATTATTCTAATCAATATTTACTGAATAATTCATACTGATTAAACATGAATATATTAATTTTTTATCAAATTGTATAGTTTTTTTATCTCAAATAAATTTGAATCGCTTAGGATTTAAAGTTAATTTGACTGTTTTGTTTTATTTAAGCAATTGGATAATGGCGAGAAGATTATACAGATTGAGACAGCTATTGGTGCTGCCATCAAATGCTTTAACAAAGCTATTGGTATGAAAAAAAAAAATTTTCTATCTGAATTATATATTAATTATATGGTTATAAATTACTATAATATAACATACAACAAAATATATGACTTATAGGTTTAAGCGAACACAACTTTTTAGGTATATATGATTAAAATGTTTTTTTTGTTATAGATATTAACAAAGGTTGTGCCTAAGCAATTTATCATTAATTTCATCAACCTTTGCAACTACCTATCGCAACTTTTTTTATTTTTTTCTAATATAAAAGTTGCATAGTTTAAGGTTCATGCATTGTAATCAACATAGTAAAGGGATAAATTTTTGGAGTCATTGCAAATCAATCAAAAACTTTTATTAATGTTTATTTATAAATGATACGGTCTGGTTTCTAGCTCCAATTTTGATGTTGATATAATTAGCCATAACTTTTTGTGGTAAATTATAATCAGAGACATCTGTGTGCTATAAACCAATTTAGTTTTTTTTTAAGTATAATGATAAACTGATAAAAATAAAAATACTAGTTAATGTAAGTTTACATTAAAATTGTTTTATTGTATATAACAAAGCCAAAAATTAGAAGCTTTAAATTTAATCATAAGATTTGATATATGACAACTGAAGGTTGTCATGACTTGCCTGTAGAAGTAAAGTTTACTTAAATTGATTTGTAAGAAAAGTTGCAGTAAAATGTAATAACTCCAACTAATAATTTAAATTAGGACATTTTGTTTAAATGAAGACTATAGACATAGGAAAAGTACAGCTAAAATAATACATTGTTAATTAATAAAAGTATTACATTGTTAACCAATAAAATTATGGTTTGCAAAGAATGTTAACCAATAAAATTATGGTTTGCAAAGAATGTTAACCAATAAAATTATGGTTTGCAAAGAATGTTAACCAATAAAATTATGGTTTGCAAAGAATTTTAACCAATAAAATTATGGTTTGCAAAGAATGTTAACCAATAAAATTATGGTTTGCAAAGAATTTTAACCAATAAAATTATGGTTTGCAAAGAATGTTAACCAATAAAATTATGGTTTGCAAAGAATGTTAACCAATAAAATTATGGTTTGCAAAGAATTTTAACCAATAAAATTATGGTTTGCAAAGAATGTTAACCAATAAAATTATGGTTTGCAAAGAATTTTAACCAATAAAATTATGGTTTGCAAAGATTGTTAACCAATAAAATTATGGTTTGCAAAGAATTGGTTTTACCAGTTTTATTTGCTTTATTTTATTAAATCATGATACAGTTTGTATCTTATCCAGTATAATTTTGTTTAAAACAAATATTTATTAACAAAAATTTTATTTACATACATCATATGCTTTTAATTATATTGTCGTTTTTAAATATTATATTACATTATTTAATAGGGTTTTTGATTATTTGATATTATTTAATATTTTAAAATGTAAAAATATTTTTATACCAGGTATAAATGTTCCTCGAAGTCGTTTTCTTCCTGTAAAAACTTGTTCTGATCTTCTATTGATCACTTCTAATCTTTACCACATGAACAATGGAACACTTACAATGAACCCAAAGAGAAACTTTTTAACAACACCACTTGTGCAACTTGGAGAGCGTTTTCAAAAGGTAAACTTAATTTGTTCTAAAAAAATATAATTAGGACATAGTGTTGAAAACGCTAGGGCCTAATGAGCTTTCAAAATTACTAAATAAATCTCTTTAAGATTTATTTTGTAATTTTGTTTTTTATAATTTGGACAATCCTTCTTTGTTTAGCTTATCTGTAGTAATGTTGAATGTAAACAAACAAAAGACATTTGAGGTTAATTATTTTTAGGGTAAACACTCAAGGCTAATTTTGATTAACCTAGTGTTTAGTTTATTTAGCAATTTTTTTAAAATTGCTTTTTGTGATGTGCTTTATTTAAGTTATTTTTATAACTTAAAATCAGTTCTTTATTTTTGCAAATTGAAATCATTCTATAAATCCAGTGAGTATAGTTAAAGATTTTAAAGGAGGCAAGGGCTTTTTTTAAATTTTTAAAATTAATATCCTAAATTGATTCTTGAATAGTTTATCTGCAGTAATTTTTTATATAGGTGAAAGAGTACTTAAATCGTTTTGAAACAATACCTGATATAATTGAGTTAGATCATTTGACAGTAGCAGGTGATGTTACTTTTGGAAGAAATGTAACTCTTAAAGTAAGTAATTTCAGCTTATAGTTTTCGTTTGCATATTTAAAGCAACTAAAAGAAATTAAAATAGTGGAACTTTTACTTTCGTTTTTAGTTTCAAAGTTTATATTCTATTGTTCAATTAAATTATTTTTTATAATAAACCATAATAAACATTTTTATAATAAATTAATTAATAATAATTCTAGATTAACTTTTTGTGATTACGACGTATGGCTTAACTGATAACTGGCCTAAATAACTAAGAAATCTTTTGTTTTTTAAACTTTTGTCAGTTCACCACAAAAACTAATATAGGAAAACATATTTTTTTAAATAACTTATAGTGAAACTTATTATTTTTAGTATATTCAACTTTTTCACTGAATTGAACATATCAAAAATAATAATTAGTTTTTTGGAATTTAAAGAAAACATAATACTTTTTTATCCATTAAAGGTTTTAAATCCATTATTTTATTAGGCAGCAAAAGTATTAAACTTTTGACAACATATATTGCAAAGCAGTTTTAGTTTAAAGTGGTGCAACCATTCAAAAATAATGTGATTAACTTGAGTTGATTTTATTCATAATGATGAAAACTTTATTGATAAGTTTTGAAAAAATTTTTATTGATAAGTTTTTTAAAACTGAGAAATATCTTGTGAAGCAAACTTATAATACAAGAACAAATTTATATTTACAAAGAAAGGAGTATTGTTACTAACTATACTTACCTAATTACACTCACTGCAAATGAGTTTGCCCTTTAGAAATTAATTATATCAACTTACCTATTATTATTATTTTTTGTCTAATCAGCTAAATCTAAAAGAGGTAGTTTTAACAATTTGTAATGCAGAATTCAATGATAAAAATTAAAAAAAATATTGACATATCAGCATGTTTATTTTTTGCAACTTCTCTTTTTATGAAATATCTATTGAATGTTTAAAGGTATGGCATTATATAATATCCTTTATATGGTACCATATAATATAATGACATTTAAGGGATGAAAAAAAAGATTTCATTAAGTTTATTATAAAAGTAGTATTAGTTTATATTACTCCAATTATTGTGAATAATATTGGACCATCTTAGAACTTGTAATCAGAAAAATCTGCGCGTGTTTTAAAGTGGTGTTTACGGAAACTGTGCATTACTTTAATTAGCTAATTGTTTTAAAATGTTATTGAATTAGTGTTATTCAAAATTTTAAAAACTCTGTTTTCAAAACAAATTTGCATTTTCTAGTTGAAAATCCAGGTGTATCAAACAAAACAATTTCTAAAAAGTTGCAGATTGCTTTGAAAGCAGTGTTGAGTGTTGTAAAACGATCTAAGGACACTAGTACAATCAAAAGGAAATCAGGAAGTGGAAGAAAAATTTTTTGTTTTATAAGATCTTGTTAAAAAAGTGAAAGATGCCTTTGACGGAAATCCGGAGATTTCTGTTCGAACTTTGACAAATAGGTTTAAGATTCCACTACACAAAGAGTGAAGATAAATTGTGACTATAAATCTTATAAAAAAAAACAAGTTCTTCGTCGTGAAGAAAAGCAAGAAAATGTTACAATTCGTCGTTCATAGCGAATCAAAAAAAATCTTGCTTTGATTATTGATGATGAAACTTATTGATCTGCATATTTCCAAACTTATTGTGCTGCATATTTCCAAACCTATTGTGCTGTATGTTTCTGATCTCTTCCAGGACACCAATATTATAGAGCAATTAATCGCAAAAAACTGAATTCCAAATATAAATGCATTGAAATGCAAGAATTATCTAAAAAAATATTATTTTGGCAAGCAATTTGTGAATGTGGTGAAAGAAGCTCTTGTTTTGTGACTACGAGAAAAATTGACACCAAAATATACATTAAAGAATGCCTCGATAACCTTTTGCCGTTTTTAAGATCTCATACGAGTAATCCACTATTTTGACCCGATTTCGCATCATGTTATTACTCTTGGACAACTTTAAACTGGCTTATATACATAAAGTAGATTTAGTTGAAAAACAATCCACTAAATTGTCCCCAATTACATCCTTTCAAAAGATATTTGGCTATTGTTAAAGGAAAACTAATGTTTAATGTAAAAGAAGCTAAGACTTCAAAAATAAATGGATTAGAGCTACCAAGTACAGTCAAAGACCGTGCAAAAGCTGATGTCGAAGGTAAAACGCCAAGTGTGTGCGTTCTCAGACACGCAACTTCACAAACTTACTTAAGTAAAATTTAAGAATGTTGTATATTATTATATGTACTTTCAAAATATATTCAGCATTCAAAATTGAAATACACTAGTTGAATAAATATCCTTTACAATATCCACGCAGATTTTTTCTGGTACATGTCTAATCTACACCTCTATTTTTGCTTTTCCACATATTGCATAGATGGAATTTATTGTTATTTTTATTTTTTTAATGCAACAAATTGTTTAAAAATCACTTGGTCATGTTAAGACTCGGGTGTAATCAGCTCTTTTGTAGAGTTTTAAAATTATAACTTGATTAGAAAGAAATTCTAATCAAATTATAATTTTCTTTTCGACATGGTGTATGTGTCGTTTTTTTTTTTCAGGGTACTGTAATTATCATAGCCAATCATGGTGAACGTATTGATATTCCATCAGGTGCGATTCTCGAGAACAAGATAGTTTCAGGAAATCTTAGAATTTTAAACCATTAAGAATGTTAACACATTTTAAAACTTTTTACAGATTTTCTTGTGTTTTAGTCTAATTTTTGTGTATTTTATAGTATTCAGATAGTAGATAACGCATGCATGTTGTCATTTGGCTTAAGGAACTTTTCTTTCTTATTTTATTTTTTTCGTTGCTTTTTTGATACCTTTGTTTTTTGCATCTTTTTTGTTGCTATGTACGTTGCTATGCGTTGTGTTTTGTATTGTGTGTGTTACCAATTTTATTCTTGTGGGAAACAAATCTTTATTTTATCAAAATGATAATTTTATCTTAAGTTTTTAAAAATATATTCAAATTTTTATTTTAATGAGCTTAAAAATTTTAGGAATTATTTTATGTATTTTTTTATGGAAATTAATATATTAAAAAATAATAATATTTTTGTTTCCATATTCCAACTGGACTTCAATTACAGTTTAGATTTTGTATTAAAAGAAAAAACAAGTTTTGTATAAAGAGTTCACGGCTGTTTCAAACCGAGCTTAACGGCTTCTTGTTATTTTTTGAAAATATTGACTTAAGGGGTGTTACTAAAACTTCTATAACTTTTAAAATATTAAAGATAATTTTGTTTTGTAAAAAGAATAAAAACACCAATAAAATGTTTTATCTTACGACATTTAATGCAATAGTAAAAAAACTTCTTTAAGTTTTAAAAAAACGCGACAAATGATGAAGTTGGCTGAATTCAAGTAATTTGATGTTACTTTTTATCAAAAAAAAATCAGAAAAATTTATTTCTGATAGTTATTCTCAAATAAACCCATTGTTTGAGCATTATAAAAACAAAAAAACCTTACTTAATTGTTTAAGGATAGCTAAAACAGACTTTATTGAGGTCTGAAAGCAAACCGCACTTTTCGCAAAGTTATGAAAAATGTAGTTAAAAGGGGGATTAGCTGTTAAAAGAGTACATTTTTAAACCTAGGAGTTCTTGTTTTAGAAACTTATTTTCCTAAGCCAATGAATTATTGCATTGCAAAATAAAGCCAGATTTCGATTTTGGAATATTTAGTCAAAACATTTAAAGCTTAAGCATTTATTTTTTTCTGTGCATACAGTTCTAATAATATGGTGTTAATTTGTTAATAAATAAACACTCACCAAGTCTAATAAAATAATTCATGACCAAATTTGAGTTTAAGTTTTTGAATTAACCTCGCTTTTGGTAGTAGAATTATTTTATAGCACTTGAATCTATAGTCTCTTCTCTCAGTAAATAAAGTGTTTGAATATACAAATAGCTAATTGAAATCTTTTGAAAATTTGTTTATTATTCCCATTAAAAACTGTTTTATAATCAGTTGGTTTACTGATAGGTTCTTTAAGTAGTAAACTATCTTTGTACATCCAATTGATATCAGATTCATACTCCTGCTAAATCAGAAAAACAATTGCTCCACTCAAAATTTTGATAACGTTTACAAATTCTTAGTTTATTGAACTAAATTTTTACACCAACATAATATGAGATTTATATTCCATTCTTTAACCAGCGAGGAGGTATGTAGAGCAGAGGTACTGCAAAGGTAGAACTAACTTCTGGTGATAAACATCGAATGGATATGTAATATATCTATAAAAAAAGTGTTACATATAATGAAGGACAATACATTTTTTAAATTAAATACACAAACATACAAGATCAGATACCAGTTGCTCTGATCACAAGTTAATATATAAAAGCTAGATTTTTACATACATTTGATGCAAGACTAGTATTCCATTCTTTAACCTGAGCGAAGGTATTGCATAGGTATAAATAACTTCTGAAGATAGGAACAGAATGGGCACCTACCTAATATATAAAATCAATATATTAAAAAATAATATTTTAAACTAACATTACACAAATATTAGAACAGAATAAAATTATCTTATATATAAATTAAAGATCTCATATAATTTATCTTACTTATAAATAGTTTTTTTTTGTTGTTGTTGTTTTTAATTTTTTAAATATTTTAACTAAATTTGACGACCACAAACCAGACAAAGACCTTGTCTATAAAATGAATTTTCGCCACGCTTAGAACACACAACACACTTTCTCACCATAGAGGCTTGAAGCTTCCTACCAGCTTTGCTGTGCAATTCAAAGCGTTTTAAAACAAGATGCAGCTTTTGCTCCTGATTTCTTACTGAATGCAACTGTCTTAATTCCTTATTTACGCTATTATGCAAACACTCCTTTTCATTTAGCAACCCAATAGTTTTATGGAATTTTACTAACTAAATCCTTATCGCTACTAGCAAAACATTTGCAAATTTGGCAACTGTTCTGGCTTAAATCACTAACTTTTGCAATTTTTTTTTCAATATTAATTTTTTTTAGCAATCTTACATTTTTGGCACGAGCAGATGCAAATTTACGCTGTGCTGTTTTAATTTTTTTTTTTTTTTTAAAAAAGTTGGAACTGCTCCTCCTGTTTTAGCCTTATACTCATAGTCTCTAATTGAGAACTTAATGAGTTACAATGTGTGTTGAGAGCCCTATTTCAGCTTCCAACTTAAATACTTGCATTTTAAATTTTTCTATTTGCTCCATATTTGTTTTATTTTCAGATGTTAATTGATCAATTTGATTCAGTAGCTCCTGACTGTTATTTAAAGTGAAAAAGTCATCTGCATCTGCTGATTTTTTTTTTTTGGGTGGAGCTTGCGACAATTGCATTTTAAAAAATTCTTCGTTTTTTATAGCTTTAAAATTTTTTTTATATTTCTTTTTTTGGCGTGTTAACTTTAGGCACATTTTATCAAACTCGTTATTATTAGGCATATCAAAATCAATTGGCAAAAGAAAACTCATAAAACTAAATAAATCACCTCTTATTTTAAAGACTGTCATTAAAATGGAAATGACATTGTTACTGATCTTATCTGTCCTAATTAATCGCCTAACAAAAGGAAAGTTACACCTATCTTCCCAACCATTTTTCCGTTTTAGAATTTCCCTCTCAGTTGAATACATTGTTATCAAAATAATATTGACTTATTAATAAATATAATAAAAACAAATAAAATAATATTAATTAACAAATATATGCACTAGATAAAAGTGGATTTAACAACTTATCTGATATTAGTTTGATAACCCAAAGAGAAAAATTCTGCGTAACTTTGTTTACTTTTATACTTCAAAAATTAACTCGCCGAAACAGTTGTTTGGAGAATATTCGTTAATAAATAGTTTGGGACATAACGCATAAAGGTTACGCCATCGCAAAAAAACGTCAACACAAATGTACGCCTAAAACTAACAAGATTAGTTGTAAAACATGACATTTTTGAAAACATATTTCATAACATAGCTGAAAGCACGTAAAATAATATTTTTATTTTCATTTGCATAAAAGGTTGAAATTTCATTAACTTACGTCATCCATCAAAAAAGTTGCGTTTTGCATTTAAAAACGATCAATTAAAAAATATAAATGCTTTAAAAACAGTCTTTTTGTAAAACATTCTCTAGAATGACGCAGGAATCTGATAGAATGGACATTTAGGGTTAAGTGTTTCAAATTTCAAATATCAAGCACAAAGCTATGTCATGAAATCTTAGTTGGCCCAACTCATGTGTTCCGGAAATATGCGAAAATTAGAAAAGTGGTTCTAAATTATTAAAACTATTTTGGCAATATTCATTTTTATACCAAATAATGTAAATATTTATTTAACAAGGAAAGATAGATCTTTTATATTTTTTTAATTGCAAGATGAAAGCATTTATATGAAAAAGTTACTATTAATTTAAAGTATGTGTATTTTTATACTTTTTATGCGGAAATACTTTTTTTTTTGATAAACTCATGACGTCACGCTCGTTTTTATATTGAGTGAAACAGCCGTGAGTAAAGAAAAACTTTTTAAAAAAAATTGGCATACATTGTTTGGTGAAGTTTTTTGCCACCACGATTTATAGACCAAAGATAGTTTACCAAAATTTTAGAATAAAATGTTTTTTTTTTAAAAAAAACCAGTAATATATATTATTGGTTATGTATGTAAAGACGAAAGAATCAATCGCCATGACTTAAGTAAAACCAATAGAATCTATAAATATTTAGAGACAAAACAGTGCTCCGAGCAGTATCACGATTTTTATTTTTAGCGGCCTTGTTGTGGTGTTACAAACATTTGCGTGAAAGTCAAAAAATATGGAGAAAAAAAAGTAGCCTTTTTTATTATAGTAGCTACTCTATTTTTAAAAAAGGATGGGGAAATTGCCTTAGCAAGTATGTGTATATACAGTAGAATAAGAATTTACTTCGAACAACTGAAAATCCTCTTTAAAGTGACTTATTTCAAGTTACAATCAATTTTTTTTAATTTTTTTTTAAGTGCCTCCAAGAAGTCCTAACGGTCTTGTTACGGAGCACTAAGGAATAGCATTTAACGATAAAGTTCAGGCCTCCTTCTTTACCGATGACGGAAAAACATGCTCAATGCTCGCGTTGATCCCTGGACCGCTTGCCTCTGAGGCAAGCACGCTAACTATTGCGCTGCGTCAGCTAAATTTCGATTTTAACAAAAATTGAGAGTAAAAAGGAAGAAAAATGGAATAAGATGCTGCTTAAGGCTTTTACTTGTAAATTAATAAATTTTTCACAAATTCTTAAAAACTTTTTTTTCCATAACTTTTTCGTTTTTAAAATAACAAATTTATTACAATTTTTTGAAAAAATCCTCCATTTTTGATTGCTTTTTGTTTTTAAAGAATGCTTATTAAACATTTTCAATACGAGAATTAGTGGTTGTCGGATTTGGACACCATTATTGTCAAAAAGAGACCAGCATTCAAGTACCTCTAATGCAAGTAAGTCTCTGATAATTTTGGCTTTTTAGAAGGAAAATCGTTCGACACTTCATCTATCTCCTCTTCTACCTCAGCACAACCTTTGATTAAAATGACATCCAGAATTTCTCGATTTGCATTTTCTTGATAGCTATTATTTTACTTGTACAGATCTCAAAATATTTAAACAATCGTCAACAGCTAAGCCTTGATCTAATAAACTACGTGATCTTAGTTCGTTGATGTTCTCTTCAAGCAACTTAAAAAGATCAGCCTCTCCATTTATATTTGCAATCTGAATTTCTTCGAATTTGAACTGTAGTTTTAATACATATATTGGCTATCAATTGGCATTTCTGTTTATCTTCTTGAACGTATTTGACTCATTTTATGATCAATCAAAGATAGTGTGTTTAATGGTTGAAATAATTAGCATTTTTTTTGCTAATACCATGGTTATATTTTTTCGGCCATGCTTGGCCAGGATTTTTATGGCTGATATTCACTAAAAAAAATATTTTTAATGAGTTAAAAACAGTTTTGGTTGCAGACATTTGTAGATGTAGACTATGAAACTAAAACATTACACATGATTTTATACAGTGACAACTGTCAATGAAACATTTTTTTTTATATTACTATATGTTATTGATTATACAAAATTGATTATATAAATAGGTTGCTTAGATATTATTAGTAAATTAATCGCCAACTATATTTTACTTATATTATATTAAATTATGCAATATATATATATATATATATATATATATATATATATATATATATATATATATATATATATATATATATATATATATATATATATATATATATATATATTAGTATATATATATATATATTATTATATATATATATATATATATATATATATATATATATAATAATATATATATATATACTAATATATATATATATATATATATATATATATATATATATATATATATATATATATATATATATATACAGTGGCGGAACTTCAAAATTTGGGCCCCCCCCCTTCCCGCAAAAGAATGTTTTTTTTTAAAAAAGTAAAGCTTCACATATTAAATAGATATTTATTTCATATATCATATTTAAAAACAAAAAATTAAATAAAGATAAAGATAACTTCAAAACGAAACTAAAACTTAACCGAACTTAAATAGTGAAAACTTTCCTCCTTGATTTCATATTGGCAAAATCGGTAATGATGTTTTTCATTTCCATTTTTCCAGCCGCTTTTGCCTCAATAGAAACTATTGCAAGGTCGCTTAAACGTTCTTTACCAATGGTATTTCGTAAATAATTTATTATTATTTTAAGTTTCGAAAAAGAACGTTCAGTTGATGCAACAGTAACAGGTAATGTAAGAAACAATAACAATGCTGTTATCACTTGTGGAACGCTTTCAGCTATAGTTGACAATTTTACTATTAAAAGGTCAGCCAATTCACGTATAGATGATATTTTTGATATTTCATCGTGTAGCATTGACTTTACCATAACCATTTGCAGCGGAAATTCAGTTGTTATATCTTCACTATATTTTCTCTGAATGGCTTCTGCACAGCTTATGATCTCACGTTCTTTCATTACCATTAATTTATTTGGATGGATGCAGGAAAATAATTGTACCACTTCTTGCATTCCTTTAAATCTATTGTCGAGTTGGTTGATAACGACGTCCAAAATTTTTATAAAAATATTGATGCGAAAAATTTCCTCACTACTATCAAAACGATGATCTGTAGATAATTCGTCAAAATGCCTTTTCACAATTTTTCTTCTTTTTTGAAAAAATATTGCAGGAATCTGCCACGTAGTCGCTATTTCTACCGCTTCAAGTTTTGCTGAATCAAACATCTTTATATATTGTTTTAAATTTTTGCTGGCATTTTCTAGAGAACCTGAAGCTGTCGTAAGATCTAAATTTTTAGTTTGCAGCAATTTTGATGGTATATGTACCTCATTAAGGATTTTAGACAAAAGCACGCATAAAAAAACAAATTCGAAACTGCTCATATTTTTTTGTATTCGTACTGCTTCTTCGTGTTCTTCACGTTTTGTACTTGTTATTGATATCTCGGAAAGAGCTTTCATTATATCAAGAAAGCGAATTTTAACGGCGAAAAGAGAAGTATATCGTCCTGCCTATCGCGTTAGATTTAACCTTTTTAATGTTATTTGTGATTCTCCTGTATATTTGGATAGTAGATCCCACCTGTTCATGCTATTTCCGAAAAATGAATACACATCTTCTAGCATTACAATAAATGAAGCAACTTCAACACAACATTTAACCGCATCGTTAATAACATGATTTAAATTATGAGCTGCGCAATGCATATACATAGCATTGGGTTGATTTTTCTTAAAAAGGGCCTGAACCCCATTGTATATCCCACTCATGACGTTCGCACCATCATAACCTTGACCCCTGCAGTTACTTAATTTTATATGATGTTTTTCTAACAGATTTAAAATTTCTTCATGTAGTCCAGCAGCAGTGTGGTTATATGTTTCCGTGAATCCCAAGAAAACTTCTTTAATTTCAATTGATGAGGCTTCATCTTTTTCATTTTTAATAATTTTTACGTATCTAAATACTTGACTGAGCTGATCTCTTTTAGTAATATCTTGTGTTGTATCCATTATAATTGAATAAAAAGGTGAACTATTAATATCAGCAGTAAGAGTGGCTTTTAAATGCGTTGCAAGGCAATGTATGACTTCATTTTGAATTTGATGGCTTAAATATTTTATAGATCCATTTGGCATACTCAAAACTTGCTTCATAACATTATCATATTTAGCTAAAAGTTGAACTTGGGTTAAAAAATTACCATTATATTCATTGTCAAATGATTCACGATGACCACGAAAAGCCAAAGAATTTTTACAAAATGCTAATTTTTTTTTTTTTTTTTTTTTTTTTACTACAATCATTATTATATATTTCAAAAACAAATAATATTTACATGTCTCCAGTTTATATAAATGTCCACCACAAATATTTACAATATCTAAAGAGCGTTAACAATGCTGTTTAACACATGCGCGTTTGACATTTTAACTCATGCGAATTAAAATAATAAATTCGTGGTTTATAATATAATTTGATGGCTATTAACCCATGCATTTAGAAAATATACGCAAGTCCGTCGCACCACAGGGCTACTAGGGACTTGCTTGTCGTTGTCGTTGAAAATATATGTTATTTGTTGAAAATATATATCAACATATATTAGTAGTACTATGTAGTTGTAAGGAAACTCGTCGAAGACTAAGAAAAGTCTTTTCATCGAGAACCTTTAAAATACAAAATAAACTAAAAATTTAAAGAGTAAAGACACACATTAATTTTTTGAGGTCTACTGTTCAGTAATATTTTACTATGTATAGTTGCTAACAATTTTTATTTATTTATTTTTTTATATTTTATGTTTTATTTCTTTTTTATTTATTTTTATAGCTTAAATTGTTCTTTTTACATTTTATTATATTAATTGTTCTTTTATATTTAATACATATCGATAAAATTGGTTTTGTTAATTATGAGATCTTTTAGTTTTTTCTTCAGGGCAATAAGATTATCCAATTTAGTAAGTTCTATATTTTGAGGTATTGTTTTGTTGTATAAATAGGGGCCATGGTATACAATTGAAAATCTCGAAAATTTTGTTTTTTTTATGGGCAATGTAAAGTTTCCGGTTCCTCGTGTGGTATATCTGTTGGCGTTGGTTTGAAAAAGTTATTAGTAAAATGAGTTGGGACAAATCCGAGCTTATATTTGAGCATAAATAAAACATTTTGGTAGATGTTAATTTGATAGATATTTAAAGCATTCAAGTTTTTAAGTAAAGGATCGGCATGAGTGAATTTATTTTTATTATAAATCAATCTTGATGGGTGTTTTTGGTGTGTATATAGAGAACTTAATTTAGATTTATTTGTACTTCCCCAGGCAATATTAGCATATGTTAGATAACTTTGTATATAAGAAAAGTAGAGAACTTTCAGATTCTCCTGGGAAAGTATAGTTTTGACTTTGTAAAGTATGCCGATACTTTTTGATATTTTTGTATTTAATGTTTTTATACGGGGTTTCCAAGAAATCGTTTCGTCAATAATTATCCCAAGAAATTTAATAGTTTCAGTTCTTTCGATGTTTATGTTATCAATTTTTAGTAATGGTAGCATGCTTGGTATTTTGCTTTTTTGTTGGTTGGAATGAAACAAGATGTATTTTGTTTTTTCTTGATTTAAAGATAATTTATTTACTTTAAACCAAATGTTTAGACTCTCAAGGTCATCATTTGCAGATTCAAAGAGATTTTCAATTGATGCTGATGAATAAAATAAATTTGTGTCATCAGCAAACATTATTGCATCAAGTTTTTTTAGTGATTGTGGAAGATCGCTAATATAAATTAAAAATAAAAGAGGACCAAGAATGGAACCTTGGGGAACTCCGCATTTTATTTTTAGTAAATTAGAATACTTATTATCGTTCGAAATAACACATTGTTGTCTGTTGCACAGATAACTTTTAAACCAATCTAGGCTAGTATTTTTTATTCCGTATTTTTCCATTTTTTTTAGTAAGATATCATGATTAATTGTGTCAAATGCTTTGGATAGGTCTATAAAGGTTCCTAATACAAATTGCTTTTTATTAAAAGAATCACTTATGCTATTAACTAAATCTAAAATTGCATGTTCTGTTGAGTGCTGTGCTTGAAAGCCGAATTGTTTTTTATTTAAGAACTTGTTTTGAATTAGGTATTCATATAATCTATTATAGATTATTCTTTCAAGTATTTTAGAAAAGGTTGGAAGTATTGAGATTGGTCTGTAATTGTTTATTAGAAATGTTTCCCCGGTTTTAAAAATAGGTACAATTTTAGCTACTTTTAATTTATCTGGTACAGTTCCTGTTATAATTGATGATTTAAATATTTCGAAAATAGATTTGCGTATCTCCGAAAAGACATTGACGACGATATTACTGCAAATGTCATCTATACCTGGGGACTTGTTTGTTTTAAGAGAGTTTATTGCATTTTCGAGTTCATCAATTTTTAGTTCTTTAAATATTAATTCGTTGTTGACACTAGTTAGATAAGTTTCAAATGAGTTGTTTGGACAATTGACTTTTGAAGCTAGATTTGGGCCTATGTTGACAAAAAAACTATTAAATTTTTTTGAAATTGCATTATTATTGTCATACTCTTTATTATCTATGACAGTTTGAGCAGGTAAACTATTTATTTTGCAGGTTTTTATCCCAATTATTTCTTTCATGATATCCCAAGTTTTCTTAATATCACCATTTGTGTTTTTTATTTTATTTGAGTAATAGTTTTTCTTTGAATTTTTTTGAATTTTTTCAAACAAGTTTTTATACTGTTTGTAAACATTTAGGTTTGCCTCATTTCTATTTTTTAAGTATTTAATATAAAGTTTTTTTTTTTTTTTTTGAGGATTTTTTAATACCTTTGGTGATCCATGGACATTTTAAATGTTTTTCTTTTATTAATTTTACTTTAATTGGGAAGTGCATATTATAGCTTTTTAGGAAAATTTTTTCGAAGTTATTATAAGCAGAGTTAGTGTGCCCAAGATTGCATTCATGGTATACCTTATCCCACTCTTCTGCCGACAGTGAGTCTTTAAATTGTTGAATAGCAAATTTGTTGATTTTTCTTTTATAAGTTTTAATTTTACAACTATTATTAGATTTTATATCTTGCGTCAAGGAGAAGAAAATAGGAAAATGATCAGATATATCTGCCTTTAATATTCCTGCCTTTAGAGAAGTATCAAACAATGAATTAGTTAATATATTGTCTATTGCAGTGATTGAAGTTGGAGTTACTCGAGTTGGCTTGTTAATAATTGGGAAGATGTCATGTTGAAGCATTTCGTCAAAAAAAAGTTTAGTATTGGCATGTTTATCATATTGTAAACAATCTATGTTTATGTCTCCAATACAGAATATTTTTTTTTTGCTCATTGTTGTTTTTTATAAAAATTTGTTTTAAATGATTGGAAAATTTAAATAAATCACCTTCAGGTGGCCGGTAACATGTGGAGACCAGTATGTTTTTTGATTTGTTGCTAGTTATTTCAATTGTAAAAACCTCACTATCGGCATCTGAGATCGAAAGGTCATCTCTAATTTTGGTAACTTGATCATTCCTAATATAAGTTATAATTCCACCTCCCCTTTTGTTAGTTTTTCTTTCAGATGATAATAATTTGTAGTTAGGAATTTCTAAACTTGAATTTGTTCTGCATGATTCGTCAGAACACCACGTTTCTGTTAGGCAAATCATACTGAATAGATAATCACATTCGATAAGAAAATGTTTTAGCTTGTCCATGTTGCTATTTATACTTCTTATGTTAATGTGTATTACAGTAAAATTACTCTTTAACGTTTTTAGTTCACTTTTAAAAGTTTTTATTTCAAAAAAGGACGAACTAAAATTGTTTTCGTTAAAAAAATGCAAATCAGCGTCAGAAATATCATTAAGTAAAACATTTGCTGAATTGAAAACATTAAAGTGTAATTTTTCAAAATCTATTGTTAAGTTAGTCATTAATTAAAATCGTTAAAATAGCGCTTCGCTTAATAAAACTTCGCGCGTTTACTTTCTAAAATCTCCAATAAATTTTATCAAATTTAATAACTGCAAATTTACCTTCGTTTCGTAATCGTTTAACTTCTTCCCAAAGCTTCTTTCTTTCTAACATCGTTTCTTTTGCAAAATCTTCATTAATATAAATACCGGTTCCTTTAAGTTTATTTACTGAGCTTAATATTTTATTTTTATCATGATAATTCAAAAGCTTTAAAACGATTGATCTTGGTGTTTTATTATCTTTAACTGCACCGACTCGGTGCGCTCGTTCCACAACTACTTCACTTAATATATTTAGCTTTGTTTTAAAGATGTCTTTTACAGCCTTCTCACAATCACTCCAGTTTTCTTCAGGGTTTTCTTTTATGCCATCGATACGTAAGTTATTACGTCTCGAGCGATTCTTTAAGACAATAGATTTTTTTTTTAACATCAAAATTTCATTATCATATTTTGTTTTTATATGAATAAGTTCATCCTTAGCTTTTTCTTCTTGGAAATTTAAGCTGACTTTTATTTCGTCAACTTCATTTTCAACTCTTCTGATATTTAACTTGTTATTGTTTATTTCAGCGTCCATTTTGTCTAACCTTGCTGTTATTATTTTGAAATTCGAACTTATTATTGTAGTGAAGTTTTTTTCATGATCTTTGAGTAATCTCTCCGTTTCTGCTAGTATACTTCTTTTTTGTTCTTCTAGTTTGCTTGTGATAATTTTTTCTATATTTTTAATATTTATTTCCATTTTTATTGTAAATAAAGTTATGCTCAAAAAAAGAATACGTCTTACTCGTCTTGTGCCGCAAACGCAAAAAAAGAATGTTATATTTACTATCTGCTCTAAGACTTGCACCCAAAAATTTGATTGGTATCGTATTTGTTCTTCTATATTTTTATCAATTGTTTCATTATGTCGCCATTTTTCATAAATGCAACAAGCAAATATATATTGTTGACTATTTTCGTGAAAATTAATTTTTTTAGAAAGACCACGTTAATCTCTGACACCATGCTCACGCCAGTTATCCTTTGCTTTTCGTTCTTCTGAGAAAAGCCAACAAGGCTCGCAATAAACGGCATCAAGTTTTGGGGAATAGCAAAGCCACATTCTTTCTATAGATCCATATTTTGTGGTAGTTTTAAAATATTCCTTGGAAAACCTACGGTTTTCTTGCAAGGGGTCGCGTATAAAAGGACCTTTTGGCCGACACGATTCCGATAATACAATTATTTTCTTAATATCTTTTGTTAGTATTTTACCATGAAAATTTGCAATGTCAGTAGAAAATAATTCACTTGATTTTTCTAAATTAATTTGTTCAATGGCGTCATTCGTATCAGAGTTTGAATCTTCCTTGTCTTCATTTCGGTGGTTTCTCGGAGACCTATTCAAATATAAACAAATATATATAATTACAAGCTGACTGGGGCAAGTAGAAGTCAAAATGACTTATCATCAAGCCCCTTATTCACATCTTCTTCGCTCACATTTTTATTACCAGTAGCAATGTTTTCTTCGATATCATCATGTTCTACTGACTGATTTATACATACCACTTCTGCAGAGTTTTGACTTTCCACTTCCGTTTCCGCTCGCTTTTCGATTGGTTTCAAAAACGTTGTTAGCTTCGGCAATTTAGCTAAAGTAGCTTTCGTTTCTTTTAACTTTCTTCTTTTTGCTGCACCGCTTGTACTACTTAATTTCTTTTCCATTATTATGAGTCAAAATCTAATTATTACAAATTTATAAATTCAGTACCTGTTGTAAAATTTTTAATTATTACAAATTTATTAATTACCTTTTATTAAATATATCAGTGAAGTAATAAACTCTCGTGCAACAATACTTTATTATTCGTAACACGATTAAATAAATTGGAGACTAGTAATTCAGATAAAATAAGAAATGAAAAGTTAACTAAATACAACGGAAGGTTTAATATAAAATTGAAAATGAGAACATACATTTAAAAGTTAATTTGTATATGCAACAAGGATTATAGAATCATTATCCTTGATATGCAACGACATAACAAATAATATTGTTTATATTTTTAAAATATTGAATATGCAAAAAGAACTTATAAATTGAAGAACTTCTTACAGTTTAAAAAAAATTTATACGCAACAAATTATTACTTTTACCGAATTCAGTCTAATTGTCTAATTCATACGCAAACACAACATAACGGTATAAAAATTAACGATACAATAACATCTGGCAGTTCGCAGCTGATAATCGTACTTTATTTCTCAATTGCGTATGCAATTTTAAAAAGGTTACAACTTTTCTTTTAAATGTAAACTACGCAGTCCAATACAAAAATAAATTTTTGAACAATATATTTTAATACAATGAATGACATTTTTTTTATCCAAGTTTTATATTTTTGGGCCCACTATACCTGCGGAAAAGAGTTTTATAGTATGAATATTATTGAGAGTATAATTTTTTTTATATGATACCCCCTATAGCTCGTAGGGCCCCCCCCCCCCCGCAACGCAGGGTCCTGCGTCCAGTAGTTCCGCCACTGTATATATATATATATATATATATATATATATATATATATATATATATATATATATATATATATATATATATATATATATATATATATATATATATATATATATATATATATATATATATATATAGGTTGACTTTTCCATTTGTAGAATAAATAATAATATAACAATGAAGTACCATTATATATACAATGGCATTAGATCAAATAATGTCTATACAAGATCCAGCAATTTATGATCAATTAGTTGTCAAGTTAGACTTAAATGATTCTTAAATTATAAGAAACAAATTTATTGCATTCCTAAATAACTTGAAGTCCCATTGGAATGATGTTAACCGCAAAGCTGAAGCATTTGAGAAAAAATATACAAAATGGTTGGATTCTGACTTTGTACCTTTTGCATATGTTCCACCTGCTACTCCAACAATTGTTATTACTCTTCTTGGTAGGCCTACTTTAAATTTTGATAAGTCCTCTTTGAGATCTTAGTTTAGAAAAGTTGCTGATATGGATAAATACTCAGCTAACCAACTATTATTTGCAACTAAAGTTAAATTTGGAAAAAATAATGAGCCTAAAAATGCCAAACTAGCAAAAAATTGTTAGTGGATATTATATCCCCATCTTCTATGTCTACTGATGAAGCTTTGGCCCTTATTTTAGATTGTAATTTGACAAAGGCATCTTATCAACTTATGAAAAACAAAGTTGATGAAAAGGAATGCAATCTCTACCCAACATATAATAATGTTAAAGTGGCAAAAGATCAATGCTGTTGCATATATTGTCAGATAAATCCTAAAGCTATAATATAATTTATAAAAATCTTTCTAAGTACACTATAATTCAAATCAGAACACTCATTCCCACAAAAATACATTCAAAAAGATTATTATCAACATACCATTAGGGGTCGTCCATAAAGTACGTACGCCAAAAATTTTGAAATTTGACCCCCCCCCCTCCCCCCTGTTCCCATGCGTACTTTTATGTCCCCACCCCCCCTTAAAAGTACGTACGTTTCTCAAATACCCCCCCCTCAAATATCCCCCCCCCCCATCCCTCCTGGTTTTTTTTTCTTAATTAAAAAGTTTAATTTAAAAAAATAAAGACGGAGGGTACCTTAGATACTTTATACTACCCCAAAGCTTTTTGCTTACGCATTTTAAAAACGTCTTTAAGTATAAATGCAAATAATAATTTAAATTAATTTAAAATTTATAAATGCAAGTGTGTATTTGGGCGAAAGGTTTATGCGGCGGCAATAGTCGACGCAGATCCAGGTTCGATTCTCGGTGAAATCTAGGAAAACTTTTTTTGTTTTTTTAACGAATCAAATGTAAATAAACTATACTTAAGGTGGACGTTTTTTTCAGGCACCCCTCTTTAGTAAGTAAAAAACGAGTCTAAGGTGAGATCAGTAATATTGAAAACAAAGGGTAAAACCCAGTGGGAGGGAGCAACAGCAAATTTTGTGCCCTTTTGCTATTTTAAGAAACTTTTTATTTTAGCAAAACCTAGCGGTCTTTGAAACGCCATTGACACGTTTTTTTTGGGGTGACTCCGTCCCATCAACCACGGCCCTCAGGTCTTACTCAGGGCCAGTATATAAGGGCGGGCATGTGTGCATGGGCCCCCTCAGGATTTTTTGATGTTTTGATTTTTGATGATAGAACACTTTCACACAACGTGCAAACTTAAGTTTGTTAATATGCCAAATGAGGTGGCCTTGCAAAAAATTTGGATGGCGGAGGCCATCCAAATTTTTTTCCAAATCTAAAAGTTATAACCATGCAAAATTTACACCCCTCTCATTTTGGGGGTCGGGAGGGTAAGCGTTTTAAGGCTTTTTGTTCACAGGCCTCCGCCATCCCAATATTTTGCAAGGCCTCCTCATTTGGCATAGGTATAAACAAACTTAAGTTATGAGTTTGCACGATGTGTGAAAGTGTCCTATCTGGAACATCAAAAAATTCTGAGGGCGCCCATATAATGTGTGTGCATAGAGGAAAACTATACCCTCTACTTCATATACCATACATCTTTTTATGTTGGCAAACTAGAATCTTTAGTCAGAATGTAACTTTTCTATTGATTAGCTGGTTAATTGTGATAAATTAGAAAATCGAAGTACGTACTTTTAAATTAAACCCTCCCCCCCCCCCCTCCCATACGCTTTCGTACGCTTTTTGAAGACCTCCCTCCTCCCCCCTATGAGCGTACGTACTTTATGGACGACCCCTTATGAAGAAAAACACGAGGATTAAAGTTTTTCTAAAAGTAATAAATGTATATATTCAAGATGTTCTTAAAAATTATGGCTTACTTAGTTCCGTGGTTTAACGTGAAGCAATTACTAAATCCAGTGTCGACGATCCGGTGTTTAAAGACGGAAAAACTCTGAAGTGCTTATTGTTATATAAAACCAATTCCTAATATAAAACGTCGGTTTTAGCGTTCTAATTTTTCGAATAATCGATTAATTAATCAAATTTAAAAAAAAACGATTAATCGATAACAGCCCTACTCAGCACAGTGCTGCTCTCTATGTGGTGTTAGTCCTAAAGAAATGAATGATTATGACAAGGTATATAGAAAATATTTTGTGCACAGCTTAACCCTTATGTGTATATATACATATGAATATATATATGCATATATATATATATATATATATATATATATATATATATATATATATATATATATATATATATATATATATATATATATATATATGTAGAAAATCACTTAACAAAAGTTTTTCATTTAACACTGTGTTTCATCAATAAAGACTCATCAGAAATGATGCATTTCTGATGAGTCTTTATTGATGAAACTCTTTAAAAAAAAAAATTTTTGTAAAGCGATTTTCTTTAAATTTAATTTATTATTGCTCTCTTCATTTAAGAACCTTGAGCACTCTATTTTGTAGAATACATTTTAAAATTTGTGTGTGTATATATATATATATATATATATATATATATATATATATATATATATATATATATATATATATATATATATATATATCAATACACACACCTTTTTATATTTCATTTGATTTTATATTTATATTTGATTAGTTTAAAATGCAGTTTTTATTTATTACAGGTGTTACTTAAGTTGCACACTCAAAATGGGTTACAATATGGGATTTCGATTCTATATGCATGGATACGATCATTTGAATGCTTAATCCACATTGCTTATAAATTGCTAATCAAGAAATGGTCTTCAAGATTACCAGCTGACAAGCATCAAATTGAAGTGCAAAAGAAATAAATTCAACTTGCTTTTCAAGAGAAAATGGGACTGATTGTAGATAGGCCTAAGGCTAGCGGCTCAGGAACATCTAATAATGACAACACCTCCACAAGAGCCTTTTAGAATGAACAATTATTTTCTGAAATAACAGGACTTAATTTTGAACTTATAAAAATGCTCCGTGTTGTTCGGACTTGTATAATTCATAAAATATTAATTCAAGCTCCCAGTGTTGTATATTACATGACCTTTCCAATTGGGCTCTTAAGTGAAGAAACTATGGAGGCCCGGAGTAAAGATTTTAAAAAGTATCGTGAGCATTTTATACGCAAATGTGACCGTACCAAATGTAATGAAGATTCATTTAAGCGATTATTTTGTTCTAGTCAACCAGTCATTTTTTCACTAAGAACAATAGTTAGTACTAAGAAGAAGGTTTTGCTAGAAGGTGTTCTGCAATTGTTAAAAAACAGTTTCATATGGATATTTACATGACAAATTTTGTTTTCTTGTTTTGATTTTAATTAAAATTCCAATTTATGCATTGCAAATTAAAATTGTCAGTATTCTATAATTAAATAAATTAAAAAGTTCCCACATACATTTATTTGGAACACCAGAGCATTAAAAATCCAATTGTTTTAATAATTTGCAGTAAATAAATCAAGAATTTGTATAAAATTGACTGTCACTATAAAAAGCTTGTTGCTATGCATAATAAGGTATCCATAGCAACCTCTTATTAGTGCTCTTACCAAATTTAGTATATATGACATAAGTAGGTTGATGCTACGCCAAATTAAATATCCATAACAACCAAATAAGAAATAACTCCTTCATAAGAAGCGCAGACTTTGCACTGGTGCTCGTGGCAAACTTAGTATGTATAGCACACATAACAAGCCTGCAACTACGAAAAGTAGGTCGTTGCTATGCAATAATTAGGTATCTATAGCAACTAAATAAAAAATAACATCCTAATAAGAGGCGCAGACCCTACACTGGTGCTCATGCCAATTTTAGTATATATAGCACACACAAAACATCTACAACTACAAAAAGCAGGTTGTTGCTATGCAAAAAAATAGGTAGCCATAGCAACTAAATAAAAAATAATGCCTTCATAAGAAGTTCAAACCTTATATTGGTATTCATGCCAAAAATAGTGAATGTAGCACTGCTATTAAATTAGTTATTAATTTTGTCTCAAAAATGGCCATTCTGGCCCACTGTGATATGTAGCAAAACACATCAGGGTGATTCAACGACTGCTTCTACTTGAACTCTTTTCATTATAACAACAAAAATACAACATTAATCTATAACACAGTACGTCTTAGGTTAACTTTACACTTTTGCCATATAAATTTATTAAAGTCACACACCATAATATAAACACAAATAGCAGGGGCAAGAAGAAGACATAATTGGTCTTATCACCAAGCCCTTTAGTCTATACAGAGAATTTAAGACAACAAATTAAAAAACGTAACACTATACGAAACGTTTTTCCAAAGACTTAATAAAATAAAAATTATCGGTCCTAAAGTACTACTTTAACTTTTTGTATTGGTTAAAAAAAAATTAAAAAGAACAAAGAAACTATATTATTAAAAAGCATGCAAGCAAATACGCATAATCCCGAAGCTTTCCTTTTACACCAGCATATACCTTAAAATGTGAATATTTCTTATAAACCATAATTTTTTGTTTTAAAAAAAGGAGAATATAAACAATAGAATTTGCACGGCGGCAACTCACATTCTAATTTCAACTGTAGTTAAAGGTGACTTCATTTACAGTGTGGTTACTCCTGCTGGTTAAATTTCCTGAGACTGACAATAAAACAAATATATAGAATACAGTAACCAAACCTTATATATGTAAATTAACTTTACGAAATTGTTACAGCATCAAATATTTGCAAATTTTTATGCACAAAAATTTTTTTTGTTGGCATATGTAATTAATCTTATTTGAAACGAAAAAATTGTAAATTCGCGTTTATAAAATTGGTTAACTAGTTTTCATTATTAGCAATTATTCAACTAGAACTTGCGATAAACTTTAAAACGAAGCAATTAATTGGAATTAAAGTAAAAAAAAATAATATTGTCCACTATGTTAAACATCCGGCCCTGCGTTGCTGAAAGAACATTTTTACTAAGTTTGTGCTTTGTACTATAGTTGTTAAGGAAATTGGAATGTGGTTTAGGCATCATATCTTCTAGTTAGTTGTACTGATTTCGATCCATATTTTATTTTTCTTAGTACATTTGTTTACATTTTTAGTTTAAGAGTTCACCAAAATAACAAAAATTAATCGATAAAAAAGCCTTAAGAATTCATAACTTGGTCGTCGAAAAATGAAAACTCATTAATTTTTAGATAGATTAGAAAGAAGACTGAACTTGATATAAAAAAGTGCAAACCTGAACCCGTGGCTTAAATCTATATCATTGTCGGTAAAATGCCTAATAATACTTATGGCACAATAAGCTTAAATTGATTACAGATTTAATTAAAATGACTTAAAAATGCAGATATCAAGACAAACGTAAAAATTAATACATAAAATTAACACAACCACGCATAAATAACAAATTCGTCATATATAATTAAATATATTTACTAGAACCACTTCACTTGAAAAGTGAGGCTATATCACTTAAAAAATATTTACAAATGTTCAATTATCGCAACATCATTTTGGGCTACCTATATATATCCATATATGAGAGCTAACTCCCTCTGTTATTTATATAACAAAATGAAACAGTCTAGAAAAAAAAAAAAAGAAAAAAAGTAAGAAACAAACTTCCATAAAATTAAAGAATAAGTGAACTCTCTACTATATATATTTAGAACTTCACCGTTTTTTAATTTAGGAAATTTGTTTGGCAGGCAATGGCAGACCATTAATGACAGCTCACTCTGTAATCATTTTTCAATGATATTTTATTACTCTACTACTCCTCGTCATCACCTTCATGTTTTCTTTTAGTTCCGCGGGCTACTTGTTCTTCAGAAGCTTCCTCGTCTATTTCCTCTTCTTCTTCCTCGTCATCATCTTCTCCTTCACCAGGAGCAAAATCTCCATCCTCTTCTTCATCCTAAATAATTTAGGCCATGCCAAAATCAATAATATATTCTTTAGCAAACGCGTAACAATTTAACCACATTTACAATGTGGTTAAATAAATTTACATAATAAAAATTTACACAATAAATTTAAATAAATTTACACTAAATTCATCTTTGTTAAGATAGGCAAGTCCAGGTTCATTATCTTCTTCCTCATCGTCAAGTTCGTCTTCCTCTTCTTCATCATTATCGCCTGAATTTTCAGAAAAATGAAACAATATGATAAGAAAAATAACTATATATTAGTGTACTAAAAGGTTTTGAATACTTGACATAACTACCTGGTAATGGATTTTGCTCGTCCTCTTCATCACTATCTCCCTCGTCATCTTCTTCATATACACCACCATCAAGGTTAGATTCATCTTTTTCTTCAACATCATCTTCATCGTCTGCTTCTTCTTTCTCAACACCGGCTGACCGGAATTTGTTAGATGAGCTGGATGAATCACCTTGTATTTCATCAAGTTCATCTAAGTCTAGGTAAAATAAGTAAAATAAACAAAAAAACGAAAATAGGAACGGCAAAAAAAACGAATGGATAAAATTATAAACAAACCTTCATCGTCATCTTCATCAACCTCTAAATAGAAATAAACATTTTACTAATATTTGATATATATAAACCCAGATGCAAAGATACATTTATTTGTTTGTCAATACTGCCAAGAAACATTTGAATTGCTTACTTACCACTTTGGAAATTAAATTTTTGGGATGATCCTTAATATAAATAAGTAACAAAGGAACTAAGGATAGAAACTTATGGTATCCTATAGTTTACTAAAAGTAAAGGAGTGTTAACTATCAAAGACAATACTAATACTACAGTTAAAAATGAATGAAAAAAAGGATAGTAAAAAACTATACCAGAAACAACAAAAAAGAGACTTTATGATGAAAATAGCATGCAAGACAATATCGAAAACCATTGTTATATCAAGGGCAACAACCCTTGCAGTTGACTTAATCCTTAATAAATGCTAATCAACCTAAAGTTTATATCATCTTAAAGGTCTCCTATGTGGTTTCAAAATTGCAAACCAAAAACACTATAAGGAATGTACAATTAATTTACAGAATCATTAAACTGATTTATAGAGCTGTACCCTCATCAGGAGATAACAGGAAGATCTAATATATTATTTTTTAAATTTCATAACGAATATATTTTAGGGATTCATTAAATAATTATACAAATATGATTTGATTGTGAGTGAAAAAAATACTTTGATATATCATAAGATATATATTCTACAATGACGTCATATACTGAAACTATAACGATTTTAACGTGCTTGAAATGAATATCAAGCCTGAAAATTGTGGCATATATTTTAAAGACTCAGAGATACAGAGTAAAATGGAGAAGAACTTCAACTAAAACAACAAGTTCAGTTCTATTGATATACATTTATTATTTAGTTTTAATCAAGAACTATTTTTTTAAACACAAAAACATGAGTTGGTAGTCTCTTAAAGATAGATGCTTTAAAAATTCAAAAAATCATCATACCACTGTACCAGTGCAAGACTATAACATCTCAAAATTTATTTTAAATATAAGAATCAGAATATTAATCTGCAAAAAGCAATAAGATTTGTGTTTTTAATAGAAAAAATGAAACAATGAAAGAACTGCAATGTCTCTATTTTCTAATAGCGTATTTTCATAATGAAGTTAACCTAAACTTTTAAAATTTCTCATAATAGGTTAGTTTAAAATGTTATGGTCTTGCATTGGTACAGCAATATATCCAAATGTAACTAACATAATTTAAAAAATGTTCCAATTCACAAAAAAATTAATCCTAATAATTTAAACAAACAAAAAAAAACAACCTGATAAAATAATTCAAAAGCTTTAAAAATTTTTTTAAACATTAGCTTTAAAAAGAATTGTAGCCCAAGTTCTAAAAACTGTTTTAAGGTGTCCTGCTTATTTTGCTTTTAATTTAAAATTCTTCATTAAAAAAATTTTTCTTCTCATGTAAGAGGTAGCTTTTGATCAAACCTATAATAAACTAGATTAAACTATAGAATAACTGCTTACCTTCATCGTCACCTTCCTCCTCGGACTCAGTTTGTTCTACTTCTTCTTGATCTCTATAATAAAAATTTAAAACGATTCTTATATAAAAGAAAAAAGCATAAAAAAAACACACACAAAGACCTGGGGTGGTGTTGCGTAGTGATAAAACACTCCCTTCATAACCAAGAAAAACTTATTTCAGTTCACACTACCCCTTGGCTAAAGGGCTGTTCTTAGCATAACATAACCTTCACATTTTATTTAAGTTCTGCGCTCTCAAAATTTTGACAACTGCATGATATAAAGCGTGCTCTGCAAAGGTTTATTGTAAAACAAATTTGATTCAATAATACAAGATAACTCTTTGCAACAAATACTTTTGAGGCTAATTCAAAGATTGAAGTTGTTCCATCAATCAACAAAAAAATTTGAATAAAGATCAATCCAAAATACTTTTTAAAATTATCTTAACAAGCCTGTTGTCATAATCAATAATTTCTGGGGGAAAATTTAACATTCCTGTATTTGTACATTTGCTTGCTTATTACTAAGATCCGTTTTAAAATATTAGGAATTGCAAACAATTTTAAAACATCTTAAATGTTTAAATCTAAATAAATTTTTTGAAGAACTATAAAAACTGCTTAATTTACACCAAATGTTAAACCTACTAAACTATGCACAGAACTTGAAATCATAACTTTAATATTTCTGCTAAGCATATTGCAGGCCTAATTATGAGTTTTCTTTGCACAGTCCTATAGCGCTTCATAATTAAAAAAAAAAAAAAATTGATTTAGAAAGTATAATTTTATTACTTTATTTTTTTAAACAGCAGCAAAAATATAAACTGTATTAAATATTAGTACTTGTATGACCAATAAAGCTAGAATATATATAATATATAATATTATATACAATAATCTTTTGAAATAATATGAGAGGGCTTTAAATCTATGTCAAGGCAATAGCCAGGAATAAATTTTATTCAGTGTTTATTGCAAAAGTAGGAATATCCTACCTTTTTGGCGCTTAGAACTTTTTTTTAAAGCTGCTAAACAGACTACAAAAAAGACAGCCCTTACTTAACACATAATTGCCAAAGGGCCGATGCTGCAAAAATTATTTTACTAAAATAGCCTCTTATTGTAACTTATGCATTTTGTAATTTTCCTTTTTGCCTATGGTTCATGGAATAAAATGGCACATAACTTTAACTCTTTCGTTATTTCTTTTTCAACTAGAAAACAGCACAGAAACAGAAAAGTTTGGAACCACAGACATACATAAAACAACATATATAAATTCTTTTTTATTAATTGTTTTTTAATTTAAAGTTTATTTATAATTCGTTTGTTTGCCCAATCAAAAAGTGCATATTTACTTCCTTACAACCACATACGGCAATAAATTCAATGTCTGAAATGTGATGACTATGTGTCCAGCACTTGAAATAATGGCAGATCAACAATCATTGATTGACTTTTAGAAAAATTGATACTTCGAACTCCTAAATTAATTATGGCTGATCAAATTTGATCGCCAACTTTTGCAAATCAAACTTTATAATAAAAAGAATTTTAACACATAAAAAAAAATCTTAAAGTTATTAAATTAGCATTTAAGTTTTAAAATGTTTATGATTTTTTAAATTAAACAGTTTTAACACCATAAAATCTTATCACAATAAAACAGTAATTTTAAAAAAGTGCAAAATTTCGATCGTTAGGAAAATTATTTGATTGGATACTTTTCAATTTTTATCATTACTGCTAGTCAGTGTTGATCGGCAACCTTCAAATAATTATGTGGCCATTGGTCAATTTATGATAAGTGCAAAATTGGTCATTTTGAGATTGGTATGCAGCTTGTTATATTTCGTTAGATATTTTATTCAGTCAAATGATGATCACTGTAGTTTTTTATTTTTATAAAAAATAATAATTTATTTTTCATTATTACCTGATTTATGGAAATAAATCAAATTTTTAAACTCTCCTCCTGCAAAATGTCATATTTGCACTTATCATAAACTGACCTCCAAATTTAGTTTACTAATGGTATTTTAATTTACCTTAAAAAAAAAAAGCTGAAAAATCTAACCAGAGAACAACTGATGGCCTTGCTATGCTAATGACTCTGCTTTTATCATCTAAAGAAAACAATTGTTCTCAATCAAATCAATCAATTTTTTTTTTAAATCCCAGATTATCTTCATTGTTTATTTCTTATATAACTTGCCCAGCTTAAATTACTTTTGTTTATTTTTATTAAAAGGTTTATTAAAGTGAAGCAAGTTATCCAACTTTGGTTAAAAATACTTATAATAAAATTCTAAATTAAATAAAAACTATTTTTATCACTTATTAAACTATTGTTGATCCTGAAGACAAGTTTTCAATTGTTTTTTAGTAATTAATAAATATTTCTTAAGTATCTGTTTAAAAAAACCTGTCTTTTGAATAACAAATACCATTTTAAAAGTTGTCTAAGATTGCTATTTCGCAGAAATATTGTTTACCTTAAATTATTAAAATTCAGTAATCAAGTAAGTATTCGGTAAGTCGAAAGGTTAATATAAAATATTTAAAACAATTGTGTTTAAAACTTAATTTTTTTTAAATACTTAATTTAAAAGTAATGTTTAACTTTTAAAGTTTATTAAATTTTATAAGCAACATTTTGCATGAATGTGTATAATTAGTGCTTTAAATCTAGACCCTGATAAAGGTTTTTATTTTTTATTATTTGTTGACTGCATGGATATTTGAAAACGACTGAGAATTCTGTGATATAAGTGCAAAAAAAAAATTAAAAAAAAAATTAAATTAAAAATTTAAAACTTCAAGTGTGCAAATATAGCTAGACAGTGCTGACCTAAATCAAACTGTAAGTGTGTGTGTGTGTGTATATATATACACACACTCTTGCATGGTCATCTTCAAGTTTTTACCATAAAGTGCAGTTTTAGGTTGTTTTTTTTTTTAAAAAAAATTAATTTTGAAGACTGGAAAAACATTAAAAAAAAAAAAAATATCTCATAGGATACTGCTTGCTCCAACCAAAACCTCAGTTGATGTAGCAGCACTCTGTTGCAGTCAGGCTTTTTGTCAGTCGATGTAGCAGCACTCCCTTGAGAGTCAGGCTATATGATAGTCGACGAAGCAGCACTTCATTGCGAGTCAGTCTAATACCTTAGACAAGAGAAGAGCTGTTTTTTTTTAACACAAACTGTATATCTAAACCCTTTACAATATGTGTGTGAGTGTAGATATATATATCTTCTTTAGCCTATTTAGATAAGCACTTACTCACTAGTTTTGTGTATCTTTATAGCATACCATGTTTTTAGAAAAAGAAAAGAAAAAATTAAGAATAATGATAGAAAAGATTGACGCCCCATGCCAAACCCTCAGTCGATGTAGCAGCACTCCGCTGCGAGTCAGGCTATTTGTCAGTTGATGTATGTACTGAAGCCCCTGGCAGCAGGCTGTTTCAGTTTGATGTCAGAATGATTATCTAAACAAGCAATTTATATATATATATATATATATATATATATATATATATATATATATATATATATATATATATATATATATATATATATATATATATATATATACACACACACACACACACACAAAAAAGCCTTGTTTTAAATAAAAAATGCTTAACACATTAGATTAATGTGAATTTGGCATCATAAAATTCTCTTTATTTTTTAAAGATATGAACTTTTTAAATTACTGCAATAATATTAATTACCGCAAACGAGTTAAATATTATAATACTCATTTTTTATTAATACTATTAGGTAACATTTATTTTCTTTCAAATTTTGTTTATATTAAATTTTTATATTTAAATTATAATTGAACTTATTATTGCTAAAAATGATTTTTTATTCAAAAAAAAATTAGAGTAACAAATAAAAAAATTACGTTATTTATTTACTTTAATTATTAAAAGTTTATTTTTTCATTAGCGATTTTGCGAAAATTATACCGCTATAAATTTCATTTATTAAAAATTAATCGCTGCGCTTTAACTTGCGTTATAAAAAAAGAAGATTAAATTTTTTTACGTTTTGTAAACTAAACTTGTTTATTAAATTAGTTTTTAATTAATCATATATTTTCTATCAGAATTATATTATATAATTATGAACTTTGTTTTAAGCGTAAAGTTTATTGTTTTTCAAATCAAAAAATCAATCAGTATAATTAAAAATAAATAAAATATATTATAAAATAAAGATTAAAAAAATTCAAATTTTTTTATTATTAAATAGAAATTTAAGTAAATTTTCTTTATTGCAATCAAATGTTGTATAAATATTCTTGTACTCACAAGATAATAAAAGTTTTTATTATAAATATTTCTTTTATGGTTTTTTCTTTAATTTTTCATTTAATAACTTCGTAACAAAAAAAAATTGTCATTAACTATAAACAATTTTGTTTTTTATTACAATAAAATAATTAGCTAAATTAAGATAAAGTTTTCAATTTTAAAGCGTGTAAACGAAATAAATGTGAAAGTAGAAAAACAATTAAAAAAAAGTACTCCTCAATTTTTATTTCCAACCAAGTAATAATTTTAATATGATCAAACATCAAAAAAAAAAAAAAAAAAAAAAAAAAAAAAAAAAAAAAAAAAAAAAAAAAAATTCCTTTGGGAATCTAATAAAATTTCGAACTTTTGTTTTAGTGGTACTCATAAGCACAGAATAAGAATCAAAACTGTTCGATGCTTTTTTAAATTTGCGTTTGATCAATTTTGTTTTAAAAAAACGTTGAATAACACGACCAACGGTGTGGATGTATTTACATAATAATGGAATGGATGTATTTGCAACGATTTTGCTATCGCATTGCAGCTACTATTAGGATTTTGTAAATATTTGTGCATAATTTTTTTCTCTTAGGTCTTCTTTTGTCATTTTTAAAACTAATTTCAAGTTAAATCCAAAAACTAACATATTATTTTGGACCACAACACGTTGTAAACAAAATACAAAATAATTAAAAAGATTTTAATACAACTACTGAAAAAAAAATGACGTGCTTATTTTTTCACATTTATTTTGTGTACACGCTTTATTTGAGTTTTATTTGTTACTACACAGCGCTTACATGTAACATAATTGTCATTCAAACTTTTGTTACAAACTTTATTACGTAAACATCATTCAAAGGTTATGTGGTTTTTTATAAATATAATTACTTCTATTATCTAACTGCTTTTAGAACAATTTAAAAGTTGAAAAAATGATAAAAAGTTGCTTAATGGGAATCGTTTTAGACATATGTAAAATTGCTAAACACCTTTTGCTTAATGGCTTAACGCTTTAAAACAAGAAAGAAAGAAAGAAAAAAAAAAAAAAACCAGCCCTCAGAGTCAGCAATTAAATTTTGCTGACCTCAAATGCTTAATGTGTTAAGAGGTTTCTTCTAATGATGCTTTTTCTCTTTGAGACAAGATCCAAAAATTGTAAATGTAGTTGGACCTGCCCTATCTGCAAAGCTTGAGCCTCTCTCCCATCATTGTAAAATTACATTCCCTTTCTCTTTTCTACAAGTACTATTATGGTTGCTGCTCGAAGGAGCTATAGACTTATTAGTCTATAAGTCTTAGTAAGCTTACTAACCATATTCTTACAGGTTGTTTCAGCAGTAATAAAAAAATATATTGCCTCAATTTTTATTTTCCACAAGCCTGATCTGTTACGCAAGATAAGAAGTTTATGCTCAAGCATAAAACATAGAAACAAAGTTGGCAATTTTTGCCAAAGTTGGCAAAAATTGCCAACTTTGTTTCTATGTTTTATGGTAATCCATTTGTGTCAAATTATTTTTGCCAACCACTTACAGTTCAAGGTGGGCAATCTATTGCCAACCTCATTTTCTTAATTTTGAGGGCTGATATATATATTTATATATAGCAGGCCTTGTTTTAAAGTGTAGAGCGATTTACATATGCCTTGATTTACATATGCATTTACGTGAGCAGTAAGTGATTTCGGTTTCGCAACTTTTTACCATTTTTAACTTTTAAATTATATTATAGGCAGTAAGATAAAAGTAGTAATTAATTTTTAAAAAAATCGCACTAACTTTCAAATGACATTTATGTAAAAATATTTGTTACTAAAATTTGAATGACAATTATGTTTGATATAAGCGCTATCTAAATAATAAATTTAAATAATAAATTTAACAAACTTTTTCATTAGTAAATATTTACTAATAAAAAAAACTCAAATAAAATTAAAAGTTTATTTATTTTACTGTAATAATTGATTTTTCAAGGTTGAAGCAAAGACCATAAAAACATAATTTAATTTTGATAAAAAATATATAATTTAGTTTAAAATTAATTCAATAAAAAATATAATTTTATTCTGATAAAAAAATATATATAATTCAATTATGATTTTAAAAATATAATTTAGTTTATCAAGATTAAAGTTAATGCTTGGGTTTAACTTTACTGTCAAATCTATTTAAAAATATTACTAAATGTTGTTCAATTTTTAAATTTTATCTGTTCTTAAAAAAAATCAGCTTATTTTCACCGCATTTTTTTTCAACTCAAAATTAAATTTTAAATCAACAGCCATTGCAGAAAAGGTAAGTTAACCTTTTTTTTTTTAATAACGCAAGTTAAATCACAGGGATTATTTTTAATAAATGATATATTCAGCGATGTAATTTTAATAATAAAATAATAAACTAATTAACTTTAAATAAATAAAAAACTTAAATTAACGTAATTTTTGTATTTGTCACTCGCTAGTTTTTTTAAAATAAAAAATCATTTCTGGTTGCAAAGCCGCAATTTTCTGAGTTATTTTAACCACTTAAAAAACTCAGAAATTTAACATTTTAATTCATTTATGCAAATGTCAAGAAAAGAAAGATATTTGTTAATACAAAATAATAAATTAACACTAAATAACATTTAACTTGTTTTGCGGTAAATAGTATTATTGCAGTAATTTAAAAAAGTTGATGTCTTTAAAAAATAAAAAAATAAAGAGAATTTTATGATGTCAAATATTTCATAAACCTAATGCATGAAGCATTTTTTATTTAAAAAAGGCCTGATATATATATATATATATATATATATATATATATATATATATATATATATATATATATATATATATATATATATATATATATATATATATATATATATATATACGTGTGTGTGACTGTAAAACTAAGAAAAAAAAACAAACTGTACAACTAACCGATCTGTTCCATCTAAAAACTTGAGTTGAGGAATGAGCTCAAATACTTTGTTTCTGTAATCTTTTTCAGTAGTAACATCACAATTAAATAAGTCTAAACTTTTTAAATATGACAATTTTGCCTAAAAAAATAAACTATAAATACATAAAAAATACATACATATTATAGACAAACACACGCATGCACTAATTATTGTAGGTTTAGGTTAGCACTGTTCTAATTTATATATATCTTTATGACAGGCCTTGAGATTTTCTTGTGAGAGGCCTGTTATGAGATTTTGTTGTGTAATGGAAAAGTGTAACATGAGTAAATGCTTTACCATTAAATTTAAAAAATTTTGTAAAAATGGAGGATTAAACCAAATGTTTTATGATCTTGATTTAGGTGTTGTCATTCTCTCGTATTTTGGTCTGAAGTTTTTTTTTGTGTTATGGTTGTTTGTAACTCCAAGTCATGTTTCAAATTTAATTGTAACTATTTTAATATATATATATATATATATATATATATATATATATATATATATATATATATATATATATATATATATATATATATATATATACAGACAGGGCTTGAAATAACAAACTTTTTTGTTTCAGACAATTTGTCTGATAAATACTCAAGCTTGACGGACATGTTTAACAAAAATTAAAAAAATGTGATTGAACGTCATTGCTGACTAAGCATAAAATATTTTGCTTTTACAACTTGACCACACAATTTGTTCTGATAACAGGCTTGGTTAGGAAGCAGGCACGATCACACTCTATTCCTGACTATGCATATTTTATTTAGTTGTGACAACTTGACCACAGCTTTTTAGATGTTTTGAGAACATATAAATTTATGTGTGTTTCCATGTATGTCCAACACTATTTGAAAAGCTAAAACAATTAAATTCATAAATAATCTTTAATATTAGCAAAGCGCTTCTAAACTAATCTAAACGATGATTTACTATGAAATGCATGAAATGGTTATAAATTTCATGCATTTCATAGTAAATCATTTTATTTATTATATAATTCAACTACCGTTAGTTTTATTAGAATCATGTTGAAATAAAACACAAATACTTAAATAATTATATTATAGGTTTTGATTAATTAAAGAACATTGGTTTCTTTACTAAACGATCATAATAGTAAGATGTTACTTTTTATAGTGTCTTAATTTTATAAAAAAGTTATAAATGAGAGAAGTTTAGAAATAATTTATTCCAAACATAATTTATTTGCTTTAGTTAGTTTTTTTTTATTCTTTAAGAATTCATTTCTTTTTTTAGTTAATTTTTTTAGAAGTTGTTTCTATCAACTTAAGTTTTTTTTGTTGCACTTTTTGAAATATTCTCAAAGCATTTAAAAAGCAGTGGCCACGTTGTCGCAACTAAATATTGCACACGTGGTCAGATATAAAGTGTTATTGCACCCGCTTCCTGACCAAACCTGTGATAACTCTAGGCGTTTCAAAATGTGCTGATAAGAAATTTTGTAAGATAAATTGTCTAACAAAAAGTAAATCTTAAAGAAAAAATCTAAACTCAAAAAACTAAAATTTGAAAAGGTAAATATATTTATATTATGTTTTTAAAATAAAAAATTACTGTACTATGCAAAATGCTTTGTAAACTATTAAATACATAATTATGTAAATATATTAAAGAATTAAATTATGTAATTATTAAATACATAATTAAATATATAATAAAAATGTATGATAAAAATACAAAATTATTAAATACATAAATTACTATGTAAATTTATTAAATACAGAAATTAAGTTTACTTATTACATTATTAAATAAAGTAATAAATTAAATGTAAGGTTTACAATAAACCCATTTCATTTATATTATCAAAGAATATTATAATATTCCATTTCCCATGTTATAATATTCCATAACCCATTTCATTTAAATTATCAAAGAATATTATAATATTACATATATGTAATTACATATATATAAATATGTATTTTTATAAATCTTTTCAAACTTATTCTAGGATTAACTTTATAAACACTTTCAATAGCAAAAATTTTTAGCACAAAAACAAACGTTACATAACAATTCAAATTTAATAATGTAATAAAAAGTACCAGTTTCTATAAGCATTGAAATAACTATTACGTTAAAATTTGATATAAAATAAATCTAAAAGGGGTTTTAAAAGCTAAAATGTTTGTTTGTAATTTATAAAAACAAAACAAAAAATCAAATAAAAACTAAACATAAATTTAAATTTATAACTAAGTGCAACACTTTAAATAATAAAAACTGGGCTACTTCATTCTAAAAAAAAAGTAGTGCTTAAGCATCTTTTAAAAAATGAATTAACTCCAAAAAATGACGTATTTTATTAATGTAGCCATGTGTTCAACTTCAATTTTTGTTTTGTTTTTAAATAAAAAAGTTCAAAAAATAAATCTTATATACAATACTGTATTATATATAATGTATTGTATATAAAGTTTATATACAATACATATTTTGGAACAACTAAAATGATTAGAAAATAAGTGCACATAAAATATGGGCCAGACGAAATGACTGATGTCATATTTTACAGGACAAGCGCCAGACAATGTCTGATGTGTGGCATTTATTTCAGGCCCTGTATATACATATATATATACAGTCTTTACCGCTTAGCCAGCGCTTTCGCGATTAATTCTTTTTGCGCTTGCCCACACGCCAATAAAAACTTTGGTGAGCACATAATAAAGCGCTTGCCAAAAAAATAAAAGCATTTTGTTTTGAATTGCAACATAACATTTTTTGTTCAACTTTTATGAAAAATTATTTTTTAAATTATTTTATATAGTATTTATTCAAAGCATTCTTTCCACTTTTTTAATTTTAATTCAAATAACAGAAAGAAAAAAAAAAAATTTTTTAAATTGCACAGGCAAACTTTAAAATGACCATCTTGTCAGCGCTTGGTGCGGTGGCATCAAAATTTAAACGGAGAAGATTGTATATATATATATAGAGAGAGAGAGTTGGAAATAAAATATTACTAAAAAGCCATCTAAAAGGCTTCATTTCTATTTTTTGTTTGACAAATTATTAGGACTAATGTCAACATTTTTAACATTAAAGCATGCAAATAAATATTAGAACAATGCCAACCTAAATTTGTGAAACTGTATGTGTATATATATAATAAAAAAATGATACATACCAATGGAGATAAACTAGCAATATCTTTTATTTTATTTCCACTAAGACTTAAATGAGTAAGTTGAGGAGTTTTTAACAATAACTCAAGCCCAGATGTTATCCTATTGTCACTTAACTCGAGCTAGAGAAAAAATCATTTACAGTAAAAAAAAAAAAAACTTTAATGAACTTTAGATTTCATGCAGCATAAAAAAGTTTAAAAAAGAGAGTACGTGTATGTATTATGCATGCAAGCATAATACACACAGACACACACACACACACATATATCGCCCTGCCAGACTAATGCTTGTCAGTAGTCTGGCAGGACGATAATGTTTTAACGCTACAATGCATTTTCAACCACATTTTTTCTTAATTCAAAATGAGTTTCAAAATAACTTTTCTTTCAATTCAAAACGTATCATATTTTTAAACGCATTAGTCACATTTTGAATCACTAATAACGTTAAACCTTTAATTTTTCATAAGTAAAATTTTTATTTAAACTTTGTCAAACAAAATTAACAAAATAAAAAACATTAATGATGCAGTAAATTAAATTACTTTAAAAACATGTTTTTAACATTCAACTGATTTAAATTCGATTGAAGATTGAGCAAGAATAATACAAAATTATTCTTTTTATAAAAAAATTTCTTTTAGTTACAGCTTTTAACTTTTTTGCTCCACGCTATTTTCTAATCCTTTATTTCACTTTTTTATGTATTTATATTATATGTATATTATAATATATTTTAAATTAAACAATTCTTATTTGCTGTATCAAGTCAGTAACTTTTTTTCTTTAGTTTTTTACCTGAAAAAAATAAAAATAAAAAATAGAAAAAAAAACCCCTGACAAATTAACAATACCGGACGGATTATTATAACGAATCAATTTCATTTCTCCATACAACCAAAGAAAAAAAGTAAAACTTGTTTTTCACCTAGCTGGTGGTTTAGATACTGAGTTAGAGAGTGAGTCCTATCGTTACGGAAAAAAAACTGCAATTAAAAAGAACAATATATAGAAATATGATTTTTGTTAAATAAATTTCGTTTTTTTTTGGGCGATTTCAATATAATAATAAATAATAATCTTTCTTAGAAAAAAGTAAAGTTTTGCTTTTTCTTTGTGAGTGATTCAGATATTAATTTAATCAAATATTATTAAATAAAATTGTCTATTGCTTAACTTAATTTTTTATTAAGTAACAGACATAATGCCCAATCAAAACTTGTTTGGGTCGGGCATTGTCTGATCAAATTTTTAAAATATAACTTTTATTGTTTTACAGAACCGAGTTAGGCAATTGAAATCTTTCTTATGTTATTCAGTTTATTTAACATTAGTCTAGTGAAGTTGTAGTTTCTTTGCATATTTAAAAATATTTCATCACAGAACTTTGCATTTTTTTAATGAAACAGCTTCAATTTCATATTGTATGTTTTTATAGATAGACTTAAATTTTCACACTCTGACTGACAACGCTTATTTTTTTTCTCTTTACAACTTTATAACGGCTATTTTGATGTTTTGATTTAAATGCAATTTAGAAAAATCGTTACATTACAAATAACTTTTAATCGTTCATCTTTTTTAAAGTTTTTATTTTATGCGAAAGCTTTAAATAAAATCAAAAGTTAATTATAATAATTTTTTAAAATAAACACATTGTGTAAATTAAATTTTATATTTAATTCTTTTTTTAGTAGGTATGAATAATTTTATGATAAATTTAATGTTTGAAACTATTTGATATGTCTTTCTAAAAATCTTTTTTAAAAAGATTTGTTTTAAAGGTACTTTAAATTATGAATAAGTTAAATTAAACCTTCCAATGATTTAATTGCTTTATTTTTTTGCTTCGAAATTTTTGCAAAGAAATGTTTGAAAGTTTTTAAAACTTAACTTACTAATCAAAGCATGAAATGATTAAAAATTACAATTTTAAAGACTACATTATTAAAAATTTTTTTTTTTTTGCAACGTTTTTAAAAAAATGTTTATACAACTTGAATATATATTTTTTCTTGTCAATAATTCAAATAAAAATTGTTCATTTATTAAACAATCAATAGAAGTAATTTGTAGAATCATTTTGTATAACTTTATTAAAACGTAATTTATTTTAAATGCAATTAGAAATGTAACAAAAAGTAATTTTAATTTTGAACTTTTTGAGTTTTACTTTAAAGCCTTTAATCTACATTACTTTTAATTTTATATGTATATATATAATAAGTATTTAGTAGAATTGAATTCCCCTCAGTCAAAATGTCTGATTACTTTGTAAATTAATCAGACAATCTGAGGTTTTAGCCGGACAATGTCCAATGTCTGACCGTTAAATTGAGCCCTGCTATTGCATTTTGATTGCATCTGTTTTATGATTATAATCTATTTTATACTTTCTATTTAATCTATTTAAGCAAAAGTAAATAATTATTTTACTTAAATTCTTTTGATTGCTATATTTATTATTTAGACTCTAAAAGATATGTTAACATTTCTAGCTATTATATCAAATTCGTTTCATTTAAAAAACTTAAATTTATTTATAAAATTATTTTATAAATACATTAAAGACATAATCCCACACTATTTGACTGGTATGAGCACCCAGGGGCTTTTCTAGAAAAAAAAATTGGACTGCGGACCTGGACCGCCATGTGCCATATATTCAATTTCCTAAAAATATACAAAATTTGCAAAAACAAAAACAAGTTTTGCCATAAAAATGCTGTCGAAAACAGTCTATAATAGCCCCTAAACACACACACAGGTTTAAGAATACAGCCATTAGGATTAAAATGAGGGGGAGGGGGTGGCAAATCCTTTCAAAACTTTGGGCTGCTTTCTGAACAAATAAAAAAAAATCCTCTAAACTTAAAATCACCTGTCTAACTGACTAAATTTCTATAAAACCCGATTAAAACTTGAAAATCACCTTCTATAGGGGAGGAGGGATAATAATTACACACCCATAGAATTGCCCCTGTATATATATAACCTTTACTGAACAACAAAAATTATTTAATACCTTTCTTAGTAAAGGTAAAGACGGCAATCCTTTCAAAGAGGTTAATCCTACATTTATAAGGGAAAGTACTTCTAAATTGCAATATTCTTCTGTAAGTCCTATTATTGATGTTGAGCGGCAATTGTCAAGAATAAGCTCTATTACCTAAATTAAAAAAAACAACATAACTATTACTGCTATTATTTTATACAAATGCACAATTGCTAGTTGTTATGTGGTGATGACTTCATAAATATTTAATAAAAAAATTAGGTTTGATTTGATTGATGTAATTATACAAAATAATTACAAATGATTAATATTCATGTAAGAAACAGTTAAAACATATAAAAGTAATTTTCTTATTGATAAAAAATATTGATACAATTACACAGGTCAATAAAGAATTTTTCAAATTTTATCAGAGATAATTTTGTGTTGCCTGGATACAAAATCTGACGCTTTATTTTAAAACTGCAAACAGATTTTTTGTAGCACATTCAGTTTTCGTAAAAATTGAATTAAATTATTATACGGCTTTTTGTCTTATAATGATAACAGTAGTATTATTTACAGTTTTTATAATAAAAGAATATGAAAACACACAGATTTACTATTATTTTATAGACAAAGTACTATTTTTTTAACATTTGTCCTATGTATTTCGTAGATCAATGTGTTTATTTTTTTTATTTCAGACTGTTATCATGTCTGGCAACAAGTATACTTTCAACCTGGCATCTTTGAGAACAGCTAACGACATTCTGTTAGTGGCTAGCATTGTGTTAAGTGTAATGCTGTTATTTACTTTAAAAGTGTTACTTCCTTTCAAACCGATTGCTTGGATCAATCAAAATGCCTCAAGAATATAAGAATCACCCTGACAAGTTTTGTTATGTATGTGGCAATTTCACAACTAAACTAAAATGACGAATTATTCGTATATACAAAAAAAAATCTCTACTTCGGTACCACCTAGATGACCAAGATAAACCATAAGCGCCAAATCAATGGGTGCCAAATCTGCTCAGCCTGTTTAAACAGATATAGTGATTGGATGAACAAAAACCGTCAATGCCATTTGCCATATAAAAATCATCATGCAGACTGTTATTTTAGTAGTGTCAACATGACAGGGGTTTCTGCAAAGAATAAACACAATATTGCTTATCCATTAATGGATTCAGCATGCAGGCCAGCAAAACATTGTGAAGAATTTCCAATTCAAATAGGCCCATTCCAATTCCTCTAGATGATGATATAGATCCTATTAAAATGAAATGGATAATGATGAAAGTGCAACTGGTGGCATTCTTGGACCACCAGCATATCCTGATTACACATTGGAAGAAAGAAATTTTGAGCAAAAGCAAAACCCAAGAAAAATTGAATGACCTTGTTATAAACCTATCACTGTCTAAAGAGAAAGCAGAGCTTCTTACCTCATGACTACAGGAGAAAAATTTACTCAACAAAAATGTTTGCATCAGTTACTACCGAAAACGGAATATTATCATAGATTTTAAAGTTATAGATATGCCAATGGGTATGCAAGCAGGATTTACAAAATATTGTTGCTTTATTTGGCAGAGACAGTTGTGCCACAACAAAACACTACAGTAAACGTGAATGGGCATTAAAGTCTATATATATCTCAATAGCAAGCAGTCTCCAGTATGTCCTTTAGCTGATCCGCAAAAGACTTTCCTATCACCTCTCCACATTAAACTTGATTTAATAATTTACTAAACCAAGTAAATCTGGGAGCTTATATTAGATACTGAAATTGAAAAGGCCCTCAGCGAACTGGAACCTGAAGCTTGGCTGACATTGAAAAAGATTTCTATAAAAATTAAAAAAGTAAAAATTTTGTCAAAAAAAAAATAAAGCAAAATATTTTACTGTTTTAATTTTCTTTTTTTTTAGGGCGTTTGTTATTTACCACTACCAAAATTGATACAAATCAAGGAAAAAAGCAGATAGGAATATAACAAAAACATTTTTTAATATACAATTTATTTGTGACTTTTTTTCAGTCAGTATATTAAGGAAATACTTTATTATTAGCGCTGGAAACATAGACAATTTTAAAATTTGTTTTTCAAATGTTTTAGCTGAACTTTACTGTTTGTGCATTGTTGTTTACTTTTTTAACAGGAGACTATTTAAAACTTTTTTTTAAGTTTTTAAATACAGAGAGATTGTTATGTTCATTCTCTAGTAATTCATAATAACATTGGAAATTGGACAATATAAAGCAAACAATTTCAGACAGACATCAAATGTGGTAAATAAAATTATAAAACAAACCATGCTATTCTTTTATTTAAAATCTTCCGTTATTACAAAATTTATTAATTTATTGCAACGTAATAAATCGGGAGTTTTGAAAAGAAAAAAATCAGGTTAGAATTAGATGTGAAAGAGAAGAAATGAGTACTAAACCTATTACAAAACCATTAAAAGCTGTTCAATTATGATAAATATTTTCTTGATCAAGAAGTTAACGATGTAAAGACTGTTGTAAAAATATGGTGTAAACTTTGTGTGAAGCATAAGTTCATTCAAAGAGAAACTTTGATATTGGGGTCGGCTAGAAATTCTTTAAACGCTTTTTAGAATGGATTTAATGTTGTAACTAATTATCAGTTTTATCATTTATAATAAAAAAACATCAATAAAAAAATAAATAAATAAAAAATAAACAAAATATAAACATAATTTAATAAACATCAAATATAGCTAAAACATTTTTAAAAGCCGAATAAATGTAAGGAAAAAAGTTTCTCATAGTTCTAATGTATGTAGCAAATTAGTTTCCTAATATACAGACTGATAAAAAAAACATGAATTGCACATCAAAACTGTTGTAAAATAGCTATAAATTTTAATGTTTTTTTACCTCAACTTTTATCAAATTCGATAGCTAAAAATATCAAACACCGTAAAAAAAAAAAAAGAATACAAAAGTTGTATAAAAACTTTTAATAGCTTGTAATTGTTGATATGTTAAAAGCAAACAATTAATTTACATTTCATGTAAATTAATTGTTTGCAGCTCATTGCGTTGTAAATTAATTGTTTGCAGCTTATTGCGTTGTACTTATTGTATGATATATATTTGGGTGGGCAGAAAAACATTTTATTCCCTACAGGCCCCTGTTACTACTGTGCTTTTAATTTCTATTTAATTGTTCTTTTATAAACAAAACAAGGCACATTTGGAGTGATTACTGGAGTTTTACATTCCTGCTATAAAACATTTAACTAATAAACATGTTTTGGTGTCTAAGACATCAAAATGGAGTATTCATATTTGTGATTGTAACAACAAAAACAAACTAAATTGCTACAAGTTTCAAATAAAAAATAAATTGAAGGTAATACATAAGAAGCATTTTAGATGAAAACTTGGAGAGGTGAAGAGATATTAAACCATTAAAGCTAGTACTATGTTTTGTTTATTTGTTGACATGTCCTTTGCAAGCACTGTAAACATATTAAAACCCACATTGAATATGTAGAAACACATGGAGTTATTGGCATATTAAGAAATATACAACTTAAAATATACAAATAGTTATCGGAACCTATTGTAATCTCTTTATGTGTCATAAAATAATAATGAAAAAAACATTGATAAGAAAGCAAACAAATTTTAGAGAAATCCATCATAACACTATTTAATGACTAAATAAGCCAAGTAGTCAATTATTATACTCCATAACTTGATGCATTATTCACTAACTTTGTAATTTTGAAAAAATAATTTTGGATGTGCCTTTTATTTACATTTAGTAGTCAAAATTTCAACTACTAAATGTAACAGTTAATTTTATAAGTTTCTATAAATTTTAAATAAGACTTTTATTTAGTGATATATCAATATTAGGGCGATTCCATGAACAAACATTCAGGACATGCAACACTAAGTCTCAGATTTTGTTGCTATTTACACCACTTAAAGATTTTAATAAGTTATGAACATTACCAAAATTTTATAATCTAATTTCAAATTATTTTAAAGCTATGACTATTGAAACTTGAATCAATAAAAATATGACATTTAAAAAAATGGTTTTGGCCATTGTTTCTGTTCTGTGCACAATGGAAAGCTTAAAATGTGTAGACTTACGTAGTTTGAGACAAGGAATCCAATAAAACAACATAAAATATTTAAAAATAAACATAATACCTGTAATTTTGACTCTTATTGCAATTTTACTGGGATATGTTTAATTACAAAAACCCCAGTGTAGCTTGATTATTTTAAATTCTTTTTTTGATGTCGTTCTGAATAGTTTAAAGTTATTACAAAGGATTGGAAAGTGATCCTTTCCTAAACCTCCCCTCGTTTGTTAAATTTTACTTTTTATAAATAAACAAACTGTATCTCAAATCTCAAAAAAAAATTTCATTTATTATTTTCTTATTTTTGAGACCAGTTTAGGTCTTAAAAACTAGAAAATATAAACGTACTTATAGGAGGAAAAAAAAACTCCCACTCACCTGTCTGTTAAAACTACCCCCTCCCTCCTTCTTGTCTCATTCTTCCCCCCCCCCCTCAATCTATCACATTGAGATGAAAATTCCCGTCTATCCTTTTATTCCCACCCCACATTGTGTTAATTGAGAGTAACTTGACACTAATGAAACTGAAACAGCTTTGACCATATCAAATTGTTCCTTTAGTTATTGCTGACTTTCTTTTACTGTTTTCTTGGTAACTTTATAAAACTTTATATGGTCTGCAAAAAGAAAAAAATTCATAAGATTTAATGACTTGAAACTTGTTTCAAGTCATTAAATCTTATGAATTTTTTTCCACGCTTGAACAAACAAGTTTCAACTTGAAACTTGTTTGTTCAAGCGTGGAGTGCTTGCCAGCATTATACCTATTTGGGTTCAAAAACTAAAAGTTTTAATTTTTTTCTCATTAGTAGTCCATAAGCTTTTTTATATTTTAAGCTTTCCATTGCACACAGAACAGAAACAATGACCAAAACCATTTTTTAAAATTGCATATTTTTATTGGTTCAAGGCAAAGTTTGAATAGCCATATCTTTGAAACCATTTGGAATTAGATAATAAATTTTGGAAACGTTTATAACTTATTAAAAACTTATAATTTATAATAATTTTATAAAAAAAATTGGATGCTTTCACACGAAGTAGACCATTAATGGTAAATTAAAACTGTAAAAACTAAAACACAGATGTACAACATAAGACATACAATTAAGTAATTGTATGTCTTATGTTGTACATCTTGATTATGGACCACACTTGTGTGGTTAAGACTGTTTTCTTATTTATAAATGACACTATGGAAGAGTAGTACCAATTCATGCTTCACAGCATGATCAGATGATCATTCCAGATGTCATTCCAGCATTGACCTGATTTAAGATAGTTCTTTTAACTGCTATTTATTTTGAAACTATGCACCAGTACACTAAGTAAGCTCTTAACATAAATATGCTTAGGTTTATGATTACAAATTTCATAGATATTTTTGAATTCTTAAAAACACAAATGCTTTTTTTTTTAAATAAAATTTAAAGTTTAATTTCTTAAACTATTCAAAACTGCTTTTAAAAAAATAATAGCAATGGCTACATCAGGAACGAGTTTCTATACAGTGAGCTACCATAACTAAGTTGTTATTATCCTGAGTTTTTTTGTTGTTTTTTTTTGAAGCAATTTTGAAGCAGCCATGTGATAACAGTTCAATATACTAGTTACAAACTGCAAATATAATTATTTTATCTGAATCTGTTAAGCAACGACAGATTATATTTATTGAAAATTTAAAGATAAACGCATGTCCTAATAATTATTTTAATATAATGGAAAAAATGAATATTCTAGTAGGGAACCTAGCATACAGCTTATAACTGTTAAAAACCTACTATACTTTTTAACTACAATATTTGGTATGCAATCTATAAACTACCTCGCTTTTTTCTAATCCGCGTCTTTCCAATTCGATTCTTTTTTCCATTTCAGTAACAATTTATGATCCACTTGAAATCTCACAATTTGACTTCAAGATTATTAACTCAGCAGCAATATCAGCGACTTCAGAGGAAAATAGAACTGCACTATAAGAAAACCAACTTGGCCTTAAAACAAGAACAATGAAAACTGCATAAGCATTTGTAATAAAATCACCGTCTTATACAAAAATTGTTCTATATAATATTTATATTTTAAATAAAAAATTGCAAATAAATAATTTGCATGAAATAAAAAAAATAAAACAATTTTATTAAAAAAGCTACACAATAGTTATATCGTTTGATTGCCAACTAAAACAAACCTATGGCGGGCACGAATGAGTAGCGAACGCTTGGTTTGCATTTTGAACATTTTTCGTAAATTATAAAACACCACGTGATTTATTATTTAGATTTACACGTGATCTGTCTAATAATGCCATCGCTTGCAAAAACTTGTGCTTCTTCATATTTAAAAAAATTTTTAAGACAGATAAAAAGAATGCTTTGAATCTTTCAAACATAAAAGTGTTCGCTAGTTTTTATTACTTAAATGAGCGGTTCTACTCCATTGTCGATGGATTAACATTTTTTTAAAAAAGATACGTTTGTATATGATTTATTTTATAATCAAATGATGAGATTCTTTAAAAAGTTTAAAAACAACGTTTTTCGTCGTGTTTATGTCTATAAACATTAAAAAAAGAAAAAAACTATAAGTAAAAATAAGTCTTTTTATTTTACATAAAATAATTTTTTGACATCTTTATCTTTTGTTATCTTCATAACATGTAAAACATTTTGTGCGTGCTTTCCAAAGCCGAAACCTTCAGAAGAAAAATTATGCCTAAAGATGGTGTCTGTTTTTTGATTCTGGTTAGCCTTGTTTTAAAGTTTAATGGTAAACTTTTTAAAAAAGGATATTTTTCTTACTTTTGAAAATATCAATTTTATATATTTTTATGATTTGTTAACTGTATTTTTAAATTCTTTATTGTTTCGAATTAAAGAGAGAGTGGGACGAAAAATGATGAGTTTATAACTGAAATCTTAAATACCTAATCCGTAACCAAAATTAATTTTTGTAAAGTGTTCGCAAATGAGGACTAATATTTTAAATGATATAAATATATGTGTGTGTGTGTCAAAAAAAAATTTACACAACAAGTTTATTTGAGAAAACTTCATTTACAAAAAAATTGTTCAAAAAACTGATTAAGTTAATAATTTTTGACAAAAGTTAAAAGCGTTTCTCTATAAAAGTAAAGGTAACATTTAACTCCAAAAGTACGTATTTGTTCAACTCTTTTGTATGTTGTTAAAACAAACATTTTATACGACATCGGCATCCATTTTTCTAAGTTTACACCCGATTTTGGTTTATAGTTAGGTATACATTATCAAAAGCCTAGTCATCCTCGTATACTACTTGTTAATTTATTACCAAAAAATTCTCAAAAGGACAAGATTTTAACAAGTTTGCTGGATTCATGTTGTTTAGTACCAGTGGTAAGTTTTGTACTTTAAGCCAATCTAGGACTGTTTTTGTTATCGTAATTTGTAAAATTACATTGTTGATGGCAAAATCAGTCGTAGATTTGCCACTGGTACTAAAAGAAATGTATCCAGCAATTCCTAGAAGCTTGTGATTATTTGCTATTAACAATATATTTTTGTAATAACGACTTACATTTTGGACGAACCACAAGGCGCAGTAGAAAAGTTTTGCTTGGTCTTTTTGTTTGTAGCATCAAACCTTTGTATTCCTCAATATTTTTCAATTATTTTTTTTCACAATTACACTATTTTGCAGCTTTTTTAAAGAACTCTTTGCTTTGAGAATTTTTGAAATTTAAATCCATTTCATCGGAGTGTTACTTTGACCATTTCCTTTTTGTTTCTCAGTTTACTATCCTACTACTAGGGATCAGGCCTACCATTAATTAATTAATCTGTAACCACATTCTGCCAAAAAGCGGTTTCCAAGATACAATTTACTTTTATTGATATTTTTCTAATCAGCTTTGAGCGGCACAGTTTTAACCTAACGTAGTGATTTGATTTGTAATAGCAATTATATAAGTATTATAGTTGTTATTTGTAGTAGATTTCTTTAAAAATAAAAATATTTTTAGCAGGTTTTTTTAAATAAACGTTATTGTTGTTAGAAAAGTCGTAAAACATGTTTTGATTAGAAATATGCAGTGTTTGTGGAGTGTGCATTTAATAAAACTTTTTGCATGACCTAATTGTTATGCAAATAAAAATCGGTAATTAAACCGATTGTATTCTTTTTTTAATAATAATGAAAAAACTATTTTGCCTTGAAAATTTCATATAATTTTACACTTTACATTTTGTGTAACATTACACTTTATCATAAGTTTTCGAATGTCCGTAGTCAGTAATCAGAAATTATTCTATAGAAACATGGGACTGCTATCCTAAACCAAAATTAAGACCAATTAGAAAACATCCAATAGATCAAAAGTCTATTTTGTTTCAAAGAACTTATGAAAATATTTACATAATTATTTCTTATTGAAACTTTGAATATATTGTTATTCTTTGTTGTTACAATTATTTATTTATTATAATATATCATTTCTTCTATTTTTACCGAGAATTTATTAAAATGTATACATTAAAAATGATGTTAATTTATTGTTGAACAGTTTATTGTTTGTTATTGACAAAAATTTAAATCGGAATAACGTGTCACCTATTTCTGTGGCAAAGTACCGGAGATGTTAATAGTTGTTTCAAAAAAGGTCTCATCACAGAGCACCGCAGAGGTCTCATCACAGAGCACCGCAGAGGTCTCATCACAGAGCACCGCAGAGGTCTCATCACAGAGCACCGCAGAGGTCTCATCACAGAGCACCGCAGAGGAGCATTTAACCAGGAAGTTCACACCTTCTTCCTTACCATTTCGTTTACAGTGTTTGAGCCTGCGTCGAACTACGAATCTCTTAGTTCTGAGCTAGAACTCTAACTACTGAGCCACGGTTATATCAAATATACCATTCACATCACTTATTGAATGTAGGCCCGGAAAGTATGCCCGGCTAGCTCAGTCGGTAGAGCATGAGACTCTTAATCTCAGGGTCGTGGGTTCGAGCCCCACATTGGGCGATATTCTTTATGTGGCTGGATAGCTCAGTTGGTTAGAGCGTTAAACGGAAAGTTAAGACCCGGACTGTTGTACGATACGGGTTCAAATCCTGCCACCGCCAACTCAGCGCTTGAGTAGTACTTCTGTACGCAAAAATGTTGGTCAATAACGGACGCTACTTTGGATTAGTCTTAATGACTATTTGTGGCTGTTCCTATGCTATGCCAACAATATCTTCGGATAAAAACATTGTATAGAAAAATATAGCATGAAAAATTCAAATAAAAAAATAAATAAATAAATAAATATTGAAAAAACCACGGCTTAAAAAAATCTATTATAGCTTTTCAAAGTTATTTAAATGTAATATAGCATGAGGTAGTACCTATAAACTAGAACCTTTCTTCATTATTCCAAAAATGTATAAAACAACTTTTTTTACTCAGGGTCTAGGGAGAAATCACGTATTTTAGGCGAGTGCCAAGTAATTTTGTTGTTCAAGGCACACTCAAATTTCTAGTATGTTGATACTGGTATCAAATGAGGATGACTTACAAAAAGTTTATGCAATTGGAGCTAAGCCAACTCCGTCCTGACTCCTAATTGCCGTTTTCCTAGAACTATGTCTCCTAAGATTATAAAAATGTAGTTAAGTTTTATCATGAATTAGATCAAAATTTATTGACAGTTTTCAAATTTCAACAAAAAATTTTCTTTCGTTTAAGATTTATGACCATAAGAAGTTTAAAACTCGTTCATTTACCCCCTGAAATAACTGTGAATAGCCGAGAACTTTTTGTTGATGAAACTTGACATCTGTCGATGAATTTCGATCTAATTTAATATAACACAGAAAAGTTTTTTGAAAAATTCTATTTAGAAACCATATCCAAAAAGTGGGATTGGACGATCTTCTCTAACACCACAAAATTGCATTAAAAAAATATACCCGCCAGCATGTATTTTGAGTTTTAAAAGTGAAATCGAAAACTGAACTATTAACATTATTAACTACTTACTACTATTGCTATTTCAATTGTAACAATTTGTATCGGCTAACTGTCGCTACTTGTATATAAATGAAATAAACACTCCTTACTCGCCTTGATGTAAAAACTAAAAACATCCTATTAGTCATTATATCAAAACTTAACAAATGGGTCCGATATATCATGCCAATATTATAAATGCATATCAGAACTTTTATTTAAAGCATTCAATTATAATGCCAAATCAAGCGAAAGAACACGTTGATTTTGTTTAAATGTTATGCATTTGCAGCTTCAAGAAAAGTAAAGATTTAAGATCTATAAATAATGATAAACAACATATATAAATCTAAATAAAAAAAGACTACTCAAACCTTATCAAAATTACTTCACTATGCGACCGTGTTATGAAGGTAAATTATACATATTTATATATAATGTACTTTAGCTAAAATTTATTTACGTTATAATGGAAATTATAATTACTAGACATACCAGAATTATCAGAGGAAGAAAATGTGTATGTTTTATATGTAAAAATGGGCGCGAATCATAAATTGAAAATATATTGGCCCCTGTAGTTGAATGCGTCAAAAAATTTTGGTTCAAAGCAACTTGATGTCTCTGTTGGAAAGACTTTCTTTTCTTTAGATAAATTGAACAAACTTCAGCTCAACAACACCAAGTAAGATTTTGATACAAAATTTTTTTTTATAATTTACAAGAGTTTAAAGTCAATTTTTAAAACAATTGTATTATGACTTCTAAGTAATCGCAATATAATTAAAATATAATTATATAAATATAAAGTTGCACAGTTTCTGAGAAGTGAAGGAGGACGGAAAAGTGTGTAGTCTGGTTTCTATATTTAACTGAATGAGAACAACAAGGTGATTAGAAAACTATTCGATGGTGATAAGTTCCCATAATTATCAGAAGTAAATGAAAACAAAGAGGTAAGTAATTTATTACCTATAATTTTTTTAAATATCTAGAATACAACCTGTATCATTCATTTTGATTTTTTATGCATGTATACTTGGTAGAAAAAAATACTTCTATGGTGTATTGCAATAACGTTGAAGAGCTTGTATCAATGCTGCTTCATCACAGACATCAAGAAATAAATGATATTGATAACAAATTAGGTGTAGATGGAGGGCAAAGATTCCTTAAAATTACTCTATTAATCACCCTCAAACGAGAGTTAGAACCAATAAAATCCTAAAAAATTGATAAAGTGTGACGGATATGCGTCCAAAGATTTCAAAGATTCAAGTGTCATTATTGGTCATTTTGCCTTCATTGAACAAAAAGAAACCATGATCTGCGGATAATTTTGGATAAATTGAACTTTCTTATTTTGATTAGATAGTATCTGATAATCTAAAGGTTTTGTTTAAAACGATTGGCAAACAAACTGCAACATTAAAGCACCATTGTCCGTTTTGCATGACCTCATTTCCTAACTTTCAAAAAGCTTATCATTATCCTTTAGAATCTTTGTGTAGATTATATAACCAATGGAAATCTGATGATGCAGAAATTAAAAAAATGCAAAAATGTACACAAATTTTCTTCAGCCCCCTTTATTAACAGGGGACAGAAATAAAAAAAATGATAGAGCTTGTAAATATTTTTGGTCCACGAATACTGTTAGGTGTTGTAGACAAAATTTTAAAAGAAATTGAAAAAAAATTTGTTTGAAAACAAGGAGTGTGGGTTACAGTTAGTCAACCAATATCTGTTTATAATAAACATCTGCAGAGTATCCTATCAAGGGCTGCAACATTTGAAAGGCAATGTTTGCCACAAGTTGTTTAAAAACTTAGACAGCTTGAGTTGTTTTTTCAGGGGTCCAGTCTTGGAGATCCCGCAGCTAAATACATTTAGGTACTTAGAAATTTTGAAAAAAAAGTCCATTGCTGTTTTGTAAAATCTTTAAGCTCTACTCATGTCAAATATATAGCAGTTCTCTACGAGCTATAGAAATTGAGGGGCTACGATTCCTTTGAAGGTACACCTAGTTGAGCAACATATTATCAAGTTCATCAAAGAAAAAGGTGGAGTCTTTGGTACGATAAATAAATTTTAGGTTTGATAAAAGAATATAATAATATTTATTAGTTATAAAAATATTAATTTAATACTTATTATTGCAATATTACAACAGTTTATGCAATTTAAAACTTGCATAAACTACGGCGATTATTCTTTAAATAGACTAAAATTTATTTTGTACATTTTATATTCTGTAGGCTTAGATTACTGGACCGAATAAGCTCTCGAATCTATTTGCCAGGATTTCAATCAGTTTTGGCGAGTGAGAAAAGTCCGATAACACAGTTCAAACTATATTGAAGCGCTAAAAAACGCATTTATTGCTTACAACTTCAAACAATTTTAAAGTAGCTTTTAATTTGCAGGTAGCTTGTAAAAAGTATAATATTAACCTCTTATGAACAATTGTTTAACATAATTCTTTGATATTATAATATGATAATATATGACATGCAAAATACAAATAATAATCTAACCACATAGACAAGAAATATTTTTTTACGGCTGTAAAAAATTGTAGCTAACCCTATTGGATCCTAATTGACCATTCCTAGGGTATTGTTCTTAAAGGAAAATTCTCCTAAAAAATTTTTGTTTTATATTAAACTTAATCGAAATTCATAAACAGATGTTAAGTTTCACCATTCAAAGTTATTTCAGGGAGTAAATGAACGGAATTTTAAACTTCTTATGGTCATAAATCTTAAATATAAATAAAATTATAAATAAATTTAAGTTAAAAATAAATTTTAATCTAATTCATAATAGAACTTAAAAATAAATTTTAATCTAATTCATAATAGAACTTAAAAAAAAGTTATGATCTTAGGAGACGTAGTTCTAGGAAAGCGGTAATTAGAAGTCGGAACGAGGTTGGGTTAGCTTCAATTACATAAACTTTTTGTAAATCATCCTCATTTGATACCAGTATTAACATACCAGAAATTTGAGTATGCCACACGGCTCTTAGATAACTATCTTGACTTAACTAAATTAAAAAATAAAATTCTTGGGCAATAAAATTACTGTGCTCTACAACCTTAAATACGTGATTTCTCCCCAGGCTCCCGGTAAAAAAGTTGTTTTTTGTCTTCTGATGATTAAAAAAAAAAAAAAAAAATTTTTTTTTTTTTTGGGGGGGGGGGGGGTTTTGTTGCAAGGTTTTAGAGCATTTCCCTATGCACCGTGAATAAAAAACACACCAATTATAACAAAAAATCAAATGAAAAATAAAATAAAAAATACCCAATAATAGCATTTATAAAAATCAATTTAAAAAAATGACTTTTTATTCCTGCGATGATGCTGAGTTTTTTTTACGACATTTGGATTGCCGGAGTTATCATAGTTGCTTGATTTATTTAGTGGTAATCATCAAGGTAAGCTAACGTTGATTTATTAGTTTGTTTTGTTGCTTCTTTCTTATAAGTGTTCCAAGTTCATTAAAACACTACTTTTCGAACCTAAGCACGTTTACAATTTTTGCATGTGTATGTGTGTGTGTGTGTGTGTGTGTGTGTGTGTGTGTGTGTGTGTGTGTGTGTGTGTGTGTGTGTGTGTGTGTGTATGCGAAACACTTGATGCAAAGCTGTTGTAAGTAATCGAGCCGATTGCAAATTTTTTTTTTTTTTGAATAGACGGAGTTATTACAATACTGATGTCGTCTGCACGCAAGTTGACTTTGAAACTGATCCTAAACAATGTATGTTGCTACAAGATGTTGTTGGAGTAGATAATTTTGTTGGTGGTCAACGCGGTAGTAAAAGATTTTAGTGGCTAAGATGATAAAGGCTCTAACTAAGGTGATGGTGTTTCAAAAGTATTAGGGGTTCGATTTCGGCTGATCAATTTTATTAATGCAGAAAAAAACTTTTTGAAATTTAGCGACTGCTTGCAGTTGACTAATACAATCTTTTTATAAATTGCTGATCTCTGCATAAAATAGTTAAAGTAATTTACGCTAAACTCTTTTGAAAAGGAAATCAATACCAAGCTGCAGAATGTGTGACAAATAAGCTGATAAGCAACTTAAAAAGATATTGCTTTCAATGCAAATAAGTACAATAGATAACGTATACCACGTGTCCAACACGGCTAAAGTATACACACCTATAAATGGATAAGTAAAATTAGAAATATTATTCGGTTTTGACGCAAATTATTAATAAAAAACCCTATTGACCGAGTTAACAATTAACAAAAATTAATATTACTATTTTGAAAATTAACAAGCAAACTTTTTGTTTAATTGTTCATTTTTTAAATAATAATAAGGGCGATAATGTAAACGGGGCTCGGCAATAAGACAGTCTTCTTCTTGTTCGAGCTATTTATTTTATATCTACTATCTTATTGTAATTATTATTATACGGCAAAGAAAATTAAAAAAAAAAAAAAATCATTTCATTTAACTTATAGTCTAAGAGCCTGTGTTATAGTCTAAGAGCGCATACACCTAACAGAAGTAGAAACGATGGTCAACTTTGGATGTACTTTAGATCATGGTGGCTTCGACTATTAACAGGTACTAAACAAAGGAAAAAAAAAAGTAATGGTTTCTATTAGCATTTAATAACATAGAATCTAAGATAAAAATTGTAATAAAAATGAAGTTAAAAAATGGTTTTGATAGCTATTTTGTTTTTTATTTTTATTTTGAACAAAATAGCTATTAAAACAATTTCTTAACTTCATTTTTATTACAATTTTTATCCTAGATTTATCCGTTAATAAATGCTAATAGAAACCAGTACTTTTTTGACGCAAACAAACTAATTATTTTCAGTTAAGCTATGTAACTAAGGTTATCGCTAGAAAGTTTTTAGATATAAAAGTGAAAATGTTGCTATTATTAATTACAATTTTTCGAAGTTTAGGGGTGTCGGGCAAGGGGTAGCCACCATGATAACTGTCTGGGAATGGATGGCATGATTTCTAACCCTACTACGAAGAAAATTACGCTTTATAATTAGTATAGCTGGTATTTTAAAAACCTTTGGTACCTGTTACCAGCCAAAGCCACCATGATCTAAAATACATAGATGACCATCATTCCTACTTGTGTTAGAAACACACGCTGAGAAATTTTTAGCTTTTATAAAATGACGTAGGTCATTTGGGCCACTGGCTCTTGCTCTGTTACAAATAATTCGTTTACCGTTTCTGTTTTTAATTCATAACTTTTTACTGGATAGAGCAAATTTAATTGGAAAATAAAGATTTTTGAATTCACTTATAGCAACTTTTAAAATCGGAGAATTTTTTTTTAAAAACGAAAAAAAAAAAATAATTACGAAGCTAAAAAAATTAACAGTTAATAAAAAAAAACAAAAAAAACTTTCAATATAACTTCATATCTTCTCATTCAAAAAGATTCTCTAAAATATAATCAAAAAACAGTTTCAAAATGTTTAACTAATAACTAATTGAGAGTAAAAAAGTTAACATTGTCATAAATATATTTACTGTTATCTATTTCATTTTACCCCCTATCTTATTCCATACATTAGGTGTTTTTTCTAAATCTTAGCATAACTTTAGTACAGTTGATCAATGACTTAAACAAAACTACTACTACTTTAAACACAATTTTATTTCTAGACGACACAATTTTTTTTTTCATGGTGATATATAAACACTATTTAAAAGAATAAACGTAGAACTATTTAATTCAATTGAATGGGTTGATCCAAACAAAGTGTCAGTTAACTTTAAAAAATCTAATGACATGAAAGTATTAACATTCCCCTAAAACTTTTAAATGTTAGCGTTGGGAATCTCAATAAAAAAAGGAACATGTTTAACAAAGTTCTTCTTGACATAAATATCACGTATAAAAATCACATTAACTTGATTTATAAATTAAATTTCTGAAGATAATAAAAAGAGTATACACTTTATAAAGAAAATCTTTTAAGGTCTAAAATGTGCAATCGTAGAAGTCTAGATCAAAAGGTTTAAAAACGTCATTATAAAAATATCTTTAAAATATCTTCTAATAACACCTTTGGAAAGACAGTTTTTAGTACGAGACGTACTAAAAACTTATGATGACGTAACACTTGTAGTAATGAAAAAAAAAAATAATATAATAAAAATAATATAACTTTTTTTATTTTCAAAATACAGTTATAGAGTGAAAACTTATTACAGATAGAAATAAAATTAAACAGGTGATCAAAAAAACAAAGAGCAATTTTAGATGATAACAATAATTTTAGAGTTTAATTTAACTAAAATTTACAGAAACACCTGTCTATTAAGATGTTAAAGAAATGTAAATAATTTTGTAACTCGAAAGTGCATTAAAATGAATGCATAAAACATTTATTTTATTATGATGTTTTATTTTCTTTTATTTAGGACGTCTAAATTTTTGTTTATATCGAGTATTTTTTCATGACTTTTAAAATTTGTCTTTTAAAAAGACGCGTTTTAAAAGACTTATAATATAATTATATAATATAAACTTATAATATAATTTATAATATAAACTTTGCTTAAGACGTTTAATAGTCATCTTTAACAATGCATTTTTACTTAAACCTCTTTTAGACATCTAAGGCATCTAGAATGGGTTTTGTGTTTACTGGTTTTTAAATGCAAAGATTTAAATTTTTTTGGAGTTTAAACTCTTTTATTTAAAAGAGAATTCGTTTGAAAATTTGTAAATTAAATTTGAAATTATAAATTTTTAATGTTAATAATTGGAAATCTATATATCTTAGGCCTGCAAAAAAAAAAGCCATTGCATTTGGGCCATCTTTAAGTATCTCACATCTTAACTAATTAAAACTGAGTAAAAGCAATCGCTTTTACTCAGCATTTTCGGAGCTCTTGTAAAATTTTTATTCTTGAATAAAAATTTTAGCAATTTTGCTTAAACTTTTTTTCACATAAAACTGAGCAATTACATAGCGTTTTGTAGTAAATTGCTTAGATTTAAAGTGAATAAAAATTTGAGCGATTTTGCTCAAATTTTTATTCATTTAAAGTGAGCAATTACTCCAAAAACGCTGAGTAAAAGCAATTGCTATTTTTTATTCACCCGCCCTCTTGAGTTAGAAAAATTGAATAATAAGAAAAGTGTAAATCAACAAGATTATGCACAATTTTATGATAAGTTTTTATATAAGTCGAAAAAAGATCAAATTAAACTCTGCGATACTAAAGAGACTTGAGTTGGAAGACAATAAGTCTTCATAAATAATCAGTGTAAGTAATACGACATCTTTTGCAGTCAGGGGCAGTTTAAGTGCTTTTAATCCTCCCTTTAAGGTTTTCTGGACCCTTTTGGTCTCCTAGTATTTAAATTTAATTGCAGTTTCAAATAAAATAATTTGATTATTACGCTATCTACAACTCTTTAAATGTAATTTCTTCTGTATTTTAACACTCATCGCGCGTTTTTTTTTAACACAAAAACACTGTAATGGTTTTAAAGCACCTTTCATCGTTAATTTAGGCTCGCAAATGCAGAAATGATACTTTTATAAGTTATCAAATTTTATGTTTGAACAATAGAAAGATCTGAAAAACGTTCTTGACGTATTATAAAATGATTGAAACAAAGGATATACCTTTTAAAATTAAAAAATACGAAGGGTGAAATGCAAGAAGCGAACTTGAAATTTGAAGTCATACTTCAGGTCTAAAATTTGAGCAAATGTAAAGAGCTTGAACTCGTAGTCTAACTTGAAAACTCGAGTCGAAACTTGAAGAAAGAAAACTTGAAGAAACTTGAAGAAAACTTGAAAACCGGCCGTTTTCAAGTTAGACTTTGAAAAGCCAACGTGAAAAAGCAAAAATCTTTTCCGAATGCAAGAAACGAACTTGAAATTTAAAGTTATACTTCAAATCTGAAGTCTGACTAAAGTGTTATGCAAGAAACAAACTTGAAATGAATTTGCTTTAAAAAAATCTGATTTCAATTCGTTTTTTTAAGTTTGGCAAATTTGAAATAAAAAAAAAAATCGCCATTATCATTTTGTATAATATGCGGTAAAAAGTTACATAGAATTTTTGTCAATTTAATCAATTCATGAGTAAGTTACTAATGAATCATTATTTTATACTATATATATACATTTCACTAGTACAATAACTGTCAATTGTATGTCGGTTTTATGTTACTGGTTCATTACAGGTGAGAAAGTATTTATATTATCACTATAATTATATTATAATTTTTATAATAGTAATTATTAATTATAATAATTATAATAATTATTCTTATAATAATAACTAATATATATATATATATATATATATATATATATATATATATATATATATATATATATATATATATATATATACATACATACATATAATATGTATCATATATATCAATATATGTATCAATAATATATATCAATACTGTATATATATATATATATATATATATATATGTATATAAATTAGTAGAAACACTTATCTAATATTTTCTTTGACGGGCTGTTTCTCCTTCTATAAGATCATCAGGAAGATGATGATAATTATATATATATAAACCAACAGATGAAGAAACAGCTAGTCAAAGATAACATTAGATAAATATTTTTACTAATTTACTATTGCTCTGTTCTTTTAAAACATTAAACACTCTTTTTGTAGGTTGACAATATATATATATACATATATATATATATACTCAATATAACTCAATTACAGATAAAACTCAATTTTTTTCAGCCAATTGTTATCGCAATAATTTAGATCCTCTTATATTTATGAACGGTGATGTACTCGATGAGTCATCTACTCTTCATCTTCTAGAATTAACTCTTACTTCCGATCTTTCTTGGAAACCATATATTAAATCAGTTGCAAATTTAGCATCTGCTAGGGTTGCATCTCTTTATCGAGCTCGACACTTTCTTACTTCGGATTCTATTCTCTATCACTATAAATCTCAAATCCAGCATTGTATGGAATACTGTTGCCATATCTGGGGCGGATCTTCTAACGATGCCCTTTCTGTTCTAGACAAGGTGCAAAAACGCATTGTAAACATAGTTGGACCTGCTCTTGCAGCCAACCTCCAACCATTATCACATCGTCCTTATGTTGCTTCTCTTTCTATTTTCTACAAATGCTATAATATCCACTGCTCTAAAGAGCTAGCGTCTCTTGTGCCATCTACTATAATTCATTCTCGTGTTACTCGTAATTCAATTAAGTGTCATCCTTTTTCTGTGACTGTTTCTAAGAGCTCCAAAAACTCTTATTCATCTAGTTTTTTTCCTCGAACATCAGTTTTTTAGAATTCGCTTTCTACATCTCGCTTTCCTGATTCATATAATTTGCAATCCTTTAAGTCGTCCGTCAATCGTTATCTTGCTCTACAATCTTCATCTTTTCTCTTCCAGTAACTTTCAACTTTAATTAGTGGTTGCTTGCAGCCTTGTTGGAAGCGAAGATGTTTAAAAAAAAAAAAAAAAATTCCAAACGTAATTAGTGTTTGCTTGCAGCCTTGTAAGAGTTTAATTTTTTTTTTTAAATAAAAATTTTAACAAAAAAATTAAATAATAAAAACCTTGTGTTTGACATATATGCTTTACTGATAATCGCATAGCATATACGTCATTTGAATTTTAATCAGCTGTTACGTCATTGTTAATGACTTGGACTAGTGATCGACCGAAACCGAAATTTTAGCCGAAACCGAAAGTACCGAAATTTCGGTTCAGTTAAGCCGTAGCCGAAACCGAAACCAAAATTTCGGCCGAAACCGAAACCGAAATTTGAAAAAGAATGTTTAAAATCCCTGAATCTTTTATGATCACGGAATTAAAGCTAAAAAATTATTTTATATATATCTAATCTTTTTCATGTTTTCTGACAAAAGTCTGTTTCTTTAATTTGAAAGAATGCCTCCAGCAGTTAAAAACAACCTTTTTACTTCGGTAGATGTTGGTGGATGTCTAGAAATCTCTTTGCTACTTTTGCCAAAACAAACTTTGATTTTAATGTTGTTTTCTAATATAAATCTATGAAACTTCAGACCTTCTTCTGAGTTTGAATCAATTTTTGAGATATTGTCAACCCAACCAGGCATTGCAAACTGCAACATTTCAGCCCTCTGCTTTTTTGTTCTGATGTCAAATAAGGGTATTGTTCTTTTTTTTAATTGTAATAGGCTCAACTTGATCTGAGGTTGGCATATTTTCAGGACTGCCGGTAGTTGTAAGTATTGCTTTTTCAGTTAGGAGATTTTTTAAAGTAAACGACTTCTTAAATGAGATGAAAGTCCGCTAAGTGATTGAAGTTTTGGATTGCGAGATCCACGAGATATTTTCAAATTGCAGATATTGCAAGTTCCGTATTTGAAACCTGTCACGGTAAAATACCTGTCACGGTAAAATGATTCCATAAACCAGTTTTTTATCGATTATTTTCCATTCTAAAATTTAGCACTGAGAAACTTTTGATGAAACTATTGGTTTGGGTTGCTTTACTTAAATGTTAATTCATTTTAAGAATGATTTGAGAATAGTAACTTAAAACTATTATGTAACGTGATTTCAATTAAAATTTTTACAATTGTTATAATTAAAAATTGATTTACTATCAAACGATTACAATTAGGAAACCGTCATGATCACACTCTATATAAAAACTTAAAGAAAATCTTATAAAAGTTTCGGTTCATTTTGGTTTCGGTTTCGGCCGAAGCCGAAAGTTTCCGTTCACTAACTTGGACTAAATAGAAGGTAACACGAGCATGTTCATCCTGTGTTTTTTAATAAATTACTAAGTTTTAACAAAAATACAAAAAATAAATTTATTATTTTTGTAACCCTTTTTAATTTATTTTTGTAAGTTAAAAACTTAAAGTATAAAGCTGAGAAATATTATTTAAAAATATATACTTAATTTGCTTTATTTAAAAGGTTTATCCTTCTCAAATACTCTGCTGCTATTGGTTGCAAAATTTTTTTTCCGATTGCGCTTTCAAATCAACGCTTTTTAAGTTTTTCAAGTTTGACTTTCTCAAGCGCGATCTTGAAACTTTCAAGTATTGTTTACTCAAGTTTTTTTTTGAAGTCTAACTTGACACTTTCTCAAGTTTTTTTTTGAAGTCTAACTTGACAAAGTCAGACTTGCATAAAACTATTGCTACATATAACTCTTATTTCTAAAAGTCTTACTGATTATATAATTTATTGTGAAAAGTTAGTTTGTGAAATATGAAACAGTTATTATCAATTTGTTATGTTAAATATCACGGAAAAACCACAACGAAAAAACAAAATCTACTTTTTATAAGTGTCCAAGTGATCGGGCCCAATCATATTAAAACTCTAAGAACACGCCCCTAACGTAACGCCCTTAAAACGTTTTTGATTTTTTTCTTTTCGTATTTATTACAATCAAAATTTATCGACAAATTTGAAATATTATTCCAAAAAAATATGCCGTTTAAAAGTCGTTACCTTTTAAAGTAATTTTTTCAGTTAATAAACTATAAAAAATAATAGCTTTTTTACGAGGAAAAATTTTTGTATGAAATTTTAAATATGTCGATTGATTTTAACCTAGTTTAAGATATTATGAGAAAAATGGGATACAAGGACCCAAATTTTAGGTTTAATATTGTTTCCAGTTTCCGATCGTCTAAATTTTTTCTAAAACATTCTTAATTTGCATTAGTATGATTATTACAAAATTTTATGAAAGCACCATTTCTGGAAGTTATCTATCTTAAACACTACAAATTCTGGACCAGCTTGTTCAACCCCCTTTTATTTTTTTAGATATCGACAGAATATTTTCAAAATCTAGGTCATAACAGAACAAGGTACGGTGGTTTTGAAAATGTAATCCGTTTCTGGTATATTTTTCTTTTGTAAGAAATATTTCCACTAGGGTGTGCATGAAGTATAAATGTTTATAGCGAAAGAACCCAGACCGAAGATTTTTTTTTTAAAAAAAATCTTCTTAATCCCAATCGCTTGTCCAAATTTGAATAAGATTTTAAATAAATACGTTTTTTAGGTAAGATGAACATCTTAGTTTAATAATATGATCTGCTTTAATCGTATATTGACAATATTTCTTAATTATAAGCTCTTTCTTGGTCAGAATTCTCGTATTTTTTGTAAAAACTGATAGAAATGTTATATTTTGTCAACTATATATAGTTAATATACGTCAAAACTAATTAGAACTAGGATCTATAGTAAATTAAGGCACTTTTTCAAAAGATTTTAACTAAAATTATGTTAACGCCGATAAGCGAAAGTGATCTAAAGACTTCAAAATGGTGTTCTTTAGATTCGCTATTAGGGGTAGTAAAAAGGTTTTCAAAATTTTACAAAAAAAAGAAAGTTTTCTTCAAAAATTAAAAAACCTGAAGCAAAAAAAATTATAACATCTAAAGCTTTTGTTTGGACATAATTCGCTCATAAAACCATGCAAATTTTAAATAAAAGAATTCAAAAAGTTTGAAAATCGCCTTATTTAAAACGAGATTGGCTTAATAAAATAAAATAGAAATATCAGAAAAAATTGGTTACAAAATTTATGTTTTAAAGTTGTCAACTTGTCAGCTCAAGTAAAGTTAGTTCAATTTCCACCGGGTATGGTATAACAATCACTATCAAAATCATTTGATATATCGCGAGGTTAGAATTATTTTGTTCTCTACAAATCAAAAAAATTGAGTTAGATCAATTTTTTCTCTTTTCATGGATAAAATATTAGTTTTTTACAAATAAATCAGTAAAATAAATAAAATTAACTTACTATACCTGACATTGCATTTTGTTCTATCTCCTTAACCCTGTTTATATATTAAAATTATAATGTGCTATCTCCGTTTTATCAAATCAAAAGTTATTTACGCCGAAATGGTAGCGGATGTTTTTATTACAGAAAACAACAACAAAACTTTCAAGGTAAAATATTTTATTGTTCATACACACACACACACTCACACACACACACACACACACACACACACACACACACAAATACACACACACACACACACAAACACACACACACACATACATACATTTTTGCCGACTAAATTTACATTTTATTAGAAAAAAACTAAAAAAAAAAAAAGTCCTCGTTTTTAAATATTTGCCGACTGAAAGTCTACATTTGCCGAGAAGGTAGATATAACCGATATTTGCCAACAGGTTTTATATATATATATATATATATATATAATATATATATATATATATATATATATATATATATATATATATATATATATATATATATATATATATATATATATATATATATATATATATGAATATATATATATATATATATATATATATATATATATATATATATATATATATATATATATATATATATATATATATATGAATATATATATATATATGTATATATATATATATATGTATATATATATATATATATATATATATATATATATATATATATATATATATATATATATATACATATATATTTTTTTTTCAGAGACTGATCTGACTGTTCTTGGCTATCATGATGATAAATCTAAAATAGCACCAGCTCGCTGCCTGCTCCTACTTTAAGGAAAAACTAGGAAAAGAAAGTCAGCACCTAAAACATGGACACAGAATGTGAGAAAGCAGCAAAGACAAACTTATCAGCCGTATAAAAGTAGAAAGGGGAAAAATGTTTCATGCATGTCTATAACCAAAAAGAAAAACTGTTAAATTCTTGTAAATTTAAATGCACAAAAAATATCAGTGATGAAAAATGAACACGTATCAGCGCCGTGCTGTAACTTTTGGGGGCCCTGTGCAGAAACTAAAAAAAAAATTTTTTCTTTTAATTCGTAGTAATTTATGGTATTGGAGAAATTTTTCTAATTTATTTAATAGGGGGCCCAGTGCGATTGCACTTGTTGCACTTGCGATAGTACGGCGCTGACACGTATATTTGTTGATTTTTAGTTTGTGAAATGTTTCCCAAAAATCAGAATAATTTACCAAAAGTTTAAGACAAGGGAATTCTAGTATAGAAGAGGTTGATAACATCCAGAGTCAAATTGATAGAACATTCGCTCCTGTTGAAATATTTAATCCCCTTGGTTTAATCAAAACAATTCGTGCTCTTCAAAAAATAATTTTTTTTTCTGTCTACCAAATGAAGAAATTGGATTTCAAATATTTTTCAGCTATTGCAGGCTATTTTAATTTTAAGCTTGTTCCCTATATCTAGATAAAGCATCTTGCATTCAGATCATGTATAATACAGAAAGTCATGTTCTAATGTTTGTTCAAAAGCATGAATTAACAATCTATGATCTTAGTCATGACAGTGGTACTAATGTTTTTTGCCTTGAATCAGAGTGCTCAAATTTCAAATGATAAAGCCAATATCCTCCAAAGTATATGCCTGCTGTATTTTTAAAAAAAAGTGCGTATTACGTTGTTCTATATCCAAATCAGGGTTTAGTAATTCAGACACCTGCACTTTAAATGTTTTAAAACAACTTTTTTGAAACTGTGGTATCCTGTATAGGAAACTAATACAAATTGGTTTTGTTTGCTTTTTTTATGTTATTTGGCCTGCAGGTCTATTTAAAACTTTGAACTTGATTTTCTCGGCTCGGAAAAACATGGAGATGGAACAAAATAATTCTAACTTCGCGATATGTTAAACTGGTTCAGGGTCGGCAAAGCGAAAAAACTGCTAGTTTCTATTAGCAAACTTTAACTATTAATGTTTTTTTTTAATAAAAACGAATTTTTTATATATTTTAATATACTTAAAGTAGTAAAATTAATAATATAAAACAGTTGATCAAATATTTATTTATTAATAAAAAACTATTTTAATACAACGTTTTAAAAATCAAAGATAAAACCAGGCTGTATTCAAAAAAAAAAGAACAAAGGAAAATTCGTAAAATCTTTGGGATCGTCCATAAAGTACGTACGCTCGGAGGGGAAGAGGGGGTCTGCAGATGGCGTATATGAGATGAGAGGGCAGTGAGTTATATATGAAAGGTGACTATAAGTTAAAAAATAAATAAAAATCATAAAATGTTAGATAAATAGGTCAAAAGCGTAGATACTTTTAGGGAGGTGGAGGGTACTCAAAAAAGCGTATTGCAAAATGCGGGGGGGGGGGGGGGGGGGGGGGCGGAGGGTAACGAAAAAAAAGCGTACTTACTTAATGGACGACCCCTTTTTGCTTTCAAACTTTTCTCTTTAACGACCTGCTACCATTAAACTAATACTGTTATTGTGTGGTCAGTAAAACGATTTTTTTTTTAAACTGAATTTTTTATAGTACAACATATGGACAGCCTAAGACATGTGGGCAAAGTTTTTTAGTTTTTGAGATAATCACAAAAAACATTTCTTTCAAAGTAAATTGTTAAAATCCAACGTAAAGTAGATTTGGTTATCACATACTATATCAATATACAAAATTAAAAATTCATATTCTCATAATGATATTAAGTCTAGATAGTCAATAGTGTTCACTTTCTAAGTAGTCAATAGTGTTCACTTTCTAAGTAGTCAATAGTGTTCACTTTCTAAGTAGTCAATAGTGTTCACTTTCTAATTAGTCAATAGTGTTCACTTTCTAATTAGTCAATAGTGTTCACTTTCAAAGTAGTCAATAGTGTTCACTTTCTAAGTAGTCAATAGTGTTCACTTTCTGAGTAGTCAATAGTGTTCACTTTCTAAGTAGTCAATAGTGTTCACTTTCTAAGTAGTCAATAGTGTTCACTTTCTAAGATGATTTGATTATAATTATTAGCAGAGTCATTGACGCTAAGGATGATATTTTTAGCATTACTTTTATATAAGAGGTTGTCCTCCATTTATAAAAGCTAAATTAAAATCAGAAAAATAAACTCAATAACAAAAGTCTTAAACATACGAAACGTAAGTAAGAAAAATTACCGTTAAGATTAAAATTAAATTACTCGATACTGCCTACTGTAATAAAACAGGTAACAATGCGGAAGAAGTATTAGCTCGTTTAACAGCTGTAGATCGTATTTCTTTTGCAACTTTGGCCATTAGTAAAGATATTAAAAATGGCTGGAAAGCTCACAGAATTAAAATCCCCGATAATCTACATGCTATAAATGCAACTGTTATAAACTACGCGAGCTCAATAAAATTTAAAATTGCTCAAGAGCTTCAGCAAAAAAAAACAACTGGAAAAATAATTTTTTATTTCTCTTGATGAGTTGACTTCAGGTGGAATTAGAAGGTATTTGTGTCTTAATGTACATTGTTCAAACAAATTTTATAATGGTCTTGGAATGATAAGAATAAATGATTCAATACCTTCAGAAACTTTTCACTTTTAGTTTAAATTTGATCAATAATATCTTTAGGCGTGTCACTGATGGTGCATCAGTCATAAAATAAATGGGATGAGAAATGGGAGCTACCCACCAACTTTGCTATTGCCATCGAATTTATCTTGCAGTATGTGATACTCTTTATAAGAAAAAAGGTTTAGCAACAGAAACAACTGGAGAAGAACTAATTATGGAAGAGCTAAATGAAAATTAAGAATCTTGTTCCAATCTGATGGTGAAAATGAAAATGAAGAATGTTGAAATGAGGAAAGTACCAGCTTTGTTAATAAGGAAATGCAATTTAATGAGGAGTATGGTATTATTATATCAAAGGTTAGTAAAATTGTCAAGCTGTTTAGAAAATTAACACTTAAAATGATTCCTAAAACATTTGTAGATCAGATTTAGGAAAAGTGCTTAGACCTATTCTAGATACTAAAACAATAAATGGCATCCTCTAATCAGTATGTTAAAACGATTTTCGGAATTAAAAAATTGTATTGTAAAAGCCCTAGTAAATAACAGAACAGATTTGGTTTTATCAGAAAAATAACAGAACAGATTTGGTTTTATCAGAAAAATAACAGAACAGATTTGGTTTTATCAGAAAAAGAAATTTAGTCTCTGAGAGAATTACTGAAAGAAAAAATTCAAGTTTTTGCTGGTTTACAATGCTATTTGCGTAATCAAGAGGACTTTAAATCAGATTCAATATTTTAAAATACCCAAATAAAAATGAAATCGCTAAATTAGCTTGAGATATCTTCATACGTTTGTTTCTACATGAGGAAGTAGAAGCAACACCTGAGTCTGATATTAAATCTACTTGTAATATAAAACCAATAAGAAAAAAAAGTTAAACCTAAAGAATTAGCAGAAATGCTATCAAATATAACTTCAACAACTGAAAGAAATAAAGGGATAACTGGTAAGTCATCTCCTCAAAAGGTTTTGACTTGTATTAGACAAGAAATGGCAGCACTTGAAAGCACTGGAAAAAGACCAAACTCCTTAGAAAAGGTTTACAACGCCATGCTTAGCCTTCCACCATCTTCTGTAAAAACAGAAAGAAGTTTCAGTGTTGCAGGTTTAATTATTACTAAGTTAAGAACTAGTTTTAATGATGACACTGTTAATAACGTAATTTTTTAAGATCATATCTGATTAAAAAAAGAAAGAAATAAAATCATAAGAAGTTGTATTTACTTTTTTAAAACTGTATGAATTTATTTGTAAAAAAAAATTAAAATTAATCGATTAATCGATTAATTTTTGGAAAGTTAAACGTTAATTGATTAATTTGAAATACAGATTAATCTAGCACGCCTAATACGCATAATATCGGGAAGACACGGGAAAATCTGGTCAGCTTTAAATTGAGATTTCTCTAAAACCATAAATGTTTTTATTTCAATTTTTTTAAGATATTAAATGCGTTTTCATCAATTAGGGTTTCAACTTAATTTTAAGGAGCTAGATGGGCTGTTTGGCAAAAGATTAAATTTAATAGCGGGTTAAATTTTTTTCTTTTTTCACCTTAATGGTGGCATTAATCCACTTTTTTTCGAAGTCGTTTTTAATTTTTGTTACACCAACTGTCTTAAACATTTTGCAAATCGTTCATTTGAAAACAAAAGTTTATCAACACAATTAAAGATAAGGAAGTAAACTTTAATTAAAAAAATAAAATATATTAAAAACATTTGTGGTTTTAGAGAAATCTCAATTTAAAGTTAACCGGATTTTTCCGCTTAATATAGTTCAATATTTAATATAATTCAAAAAAAAATTTATCTAACAGAAACAAAAACAAACGAAGCAAACGCTAAAACTAGCATAATCTTAATTACACGCGTTACTTTAACGTTAATTGCACTCGTTATCTTAAAGTTAATTACATTAACGTTAATTACACATGGTACTTTAACTTTATATACAAACGTTTCTTTAACGTTAATTACACGCGTTACTTTAACGTTAATTACACAAGTTATTTTAACGTTGGTTTCACACGTTACTTTAACTAATATAGTGGTTTAAGTTTGTTCTTCTGAAAAATTTTATCTATTCATCTGCAAAAAATGTCTGCAAAAACTTATGGCTTAGCTAAAGAGGTTTAATAAATAATCCAACTAAGAGTTTAAAAAAAAAAAATAAAAAAAACAATCAAGTTTTTATTTGCTATTTCTTTATGATTTAAACATAATTCTTACTACCAATGAACTTTCTTGCCATTATTCAAAACTCCATTGGTAAAATATAGTATAAGAATTAGACTTTTCCTAATACAATGCTTAAAACGATCGAAATTATCATTCCTGTCTAACCGAAGCCAGTGGCATATCTATAATCCTTTTTAATGAAATTTTAATTGTTGCAGTAGTTGATGTTAAGTAATAGCCAAAAACAAACAAACTATATACTTGCACGACTCCACAACCACGCCCATCTAACCCGCCACATTTTATTGCAACTTTTTTTTTTTATTAATTTCAATTAATTTACTCTTTTTTAATAATTTAAATGCGCGTTTATAAATTTCTAAAGGCCTTTTTTAGCTCTAAGTTGTATGACAATTGTATACAATATTGCGTTCAATCATTTTTAATAGTTTTATTCAATTTTTTAATTAGCTAGAACATTTAATTAGCTAAAACATTATTAGAACATTAGAACATTAGAACATTAGAACATTAGAACATTAGAACATTAGAACATTAGAACATTAGAACATTAGAACATTAGAACATTAGAACATTAGAACATTAGAACATTAGAACATTAGAACATTAGAACATTAGAACATTAGAACATTAGAACATTAGAACATTAGAACATTAGAACATTAGAACATTAGAACATTAGAACATTAGAACATTAGAACATTAGAACATTAGAACATTAGAACATTAGAACATTAGAACATTAGAACATTAGAACATTAGAACATTAGAACATTAGAACATTAGAACATTAGAACATTAGAACATTAGAACATTAGAACATTAGAACATTAGAACATTAGAACATTAGAACATTAGAACATTAGAACATTAGAACATTAGAACATTAGAACATTAGAACATTAGAACATTAGAACATTAGAACATTAGAACAAGCTTATTGCATTGAATGCAATATTACATTCAATGCAATAAGCTCGTGATCCACAGGTGAAAAATTATTTTAAATTGGTGTTTCTACTAAGAATGTTTATTATCAAGTCAGTAAATCGGTAATAAAGATAATTTACTGGTAAATGTTTTTGAGGTTATAGAGCAGAGCTATTATACAGATCAGGGGAGGAATTTTAAAAGTCTCTTTTGAAAATAGCTCTAGTCTAATGCGTAGAAGTGGAAAAATCATCTCAAACTCTGCAGTAGTAGACCCACCTCCATCACGACCATATCATGCATTTTTCTAAAACTCTTTTATTAGAAGGTAGCTGTTTCGACTTAAAATTTCTCATTCTAGAACTAATGTGTAAATAAAAGAAATTTTTTTTATAACAGCAGATAAGCGTTCGAGTAAAAATTATTTAAATAATTCAAACAAATTCTTTTTACTTTCTTTCTTAAATAAATCAAACTATTAAATTCTTTTTACTTTCTTTCTTAAAAGTTTTGTCTTTTTTTATACCAATGTATTATTTTAAATTTTAAAGAAAAAACGGAAATCTGTAAACGTTATGTTAAAGTCATAAGTTATTTAAAGTAATCAAGTAATTATGCGTCTGAAAAATTACATTAAAAAAAAATGTCTTTAATTTTACATATACTTTTAAGAATTAGGTTATGCATGAACGACATTCAAAATTTTAATGCTATTGAAATAAATGCTTTTTTAAAGTGTGAAAGTCACCCGACCATTCCATTTATAGAAACATTAGGTGCACCTAAGCTCATCTTTAGTTAAGTGGATATACTTATTTATTCAACACAATGCAAGGTTGACTTAAAATTCTTTAAAAATTTTACAATTAATAGAAGTAACATTTGTCATATATTTAAAATAATTTTTTTTTAATAAAGAAAACAATCATCAAGTTTTAACAACCAACTGGTATGTGTTTCCTTTTATTATGTTGTTTTTCAATATGCTACTCTGCAACTATAAACAATAAGTATGTTTTAAATTTATAAACAGTATAATTAAAATAAGTATAATTGCAATAAGTATAATTAAGTATAATTAAAAACTTTTGCAGAGGAGAGATTTTGCAGAAATTTCGTATAGTTAAAAAACAAATAATATCCAGTTGTTAATTAAAAACACATTATAATATTATGTTGTTAAAATTGTTAACGAGTGTTTGGACTCTTAAATCTAATATGTATGAAAATGTTGTTTAAATATTTTTGCTGGCACGAAATGTGGCACGGTTTATTAATTAATTACGGCATTTTATGATTATTATTATTTGTTTGTATTATATTTTATTTTTAGCTTCTTGCGATTTTTTTACATTAAACATAACGTCTAAGCTATATTAAAACGGTCCTTTTAAACATTAAATAATCCCATTTTACTTGCTTCTATGAAATAAAATATTATATGTATAAACTTCTTTTCATTTTTTTTAAATTTTACCTAATTATAATGGTAACACAAATTAATTCTCTCTTTGCTTTGTTGTTATAAACAACAAAGCAAAAAGTTGCTTTTTCAACGTAAAATTTACACTAATTAAGAGAGAGCCGTGGTTCACTCCTACCTGTAAAGGAACGATTCATCCCCCCCCCCCCTAAGTTGTGCAGTTGAAATAAAAAATTTAATTCACAATAAGTTCGAGGTTTGTGCAAAAAATAAGAAATAATAAAAATGCTATAATAAAAATGATGTACCTACAACTTCGTTGTAGATACATCAACAACAAAGTTGTATTAACAACAATATTGTAGTATCTACATTTTTGTTAGTTACTTTTTAAATTAATGTGACAACTTCTTTATCTGATTCGTGTTTTGTAGTTGTGTAGGTCTTCTAAACATAAAGAAAACTCTAAAAGTTTGGAATCAGCCCACTTCTGCGGGTGGAATAAACGGATGATTTTAGAAACTATAGGGAGTCAGTTTTTTAAAATAGGCAGGACCCGCCGAGAGGGGGGGCGAAAGGGACAATTTGTCCCGGGCGGCATATATCCAAAGAGGCCCCAAATGAAAAGAAGGTACCTAAAACAAAAAAACAAACAAAAAAAACGAAAAAAAGGTCCTTCATTTATAATGTAGGGAAATTTTGTTAAAAAAGGGGGCCAATCAGGGTTGCTGTTCCAGGCGGCGTGACGGCTCTCAGCGGCCCTGAAGGTAGGATAATATAAGTATTTCCATTCAAGTAGAGATGAGCTTAAGTGCACATAGTTTTTATATAATTGAAATGGTTGGTAATTTTCACACTTTAAAAAAGCATTCAAATCAATAGCATAACTTTGGATGTTGTTTATGACCTAATTTTTAAAAGTATATGAAAAGTTAGAGACATTTTTTAATGTGAATTAAATTCTGATGGAAAAACATTCTGAAAGAAAAGTAAAAACACAAACAGATAGCAGGTTTTTTGTGTAGTACTTCCTATTTCAGCCCAGTGCTGAAATATGAAGTACTATACAAGTGAAAAAATATACGTGCTAATTTTAAAAGTATTTTCTTAAGACAGTATTTATACAATGCCGGATTAAGGATCTTGAAGGCCGGGAACCAAAAAATATTTGGGGCCCCATTCCTAAATAATGTATAAAACATAAGATTACTTTTTTGTTTACAGAGAAACTTTTCTTGCTTTTACATTTGCAAGATCAATTACGACATCTAGAAAATTTATGTTTTTTAACAGTGTTCTTTCAATTGTCATTAAACAAAGAGCATTTAAACAATCATTAAACATTAAAAACCGGAGATCATTTTTAACTATTGCTTTTTTTGAAAATGCTCTCCGGTTTTTAATGTTTAATGATTGTTTAAATGCTCTTTGTTTAATGACAATTGAAAGAACACTGTTAAAAAACATAAATTTTCTAGATGTCGTAATTGATCTTGCAAATGTAAAAGCAAGAAAAGTTTCTTCTTTTTCTCACCTTGTCCCACTTAGGCATCAATGGTAACTTTTCTGTCCTTTCCAGCACCACTTACAAGGCCAGAACAAAATATCTGCCATCTATGAGTTGAAGAAGCACAGAAATTATACTGGCATTAGAGAAACCCAAAGAAATTGTATACAGTCTCACAGTTGTCAACAGCATTTATGCCAACTAAATTTAGAGAACATCCTGCACAAGGAATAAATTCAATATTTGGGTTCTCATTTTTCAGTAGTGTTTGCAAGCCTTTGTATTTTCCTGACATGTTAGATGCATTGTCATATGACTGACCACAACCATCGTTAATATTTAAGCCAAGCTCATCTAATTTTTTCTTGACAGCATCTGCCATAGCCTTTCCGTTTTATCCACATGAAGATTTAAATCCAATAAATAATTCTTCCACAACACTCACATATCGAATGATTATTGTAAGTTGGTCACAGTGTGCAGTGTCAGTTGATGAGTCAATAATCAGTGAAAAGAATTTAGCACTGTCAATTTCGCTACCAATGGAAGCCAGAACTTTTTTTGTATTTAAGAAAACAATTTCCTTATAACTTGTTGATGAAATTTATGAAACATTTCCATAATGTTTAGCAAGGAATGAGTCAAATTTTGCTAAGAACTACAAGGCCCCAAGAAAATTTTCATCACTGAAGTCACCTTCTAGACCTTCACCGAGCTAGACCTCGACTGCACAAAAACTTGAAGCATTCAACAGCTTTTGTTAGAACTTTCCTCCAGTAATGTTTTTCATCTTCTAACTGCTGTTTTAAATGAATATCAATTTCTTCTTTTATTGTGACTTTTACAAAATAGCACTGGAATGTATTAGAATGCTGCTTGCTTTGTTTGTGTCTATGTATAGAACGCAGTCAATGTGCCCAATCGTTGAATCCAGTTCTTAAATTGTCGTCTGAATCTTGAAAAAGCAAGCAGAAGAAACAAAATGTCTTTCCTGTGGATGGTAAATAAATAAGCCTCTCTTTCGAATTTCACCATTTTTCAGCTTAAAAGAAAAATAGATAAGAGAGGAGCACCTTATTTTGGTGTTTGTTACTTTTTGGAATTTTTCAAAATTTTTGTTTTCAACATTTTGATCAGGAAATCCAGTAGCGTTGCGCTTATTTCAAATCCGTCCACAACGCAGGGTTAGATTGACATATTGACAAACTGGACTAAAACAAAAAAGAACGGTGCAGCTTAAGTATACAATTAAAAATAATAATACGTTTAACAATATTACTCATAACAACAACAATAATAATAATAACAATAATAACAACAATAATAATAATAACAGGAATAGAAATAATTTATTCTTTTCTCTAAATTCTACAGTATTCTTATATTGCCTTATGACACATTTTTTGGCTGCGCTGTTGCATTGGATAACACCGGTACATTGTCTATTGAAGAATTATCTGTTACGTTCTGCAACTGTGGATATTCTGCAGTTGGGTTGGATTTAATTGACACACATTGATTCTCCTCCCATACTCTATCAGGAGATCGGAAAAAAGTAGTCAATTTTGGGATTTTTTTTAATGTTGTTTGCTGTTAGTCACATTTTTTTTTTTTTGCAGCTTGGGTTTTTAATTTCCGCTTAAATATTTTCTGTCCATTATTGTGTAATTTTTACAAGAATAATATTGTAATCTTAATTTATAATAATTGTAATCTTAATTTATAATTCATTATTGGTAAAACAAAGGAAGTAAAAAAACTAATATAGCAAAAAATGTATAAAATATTTCAATATTATTATATAAAAAACAAACAACTATTAATTTAAGTGATATTTTTTGTTCTCAAATAAATAAAAAATCAAATCAAAATTTAGTCAATTCGCATTTCTTAATAAATAATTAAATAGTTCGTATTTATCTTCTATCTGCTTATTTCACTTTTAAGTAAGTAAAAAAAGATAAAAATTGTTCGAACTTGTTTCCAATATAGTTCGAACGTGTCCAATATAGTTCGAACTCTTTTTTAAAAAAGTTTTGAGTTTTTACTTTTAATTACATGAGAAATTAATGAAATAATTTGATTACAAATTATCAAAATTAATTTCATTAAGAATTAATGAAAATAATTTAGAATGTCAAGTCATATGCAATAAAGAGAATAATATATAAGTTAAAATTGGGGGCACCGTTGGTACCCTAATTTTTAGGGGCCGGGCACCTAGGCTCCCAGGAACCCGGGTTAATCCGGCATTGTATTTATAACGCTTTTTTTGGCTTGCATTATTTATGACACGCGTAAAATTTTTGAATTAGTAATTTGTAACAGTGAATGAGTGAAAATACATAACTTTACCTTACGGATTAACGTTTAAATACAATACCAATAATTTTGGTCATCTTTGAATAAATAGAATTTATTTGGGGAAGCCGGAAAATTTATGCTAACAGAAATTTCTAGTTTATTTGTTTTCCATCTTCAAGATTTCCTATAGAAAAAAAGGAGATAAGAAATATTTTTTGAGCAATCGAATATTAGTTTTTACACATTTTATTGGGTGACAGGAATAATGTTGAAAAATGATTTTCGGAATAATGTCGAATTTATTTAAAAGGCCTAACGTCGCAAAAAAAGGAATAGTGTCGCAAAAGAATTTAATGAATAGTGTCGAAAACAAAAAAAAGGAATAGTGTCGCAAATAGTAAAAGGAACAATGTCGCAAACAGTAAAATCGGAATAGCGTCGAAAACGAGAAAAAGGAATAGTGTCGCAAATAATAAAAGGAATAGTGTCGCAAATAGTAAAATCAGAATAGTGTCAAAAACATAAAAAAGGAACAGTGTCGTAAAAAAGGAACAGTTCCCAACCTTTACTATAATATTTATATAAAAAAAAAATCTTGTTCAATATATGAGAAGTTTGAACTCTGGTTTTAATCACGTACGTTATGCATAATTTTTTATAGAAAAAATTATACATAACGCACGTGTGTCCTCATTTTGAATTCTCTGCCTTATGTTGGAACCTACATATTATTAAAAGTATAAATATCTTAGAGAGATTCCAAAGACGCGCCACTAAGATAGCTTATAGTATAAAGATTCTACCTTATGAAAATAGACTATGTATTTTAGACCTGACCGTGCTCAAAGAAAAACGTCATCGTGGAGACTTAATACTGCTTTTTAAAATCAAATCTAGTAAAAAACTGTTAACTAGCATCACACTCCGATCCGTTCTGCGCATCGCGATGGCCATAGAAGTCGACTGGTCAAAAAAATAGTTCAATCCAATAATAACAGTATAACAGAGGTGACTTCTTCACAAATCGAGTTGTCGACAGCTGGAATCGCCTACTAGATGAAATTGTAAATGCTGAAAGCCTAAACGTCTTCAAGAACCAGTCGGACAAAAACCGTCACAGTGCCCTTATTTTCAACTTAAGTCAAAATGTTGAATTACGTTACGCAACTTTCGACCGTTTTAACTCTTTAGTAACAAGTTGTCACGAAACCTTAAAAAATTAAAAATCAAGATTCAAAAGATTTTTTGAAAAAACGATCTTTTAAAGTGCTCAAGATCAAAGATGATTGCAGCCACACTTCACTGGGTAGATAATTGGTAGACTACAGTTTAAAAAATATCAATGTATGAAAAAGATACAAATGGAAATATTTAAATTCTCCATCAAAGTTGAAATTTAGCACTTTTATGATTAATTTTTTACTTTTAATGCATAAAAATTGTAGTACCTAGTCTTTCAGGAAACTTTTTAACTTTAATTTTTAACAGCTTATATTACAATATTTTAATGTATATACTGTCTATTTTCGATTGATCTATATATTAAAAAAATAACTAAAACCTTTTATCACAAGAATATTTATCAAAAATACATTAAAATCCTAAATTTAGGAAGCTACTATCAACCTAATCGCTACAAACCTAATCGCTACCAACTTAATTGCTAGCACATTTGAAATTTCATAAATGGAAAAATTCTTAGTTAGAGTGCTAGTAAAAAAAAACGCTATCAGACATTATGTTTGTAGAAAGTCATATTCTTGATTGGTGGCCATGTGATTTCCTACTGTACAACAGGAATAATAGCGGTCCTAATATTGATTCCTGGCAAACACCACAAGATATAATACATTTTCCCGCTTCTTCTGCTGTATTTATTCTGTCAATAGTGGGCAACTCTAATGTGGCTCTTCGTTGAGCTAACTGTGACTCGCCCTGAAAGTTAAAAAATTCATTTTTTCTTTTAATAATTTGAAACTTTTTTTTTAGTTTTCCAAGTACTTATATTTTTTTTTAGTATGGATTTTTGGTATAGTTTTTTTTTTAAGTATTGTTCTGTGGAATGATTTAAATTGAAGCCATTAGAAATTAAAGATGATCAGACATTGCAGTTGCAGCATAAAATTAGTCAAAAATTGAATTTCGGAAACTCATGTAAGAGCTAAAACATCCATACTGAAAAAAAGCTGCTTATCGTCTCATTTTTATTTTTACCAAAAATAGAATTGAAACAGAAAAGGGAGAGATGAAGAGGCTTACAGGAAAAGATTAAAAAATGAATATAAAATAAAAACATCCAGAAATGTACTTTTTAAAACTTTTTCACATGTCAAAATCTGTATAAGTTTATAAAAAATTATCTTAACTTGTCAAGGATGCTTTTTTCGGTTTAGCCGCGATGAGCATCAAAATCTTATTCAAGCAACAGTTCCTTATTCGATCTCCAAAGAATTTTTTTTTTTTACCTAGAATGTTTAATGCTTTACTGTGACACAGTAGTAAGTATTTTAACAGTTCACTAACGTAGTGTGCTGGCTGGATAGATATAAACGTGTTTATATGTTTTATTTATATGATATTGATGATTTAATGCAAAAAAAAATGTAGCAGATTTTATTGAAAATATTCAATCGATTTCAGTTCATTTTAACGGCATACAGATTATTTATAAAATAAGTAGTATGCTAAAATCATTAAATTTTAATCCTAATAATTTACTCAATGATTTAAGATATATTTTTCTCCAAGTTGTTTGTGGAACAGGAAGGCGGAGGGAAAGAGACCTACTTCGAAAAAGTTTGCAAGGGGATTGAAAGTTTGAAACTTCACCCACTGGTCTATAACTTTTACTTCTATTTATAAATAATATCATTTTGGTTTGTAACCGCAAAAAACGTACATTACTTATATTTACATTACATGTTATATAAACTGATTTTGCACTATAACTTTAGGAATGTACCTTTAATAACAAAGCGTCACAATGATTTGTTATTAAACTTCTAATATAACAAACATTACTCTTGTTTCTTCGCGGAACGGTTGCTGATGTTTTCACCATGTGCCGTGACAATTAATAATATTTTAATTGACATTCTATGGCGTTTAAATATCTTTTTGGATTTTCTAGAAAGTTTTAACAAAATTGATATTTTCAGAATAATTGTAATCAAACTTTTGATTTTAATCAAACTTGAAAATTTGGGCATAATAAAAAACCATGTTATCTCTAATGTTTTAAGTTTATGTTTGTTTTAAAAACTTCAAGTTTTTAACTACATCTTTTCAAGTTTGAGTCTGTCAACATACTAAATAAAGTTGTTGTTGTGTAGTTAATAGAATCGTGTATTCTAAATTTTATAAACAATATTAAATGTTTAACTAATGTTTTCAAAGTAATCTTTAATTGTAAAATTAATTCGAAAAGTAATCATTATTTTAATTTTAGACAAATTTAAAGGTATTGAAATATCAAAACAATCAAACAATGACTTTGTACGAAAAAAGCTCGTCTAACTTTTCAGATGAAGGTTCACAAATGCTTTCAACGGAAGAATTTGAAATGATGGATATACATGATTATGCAAACCCACAAGAACTTAAAAAAAGTTTAGAAAAAGCTGATGGACTTAAAAAAAAAAATTTAGTTTATGAACCACTACCACCAAGAAACAAGACTAATGGGTTTACAAAAACTGCATGCTCTCCTTCTTATGAGGAAAAGTTACTTGTGCAAAATAAAAAAAGTTTTATGAAAGAAAGATTACAAAGATTCCTCATTGTTGTAATAATACTTATGTCTCTTGGTTCTTTCACTTTATCTGTACTAACAACTTTTGGTGTAACACAAGCAAGTTGTAACAAATGTATAAAAGGTTATATTTTTATATTTTATTAGAGTGATACTATTCATTTTAATTAGATGGTTTATACTCTAAAATCACACTAAGTTAATTTAAATTTTTTAAAAAGAAAGAATCCAAAATGCTTTAATTTTTGACAATCCTGAAAAATAATTTTGAAAATTTAATTTTTTAGTTAAAATTTCTTTCAACTAAAAATGTTAAATTTTTACCAAGCTTTGTTTTTTTTTTTCACTTTATCTGAAAATAAAATTCTTATATGATATGTTGACCAGTGTACTTCTTGTTATGTATTCAAGTGTAGTTTAAGACTTTTTAGGATTTTAATAGGCTCTCCTATCTAGGTATGACACATAGCAAGGGGGTGGGGGTGGGGAGGGAGGGGTTTTAATAAAAGGGGGAGGGGGCAGTGGGAATTAAATTTTTTTATGTTACAATATTATAATATTTAATAATAAGTATTTTTTATAAAAACTTTCAGTTTATAAATCCAAACTAATAATTTTTATAAAACATGCATAAAACTATTTATACTGTGGACCCAGAGAGCATTTTAGGTTTGATGGAGTGTCACCTGGGATTTTTTTACTGATAAATTATTATTATCATTATAGTAACATGGTTTAATCATAATTAAAATTAGTTTCACTTTTTAAGACAGTAAAATTGTCAAATCAATTTTCACATAAAATGTGCAAATAAGTAAGTAAAATTAAATTGCATTTCAAATTTTACGTAGAAGAACTCTTTAATTTGCCAGTTATTCATTTAAACTAAATTTTAAATTGGCTTAAAAAAGTTACTGTTACAAATTTAGTATACTAGACTACTAACTGAACTGTTTCAATATAATAAAACATAAGAGCGCTTCCCTGTTAATAATAATTGAATGGATATTACTCTTTGCTTAATTTTATAATATTTAATAAATAAAAATACCAAGGATATTATGTCTGGAAACAGTTTCTTACATGATTCAATTTGTGCAGTGTTTTGGGTTGAAAAAAGTGCTAGATCTAAGTCGCTACCAGAAGTCACCGATTGAATACAAGATATGATCAAACTCTACATATATGATGGTTATGATAAAAATATTATAACTTTTCCTAATGTCATATGTGGTAATTGTAGACGAAATTTATACCTTCTTAAGAGTGGCCATACTTCAAGAGGATCATGGGGAGTTCAAGTTGCTAAGGTATGTTATGCACTAATGCTTTATGTTTAAATCAGTTTGTTTTATACTAATACTATAGTAAAGTATAAATAACAAAGCACCACCCATATAGAACATCCACACAAAAAATTTAAGCCTTTTAAAATAACATTGAAATAATATATATTTAAACATAAATTCTTTATGTTTAATTATAATGTATAAATTTAAGTATAATATTTCAAAAAAAAAGTTTAATTTTTTTTGTGGATGTGTTATATATAATACATATATAATAATGTTTAAACAGGATTCCCACTCCTCCTTAAAAACCTTAAATATAAATGCCCTTAAATAAACGTAAAAAAGCCAAGCAAATATTTTGTTTTTTGTATAGTATTTCTCATTTTGATTTCAAATATGCAACTCATTTTTCACCTCAGGTCAAGTTGTAAAGATATTTGGGGTAAAATCCCTAATATTGTCAAAAAAAAATTTATTCAAAAGTATGTCAACCTGGGTCTCAAAAGAAGCGTATTTTCATGGAGATTTTAAAATTTTTAAAAATCTCTATGAAAATACGCTTCTTTTGGAAGTTCATTTTTTTCAGGAAGTTTAACTATGGCGAATGTGTGTTTACTGTTTGATGTTAAATTATTGTGAGCTTTTTCATTCATTTCTTCAGAATGCATAAGCATAAGTGTCATATTTTTTATTAAACTTTCAATTAAGTTATTACGAGGAACTTTTCCATACAATCCATTATCTTGAAATCGAAATTTTTATAGCTATTGGTTAAGACTATGTGATCTACACAACGTTCATAAATTATCAGTTTCCAATATAAGTGATCTGTTTGCTTATCGGTTTCTGCCGAAACTTTTTGAACCGTTATCGAAATTTCGGTTTCATTACTTTTTATAAATTAGGTAAAAAAGCAAAATTTCAAAAATTTTGTATGGCTTGAAATTTTTATTTAATTTAGAAAATTAATTATTTTTTCGACAACTTCCACAAATTATTTTACCATTTCTAAATGAAAGTTTAATTAACTTAATCCCATCATACACAATGCTTCCTAAAAACACCAATTCGTAAATAATCAAACCATTGCAGTGGGCAATGCCTGTGTGATATTGTAACAAAATTCAAAATTCATTTACATTATACTTTGCAATACTTGTCATTTACCTTAAATTGATCATGCTTAAAGTTTCAGATCATGAGGTCATGTGTAACAGGATTACATTAAACTCGATTATTTTTATTTTTCATATTTTTTATAGAAAATATTACTTATTAAATAAACTCTAAATTAAAAGCAAAAAAGCAATGAAAACTTGTAGAGTAGGATAGAATGATCTCCTGTATCAAAAGCTTTTTGTAGATCTACAAAGACACCACATGCAAAGTTTTTATCATCAAGAGCTTTTCTAATTGACTAAGTAATTTTGATAAGTGAGTGAGTTGTGGAATGATTAGCACGAAACCCATACTAGTGTTTGTAAAAGCATTTAAATTTATTCAAAAATGCATAGAGACTCTTATGCATAGCTTTTTCAAAGAGTTTGCTTAGGTTTAAAATAAGAGAAATGGGTTGGTAGTTAGACATATCCATTTTAGAACCTTTTTTAAATATTGGAATGAGTTTAGCAACTTTGAAAGCATCTGGGAATAAACCATTTTGAAATGAGTTATTTATAATAATACTGAGAGATTAAGAAATTATGTCTGGAATAAGTTTAAGAAAGAATGTAGGAAGGCTATTAGGACGAAAGTTTTTTCCAGTTCTAAGGGTGGTTTTAATAAAATTAGAGATTTGATTCTCTGTAAAGAACGTATTAGAATTTGGAGAGTTGATATAGTCAGTAAATTGTTGTTGAAATTTGGATATTGAAGGTATGATTTTGTTTTGAAGTTTATTTTAGATAGTAACAAAAAAGTTGTTTAATTTATTTGATACAGTAGTTTGATCTGTGATAATATTTTCTTTCAATTTAAGTTTGAGAGTTGAACTATAGTAGGAAGGTTTTATATTAATTGTTTCTTTTATCCCTTTCCAAGTATTCTTAATATTGTTTAAGTTTTTACTAAAATAGGTTGTGTAATAGGATTTTTTACTAATTATTAGTAGATTGCTGATTCTGCTTCTATAAAATTTAAATTTAGAACACAGTTCATTTTTAGTACTAATATCTTAACATTTGTGTATTTTTTTCGAGATTTCAGAAAACATAAACTGTTTACTTGTGTTAAACTTATTAATAAAGAAGAAAATATATAGTGCTCACAGTTTGTAGATTTTTGACCTAACCCCAACGAAAACACCCGGAAAAATCCTTTTGAGGGATGATAGTACATACCAATAGGAGTTCATAGCAATAAATCCTAAAATCAGGGATTACCGTTCGTGGGACTTTTTTGCGTTTAAAGTTCTAAATTAGAGTGAAAGTTAGTTTTCTTTATTTTCCAAATTCAATAATTAGTTTTACAAAAAACTTTATAAAACAAAAAATGTTCTACATAAAATTCTAAACAACTCTTATCTTTTTCATATTTTCACAAAAACGCGTTTTTAACCTTCAAAATTCGAGACAAAAAATCGGCATTTTGTCTACCATAATGTCATGCTAAAAAAATATCTTTTACAACCATTGTGTCACACTGAAAAACGATTTTTTGACGATCTCATCTAGTCGCACAGAAAAACAATGCTTTGTTTTAGGAAATGGCACTTGAAAAGCTTGACTAAGCTTTAACTTTTGACTCATTACGACCAAAATGCCTAATGCATCAAAAACACATGATGAATGCAGAAAATCTGTATGTGTTGTGTGCATGAAAAAAAGTGATAGAGAACTGACAGTTGCAGCAAAGGAAAAGATTCTTCAATTCATTGAACCTGATTTAGACTTCAATGATGACAGGGTTCCATTAGGAATTTGTGTCAACTGCAGATTTCAACTTGGAAAATTGGATGGCTCCATGAAAAAAGTTCCAACACTTTTCAACTTTCAGAACATCTCAAAAAAGCCTTCAACTTGCTTATCACTTATTTGTGATCGTTTGATCTGCCAAATAGGTAAACTGAGAGGAAAGGAGCAACATCCTCTGAACAAACTTGAGGACTCCTCTGAAAAATCAATCAAGCCTGAAAACCAGAAAAAAAGAGATGCACCAAATGTCTTTCATTAATTGGTCGTGGACTCCCTCACAACTACACACCGGGGACTCGCCTTGAAAATTTGAAAAAAATTGCTGAAGCTGATGGAAAGGGCGCAGAGCTAGTAGCTTCAGCAGTTATTGCTTCAAAAGATTCATCTCCTAATGGAACAATTCATCTGACTTAACAAGCTGTTGGCAAAGCCATTCAGCTTGTTAAGTCAGATGAATTGGGCATTAGTAGCACAACAGCTGTTCAAAACCCGAAACATGAAACTAACTTCTCCACTTTCAGCCAAAGCTACAAGTGTCAAGCAGCAAATGCTTGTTGCTCTCTCTCAAGACACACCTGAAACTTACCAGAATGTCAAGCAGATTTTTGGTCTCATCAAAATCCATAAGAAGTCTTTGCTAGACTCTTTAGTTATTTCCTGTGATTTGAAGCTTGCTAACATTCTCTGTGGAATTCAATCACATAGTAGCAAACACCCTTGCTGCTGGTGTGAAGCAGAGAACACAAACCTCATCAGATGTGACCATCCAAGAACCTTCGGTCAAATTCAGAAGCAATTCGCAGAGTTCATGAAATCAGGCGGTAACATTCGCAAGTCGAAAGATTTCAAAAATGTTGTTCATCTGCCCTTGCTTGATTTTCATGATGACATGCTTGTGCTGGAAGCCATCCCACCTATGGAGCTTCATCTACTTTTGGTGTGGTCAACCATCTCTTCAAAAACCTCTGTGATCTTTGGCCAGATGCAAAGCAATGGCCAACCACACTGCACCTTTCTATTCAACCATTCCATGGGGGCCATTTTAATGGAAATGATTGCCTTAAGCTGCTGAGAGGATTAGATTGCCTGAAGCAAATTGCAGAGCAAAAGCACTTCAAACAGGCCGATGGATTTATTCAAACTTTGCTCTGTTCAAAGATGTTGTTACATCTTGTTTTGGAACCACTTTGGATCCTGATTTTGAAGCAAAAATTGAAAGCTTTAAACAGAGCTACATTAATCTTCCAGTCTCTATTACTCCCAAAGTACATGCTGTCTTCATCATGTTCCTCAGTTCATCAAGAGAAAAAATATGGGACTAGGACTTTAGGATAGAACAAGCAACTGAGGCTCTTCACTCAAATTTCAAGCCCTTCTGGGACAGATACAAAAGAAATCCAGAGAATCCTGATTATTCCAAGCATCTCCTCTCTTGTGTCATTGAATACAATAGCAAAAAAATCTAGTCTCAGAAAGTCAATGGTAAGTTATAGCTACAGATTGCTAAGTTGCATCTTAAAAAAAAAACGTAAATTTCGGGGAAAACCCAGATCAAAAATGATTTCAAAGAATAATCCAAAGCTTTTTTTTCAGTTTCCTCTAGAACTAAAGGAAAGGTAACAAGAAAAAACAAAAATGTCAAAGAATCAAGTGAGAACGAGCCAAACCCAATGAAGTTGAAGAAGAATATTCGAACTTATAGAGAAATGTTTTTTCAAGGGAAACTAATCAAATTTTGGAAAATATGAATTTTTTTTGTTTTATAAAGTTTTTTGTAAAACTAATTATTGAATTCGGAAAATAAAGAAAACTAACTTTCACTCTAATTTAGAACTTTAAAGGCAAAAAAGTCCCACAGACGGTAGTCCCTGATTTTAAGATTTATTGCTATAAACTTTTATTGGTATGTACTATCATCCCTCAAAAGGATTTTTCCGGGTGTTTTCATTGGGGTTAGGTCAAAAATCTACAAACTGTGTGCTTTGATAGTTTGCAAACCTGTATTTTTATTATATATATATATATATATATATATATATATATATATATATATATATATATATATATATATATATATATATATATATATATCAGGCCTTGTTACGAGATTTCGCTGCGTAGCGAAAACGCGTAACGCATTTCTAAGTAACTCAACTCAGCAAATATATTTTGCATCGTTAGAAGTTATATTGCGTCACTAGCGTCTTTTCAAGTACCGCATTGTAATTAAAGTTATTTTATTAACGCGTTAAAAATCATACAAACTGTTTTTTTCTCACTATAATAAAAGTTACAAATAAAATCTTAAATCTTAAAAATGATTTTTTAAATAAGTTCTTATTTAAAAAATCATTTTTATTATTTTTTTTAAATATGAACTAAATTTTATTTTGAAAAAAAATATTTTTTTATAAAACGTAAAATAATGTTTGTTTATTTTCTTATGATTTTACAGTTGGTTTTTGGTTATTTTATTAACTGTTAATAAACTTTTTCTTATTTAATTTGTAAACTCTTTTTAATAATGTTTTTAAACAATAAAGAGTTTTTTTTTTGTTATTTTTCAGTTACCGATAACATATTCGTGATCATAATTTATTTTCATAAATTAAACGAACGTCATTAAAACTTTACGTTATTGAATTAACAATAAACAAAATATCTTATTAATAAAATATTTACATCAAAATAAATCGTGCATTTTTTAAACTATTATGACTAAAAATAATTTTTATATTTAAAAGGAATTTATATATTTAATTCCTTAAAGATAAAACTTAAAACACTTTATTTTTTTTAACTAATTTTTAACAACAACAAAAAAAATTATGAAACAAACTGTTTCTTTAACAAAAAATCTATTACTTTACAATTGCGGTTAAAATGCTTTTACTAACGACTTTATTTCTTCAGAATAAACGTTACGTTACGTCACGTTAACGACAATCAAAAGATAATTCAAATATTCTGAAACATATAAGTTTTTGCGTAGCGCAAAACTGCTGAACGCGTAGGCAAATCGCCTTTTCGCAAGCAAAATGTGAGCTGCGTAACGCTTCTTAACAAGGCCTGATATATATATATATATATATATATATATATATATATATATATATATATATATATATATATATATATATATATATATATATATATATATATATATATATATATATAATAGTAATATATTAATTTATAATTTATAGGAAAAAATAAGATTCTGTTTTTGATGTAATCGTTTTCTGCTTAATTCTCCTTACTTTTTCTTTCAAAAAATTGTTGTTCGTGACCAAATCTCCTTAAATAATAGGAAAATGTTTCCTTAAATCTCCTTAAAATCTTTAGCCTCAGTCCTTGTTAAATGTATAATATTTCAATGTTATGTAAAAAAATTTAAACTTTTTTACATAACATTGAAATATTATACATTTAAACATTATTATAGATTTTAAGGATTGTTCTTTATTCCTGCTCATTGGTGGCAGTAATTACAACAAATGATTATATACAATATATATTTAGATATAAAACATAACTAAAACAAGTTGTTACAAACAAATCTCTTAGCATAATTATTTGTTAAGTTGTAGTTAGTTAATTTATAAACATTAATTGTAATTAATTGTTATTTTGAGAGATTATTTTTTTTATTTTTTTATTTCACCTCCTCAAGGCCCAGAAGGCCACTATAGACGAGGAGGCTACTTAATTGTGGTTATAACCCTCTCTCAACTCTATAACTCCGAAACACGAACCTTGACGAGCAAGGCCGCTGCGCGGAGAAACAAGGTATCAGTGCTCCAACATTTACTGAACCGAAAGTGTCTGAAAACGTATGTAGCATTTATTTTCTTGTTATTGGATGAGGCATTTTTCATCAGTGTACACAAGCTGCTGCTGTAGACAATTTGATTGGCCACTGCTTACAATTAGGAGAATATGCAGAACAAATAGCTATAGCTACAATTGAAAAAAGATGGAGAGCGAAGGTATAGAAAAATGAACAGTTTTCAAACTAAAAATATGAGGAACACCTATCTCTATTAGAGTTGGAGCTCCCAATTTAAAAAGTAACAGATGCAGTAAACAACTTTCTCTTCGAACAGTCATGGAATTGCAAGTCTCCCTTGAACTTTCTGACAATACAACAAAAAAACTTTGTTCTCCCATTAGGACTACATTAAATGGAAGAGACTCTGTTGAAGGAAATATAGTTTAAAAACTAGATAATCTTAAAGCACAACTTGATGAATTTTATTGTGTAGAGACAGTGAAGAACCCAGAGTTTATTTGGGGATACCGCTTTTTTTCTGGCAACATTGATGGGGGAGGGGGGATGTTTTTGAGTTCCCCTCCTCCTCCTTCTTGTTCCATAGTGGTGCCACAACAATGATTTTTAATCATCATTTTTCAATCATCATTTTAATCATTTGTTTTTATCTTGTTTAGTTTTATCCTAAGATAAGGAGTTGATTTAAAGGCATTTTTTTGAATACATGAATTTACCGGTGGACAATGTTACTTTAGATACAATAAGAAAGCTATTTTACGTAAGTCTTTTATAAACGCTTTTGTTGCAAATGTCACGCTGTTAGTAAAGAATTATTGAAAATTGTTTAAAGTATTTTAAACATATATTAACAATATTTTAGTAAATTTAATTTTAGTAGTTATTGTTTTAAATAATTAGTAATTAAATATTTAACTACTTTAAACAATTTTCAATCAATATTTACTTTACATGATATTAAATCGCATAATATTTGTAAAATTAACAAAACTTATATCTTAAAAACATAAATTTAAACATAAGCATTTAATAAACATATTTAATAAACTATTCGAATAAAAAACATAAACATTTAATGAATGTATTTACTAGTATTTTAATTTTAAAATTTTGATTTAAATATTAGCAAATCTGTTCATTTAACTTTTACTGAAGTTTGATAATTTTTAAAGTGATTTCAAGGCGCCTTTTAAATTAAAGATAATTAGAGAAGAGATAATTTTTAAAATGTTATATATATTTTTTATTAAAAAGCATATTATATTTTGAAAAATATATTTTTTTAATCATTAAGTATAATTAAAAAAATTGCGTTTAATAAATAAAATACATTTACTATGAGTTATTTTAAACAGATCTTAGTAAAACTTTTATTAATTTATTGTAATTGTTATTTTTATTATTTTAAAAGTCAAAAAGAATATGGAAACGAAACAAAACTTTTTGAAAAAATTACAATTCCTTTTTTCGTTCATCAAAAGTTCATTCTTTCAAGCATTAAGTTTGCACGATAAGTATTAAGACTGAAGTTTTTTACATTTGTTCATTTATTATCAACATATACAACAGTTTAATAATAATTGCCAAAAAACAAAAGCTAACTTTACTCTGAATGGATTTTTTAAAGTTGTTTTATCTTTCAAGAAAGCAAATTTTTATACATTCTATTATTATAAAATTTTGCTACAAGTTTTTAAAATTAAGTTTCATAATGACATTCATTTTTTAAAAACTAACATTCAGTTAGTAATCCAAGAACAGTTACGTCATGTAATTACGTAAAAAAGCAATTTCTTTTAAATTCATTTTATTGTCCTGAAGGTAGCTAAAATAAACTGAAAATTATTTATATACTACTGCATTTAAAACTGAAATTTTTTTCTTTCTATTTTTTCTATAAAAAAGCAAAAGAAAAATTAAAAAATAAAAATAACTTTTGGGCGCTTTTTTTTGGGCGCCCATACTGCTCCAGCGGTACTAAATCAGGTCTGGGTTTGTCCCTGAGAGAAAAAATTGAATTTGTTTTTAACCAAAATGAACATATCATAAGAGATTTAGTTTATATTAAAAATCTGATTTAATGCTGCATATTATTAAAGAAAGAGGAAATCCATGTGTAAGTTTTGTAAGAGTCTCTTTAGATGGTGGAGGAGGCTTCCTAAAAATTGTTGTTAATGTTTTTGAGGAAGAAAAAGAATCTGAAAATAAATTTCAAAATAGCAGAGTTTAAAAAATTCTTACTTTAGCCATTGTTGAAGATGTTCCTAAAAAATATAAAACCTTAGATTAGTGCTTGAGAAACTCAGTTTTGAAGATTTAAACTATTATATTGCTTTTGATCTTAGATGTGCTAATGTATTATTTGGTCTTTAATCACACGCAGATAAAAAAGCTTGCTTGTGGTGTAATGGCGAATGTACACTTGATATAAAAACTCTTTAAACTATTGGTGATCTTGATTCCTGTTATGAAGCATATATTAACAATGGATACTTAATTGGATGGGATGGTAATAATGCAAATAAAGTTTTAAAATTACTTGATTCACTTCAACTTGAAGTGCAACTTAAAGTACCATATCTACTTCTTGTAGTCCAAAGCTTAAGAACTTTTAAATCTGTAAAAGAAGCTTCTTTTCAAAAAAATCATGGGATTGGAGCAAACTTTTTTTCAAGAGGACTAATAAAACCCAAGAATTTTGACAACCCAGGCCCACCTCAGTTAAGTATGTTTTCAAAAAAAAAAGTTTTACTGATGTAAATTTTAATTGGGGGAAGAAGTTCAGAATTTCGTATTTTTTTACTCTTAGCAAGTGAAACTAATTTTAAATATGATTAAACCATGTTAGTTTGTGAAAACAATACTTTGTCAGTAAAAATATCCCAGGTGACACTCCATCAAACCTAATATGCTCTCTGGTCCACAGTGTTTAAATTTATCGCAGCTCGCGGTCAAATGCGCATTTTCTAACAGCTGTTTTATAATAATTTCAATTGGATTTAATATGTTGATATAAGTTTTATACTTTGGGGAGAAATTAATTAAAAGCTCATTTTCGATACATCAAGATTTATTTGGTTGTTAATTTTTAAACACTGAAAAATGTAGTTTTTATTAGTTACTGAAATAATTATTTTCTAAATTTAAAGGCCGATTTTCACTGTTTTTTTGTTGTTGTTGCTGTTTTTGTTGTTGTTGATAATAAGTAAAATTTAATAAACAAAGGAGGGGGGAGGGGGTCTAAATAAGCTTGGGGAGGGTGGGAAAAATTTTCCAAAAATTTATAAATGCCCCCCCCCCCCTTTTATTAGGGGCTATAGAGTACTTCAGCAATTTTTTTTCCAAATAATTATGCAATTGGTAGCTTTTCATTTATTATAAAAAACATATTTAAAATAATAAAACAATCAGTTACTTAAATTCAAAACGACTTTAAAAGAAACCATGCTAAAACATGATTACTTCTATAGCGTTACTTTCAACTAAGTTCGCAACTGAAGAATAGGGTGCATCACAACTGCATGGAAAAAAATTGAATGTCTAATTCAGAGCTGTCTATATTTCTATTTTGTTCCATTATGACTACAGATAACTTAGGCAAAAGATTTTGAAAATCTAATTACATTTAGAGGTCCCCCATGAAGAAAAGCATTTATTCAAATTACCACCAATGTGCGACTCTGAATAAATCACAGAAACAGTCACAGAAAATTCCGTATAATTATGTCTATTTTGACTATAATAATGTTAAACCTCAAAATTCAATGTTTTAGAGCCACATTTAAAAAAACTGCAATTTTACTTGAAATTATCGAATAATTTTGTTAAATCTCTAGTCTAAATATAAATTTTAAAATGTAAAAGTTGAAATTGTTGAAATCTGAAACAGTTTGACTGTGATTAACATTTTTGCATATAATGCAGTTATCAGAATGCCAGTTAGTTTTGTTTTGTTGTTACATTTTTTCTTTTGAGGCGCAGATTCAGAATGTCTTTGCGATCTTTTTCGACTACCTGAAGAATGTTTTGAAAATGTTCATCCGATTGGGCAGTTTCGACAAAATCCGATGCTAGTTTAACACCTCTCTCGGCACCATCATTTACAACATTCACTGCTGCAACATTTTCATTACTCAATATATAAGCAGCAGACTTGTTCCACTCATTGACAGGAAGTTGTAAAAAGTTGGTATCCAATTGAAGACGATAAATTGTGAACCATGAATCAACCTGAACAAGGTCGCACAGCTGTGTTAAACGATCAATGGACAATGGAAACCGTGGTTTACCCCATCCATTACCAAATCGATTGAGTGGCGCTTGCAGATCAGCCAACGGTTTGACTTTGAGTATAGCATCTGCTAGAGCTTGTCGTTCCAACAAAGGTACATGATCACTGAACAGTGCGAGAGAAACCATTTCTGCAGTTAGATCCCAAAGATGGCGATTTAATGCTTGAACTGCTGATTGAGAAATAACTTTGTCAACAACCTCATATTCCAGTAAGCGCTTGTAGAGCTATAGATCATTCCAAGGCGCATCTACGGTTTTCTTGCACCATGTGATGTAAATATGAGTAACGAATGTTGTAAATGCACGTATTTTTGTAACTTGGTGGCGACTGGTAATATTCCCGGTGAAAGTTCTGCAATTTGTGATTCTAAAAGTGCAATTTTGAGGCTATAGATAAGCTTGGCCATCCAGCGAGCCTTATGCAGAGCACCAGGTCTTCTAAAATTCACTTCACCATTGGAAGCAGACAGGTAGACTAGCAATAGCTCGGAAAATTCTTGGTAGTCATCACGTAGAAATTCAACCTGTTCGTTGACTAGAGCGATCACCTCATCTTTTATCATTGCCAGGAGCTCTTGAGCCTGCATGCCATAATCAGCTGGATGGAATGGAAGTACTTAAGAGGAATTATGTGATACCAAATCCCAATTACTGCGAAGTCTTGTAAATAATGTGACATCTGGTGATTTTGATGCTTCAATCTCTAGATCCGTGAAAACATGTGAAAGAATTACTTCGCCAATATGATGGCGACAGCCTGACCAAAGGACAGCACGTTGCAATTTATCTTGTATGGCAATACAAGCAGCTGTCAAGTGGCCAGTGTTTGAGCTTGTTGTGTCAAATGTCATATTCACAATTCTATCATTACAATTCCACTCGGTCATCAGCTTCATTGTTAATTCAGCTATGACTTGTCCGCATGTTTGGTCTGTGGCTTTGAAATAACTTGGAACCCCCAGCAACTTAATCTGCTTAGCATCGCCCACAATCACAGTCATGCGTTCTTCTGTAATACGATGATTCCTAAGAGTTGAAGTCATTTTTCCATCCCAATGCAAGGAACACAGTTTAGGTGGTACCCAATCATCGTGGATTTTATTGCACTTACTACCTTGCGTTGTGAACAATCCGCACTTGCATAAGAAGCAGCAACCATAGAAACATCGCCTCCGGACTCATTTATCAATCCTTGTGTGAATGCTGCTTGTTGTGTTGGCACCATCTTCAATCAAGTTGCCAGTGACACAAGACTTGGTCGGCTAAACACGTTTGTAGGTATGAATGCTGTTGTTCCCAGTGGAAGTCTTTGTCGTTTTGAAATTTTTTCTTTTGTTGCAGCTTCGAAATCTACATCATCTTCCGAAGCGGAACTGTTAGATCAGATACTATTGCCCTCGTCGCTTAACACGACTTCAGATGATACCATGGCTGATGATGTTTCAATCTCACGATGTGCTCACTTCATACGCTCAATTTCTGTGGCATTTCGACAATGGCGTCTGGATATTTTTTTTGCAAGTGTCTTGACAAAAGCCCCAAAACTGGCAGTTCTGTCACCTTTCATTGAGTCAAAAAATGCCAGATCCTCTGCATTCTTAATGAGACTTTTCACATTTGGAGACCAGAGCTGAAAAGTTGATGCCAACATAGTCTGCATTTCCTCCAGTTTTTGTTTCGTGGATGGAGTGTCACGTCGACTTTTTTCTATCGAACGAAGTTTGTTGTTATCATCAAGCAGTTTGACAATTTTTTCGCAAGCTCTACGATCTGTAACCATTGGAATGTTGGCTTTTTCATAGAATTTTTTAATTTGGTCTAGCACGATCTTTGCAGTTGTGAATCTAGCAGGAGCACCGACAGACCCTGGTCGCTGAGATTTTGTAGCAACATTTGCGTAGTACATCATACACCTCAAAACCTGCATACATGTTGGCAGCTGAATGCCAGTTATTGTTCCATCATCAACACAAACTAAGGTTCCTAACCCAAATATTTGTCCATGGCTAGTCGAGTTTGTCGTTTAGTTTTTGACCCGGATTCTAGAGTTTTTGATGACTGACTGCCACCGGTGAAGAAAGAATTAAATTGTCGAGTTTATTAGGTTTAGGAGGTGTTACTGCTTTGTCTAATATTGCATTATCGTTCAAATCCATTTCGTGAAACTATGAAAGAAAGAACAAAAACATCAAAATTAAACATGGCTACCAAAGATTAAAAACATAGAAACCAAAGACTAAATATTATAATAATTTATTTAGGGCTTATTCTGTTAATTAAAATCTGCAAAACTATCAAGGGCCTGGGGGACCTCTAAATATTGTCCAAATTTTTTTTTTTTCCAACATAATGCTCATGTCAGCTGGTAAAACAAAATAAAATAGCAGACAACTGAAATTAAAAAAAAAAATTTTGTGATGCACCCTACTGAAGAAAGGAATTATGTTTAGCATGGTTTTAACATGCATTTACAAAAGGATGCAAAATTTTAGTTAAAATTAATGTATTTGCAATTACTTTAAAAGAAACTATGCTAAAATATTGCTTTCTTCAAAGCGTGCTTTTTTAAAATCTTTTTTATTATTGTTAAAGTGAAAAAATGTTAGCTTGCACTTTCAAAAGTTTAAAAATGATTTTTTAAGTTATCCTGAAATGTATATAATTTAATAGAATATATAGAACTATTATGTTTATTATAGTTTTCATTTTTTATTGTGTGTTTATCAACACCAATAGTATGATATTTTTATTATTAAATACTTAAGATTATAAATATAATATTAAGTATTTAATAATAATAGTTTAATAAGTTTATTTAACTTAATATTATATTATTATTTTTAAAGGTTTAAAAAAAATAATGTCAAAACAACTTTTATTTTATATATATATACATATATATATACATATATATATACACATATATATATATATATATATATACATATATATATACATATATATATATATATATATTTATATATATATATATATATATATATATATATATATATATATATATATGTATATATGCCTTACATGCATACATACTTACATACATATATACATACATACATGCATGCATGCATGCATACATACATACATACATACATACATACATACATACATACATACATACATACATACATACATACATACATACATACATACATACATAAGCATATATAGACACCCACAAAATTATTTTTGCTGGAAGTTTACAGTAAAAATATTTTTTATAATTAGAGGTATATATTCCAGTCAGTTCTAGTGCATCATTGAAAGGAGGACATGCAATGGATGTAGAAAAGTTCACAGAGTTAGAAAATAATATAACTTATCTTAAAAAAATGTTGGTGAGTGTTATTATTTTTATTTTTAATACACAAGTATTTTATTGCTTAGTTTTTTTGTGTTTTTTGTTTGAAAAATCAAATTGTTTCTAGGCATCATTGCAAAACCATGTAAAGTTTCTCGAAAGCAACTATGTAAGTATTCACTTTCTATTGATAATTCAGTTTGTATATATGCAAAATGTGAAGTTTTAAAAGAAAAAACTTGTAGAGTTTGGAAAAATGGTATTATGGTATTTGGCGTCAGTATTTTTTCAGTCAGCATATCTATATGGTCCCAAATATATGCATCCTAACTTGGCAATTAATTATTTGAAAGCCATTATAAGATTCTTAGGCATAAGAACCTATGTTTAATGTATAGTGATTATCTTTTTCAAGATTTTTCCAAAGTTTTGGATTTTTCTTTAAAATTTTAGTTTTTCCAGATATCCAAATAGTTTTCTGAAAATACAAGTTAAAAATATTTGTAACTTTGTCATTAGATAATTAAAACAGTAAAGGTATTATTCATTAATTACTCTATGCTATATTTAGTTAGGTCAGGGCATTACTTATAAGCGTGTGCAACTAATTTTTTCTTATATGTATGCATATATTTATTATTAGGGATGCAAAGTCCTATCAATTTTTAGGGGCTCTGGACTATGGCGTCAAAAAATAGGGACTTGGACTCTACTTATTATACTTTTTTTAAGTCAATTAACCAGAGTTTTTAAGCAATATTATTAGGAAAACACATTAGAAAAATACTTTCTTTTACTTTTGCATCAGCACAGGTTTGGGTGTGTAAATAATTGTGCCTAAGCTAGGGTTGCCATTATCCCGGTTTTTATGTCAGAAACTGAAGCGCTATACTAATTATAATTAAAATTTTCATTGTGTTCTCCTACAGAAAAGCCAATGCAATGTCACCCTTAGTCTAAGAATAATTCGGCATTAAGCTATCAGTGTACGCCAAAGGTTTCTTTGTACACTGCATATGATGTGATTCAACTCTTATATTCTTTAAAAGCACAGTATGCTATAGGTGATGCATGCCATAATCACACCGCACATTTTTTAACAATTTATATGCTCGAGCGTTTGTCATATGCAGTCTAAGTTGATGTGCTCCAACAATTTTATGACATAGGCCACACGACTCCTGGTAAAAACAGGGACTCCGGACTCAGACTTTGCATCCCTGTTTATTATTAATTATTTCAACTAGGCCACTTGAAAATCTAGTGTAATTTAATTTAATAGTTTTTTTTATATAAATCAGATTTAATAAACCCTATTTCAATAAGTATTCAAATATTTTTCTTTCATAGAAAAATATTTGAATACTTATTGAAATAGGGTTTATTAAATCTGAAAAATTTTTTCTTAGTTACAAAAAATGTGTATATTTCCGGATATTTCTCATAAATATTTTCCGGATATTTTTAGGAAAAAATTTTCTGGATTTTAAAATATGACCTGGATAATCCCTGTGCGTAAAATAATGCTAAAAACAAATGAAATATGCAAACAAAAGTACTCTATTTTTTTATTCATGATATTATGCAATAATAGCAACAAAAATTTTTATTGTTATAATTGCTCTATTTTTTTTAAACTGTCATTATTTTTAAATATTTTACTGGAATTGTATTCATATATATTTTTTTGAATTATTTACCATGTATGATGGAAGGTGAATATTGAAATTATAAAATAAAAATAATATCTTGGTTGTGGTCGATGAAAAAAAGTCTCACTATTAACTGAAAATTAAAGTTTTTAAAATTAATTGTGAAAGCACAATTTATGAAAGACATTATTTAAAACACTTTTTAATTTTTGCGGTGCTCTGACAGAGCTGACAGTTTTATTACAGAGCACTGTGGAAGAGCCTATAACGAGGAAGTTCATGCCTCCTTCCTTAACAATTTTGTTTATATGATCATAGTCATATAAACAAAATTGTTAAGGAAGTTTTATGTCCTATATAAGGAAGTGTATATGTCCTTAACAGTTTTGTTTATATGACCATAGTCATTAAGACAAAATTTTTTTTTAAACATCTTCGCTTCCAACAAGGCTGCAAGCAGCCACTAATTAAAGTTGGAAGTTACTGTAAGAGAAAAGATGAAGATTGTAGAGCAAGATAACGATTGACGGACGATTTAAAAGATTGCAAATTATATGAATCAGGAAAGCAAGATGAAGGAAGCAAATTCCAAAGAACTGATGTTCGAGGAAAAAAACTAGACGAATAAGCGTTTTTGGAGCACTTAGGAACAGTCACAGAAAAAGGATGACACTTATATGAATGACGGGTAACACGAGAATGAATTTTAGTAGATGGCACAAGAGACGCTAGCTCTTTAGAGCAGTGCCCATTATAGTATTTGTAGAAAAGAGAAAGAGAAGCAGCACAACGACGATGTGATAATGGTTGAAGGTTGGCTGCAAGAGCAGGTCCAACTATGTTTACAATGCGTTTTTGCACCTTGTCTAAAAGAGAAAGGGCATCATTAGAAGATCCGCCCCAGATATGGCAACAGTATTCCATACCAGGCCGGATTTGAGATTTATAGAGATAGAGAATAGAATCCAGAGTAAGAAAGTGGCGAGCTTGATAAAGAGATGCAACCTTAGCAGATGCTAATTTTGCAACCGATTTGATATATGGTTTCCAAGAAAGATTGGAAGTAAGAGTTAATCCTAGAAGATGAAGAGTAGGTGACTCATCGAGTACATCACTATTCATAAATATAGGAAGATCTAAATTATTGCGATAACGATTGAGTTTTATCTGAATTAAACTGTGAGCCCCATGCTGTAGCAGAAGTGAGACCCTTTTCAAGCTCAAATGCCCCCTCCAGGCTATCAGAGGGTGTTGGTTTCTTATCACGACAAGAATAAATGGTAGTATCATCAGCAAACAATGCCACCTTAGATGTGAGAATATCTGGAAGATCGTTAATGTAAATTAAAAAGAGTATAGGGCCAAGGATAGAACCTTGAGGAACCCCTGAAGTTACAGAATAAGAAGAAGAGTGTTGTCCATCGAGGACAACTTTTATGCTACGATTGGAAAGGAAGGATTCAATGATCTTAAAGATGTTGCCGGATACACCATAAGAAGAAAGCTTATGAAGAAGACCAGCATGCCAAACTTTATCAAACGCTTTTGAAATGTCAAGAGCGATGGCCTTAACCTCTCCACCTTCATCTAATGCACGATAAAACCTGTCAGTTATTACTGTTAGCAAATCAGCTGTAGAACGAGAAGATCGAAATCCATATTGATGGTCAGAAAGTAAGTTATTAGATTCATGATGAGAAATAGAGTGTTTGTTAATTAAAGATTCAAAAACCTTGCTTATGATAGGAAGAAGACTTATGGGACGGTAGTTAGACGAATCAGATTGCTCCCCAGAATTTTTGAAGATAGGGATAACAAATGCGGCTTTCCAGCAGGCTGGAAAACAAGACTCTGATAAGCACTTGTTGAATAGTTTTGAGAGTATAGACGACAGCTCCGGAGAACACTTCTGCAAGACAATAACAGGTATATTGTCCGGGCCACAATTTGTAGAAGAAACTAGGCAGGAAATCACTTTAAATACAGAAGCTGGAGTGATACGAATGTCAAGCAATAGATCAATCTGTTTGTTGACAATATCAGGTAGAACGCAATTAGTGGAATCAAGAGATGATATTGATAAAAAGTTTTTAGCAAACAGTTCGGCTTTGTCTTTAGGTGAGGTGACAAAGTCTGAACCATACAAGAGAGGTGGAATTATAGATTTCCCCTTATTATTGATATTATTAAAGATTCTCCAGAAGTCACGAGAGCCTAATTTTTGAGATGAGATACGAGATTTCATGACCTGAGAATAGCGGGTTTTGGCGTTAGACAAAACCTTTTTACAGTTGTTTCTAGCAGTAATAAACAGATGTCTGTTTTCTGGAGAATTGTTTTGTTGATAAATATGGAAGTAACGGTTTCGATTGACAATCGCAGCAGCACAGTGAGAGGAAAACCATGGAGGAGAGTGAGGCTTGACCTGGAATCGTCGAGAGGGAATAAAAGATTCCATGCCAGCCTGAATCCACGAAGTTATGTAAGAAGCACATTTGTCGACAGGAAGTTGAAAGATTTCTACCCAAGGGCCATCACGAAGAAAATCACGGAAAGAATCCCAGTCAGCTTTACTGTAGTTGTAAGAGGTTCGATAATAGGGGTATTCAGGTGATGAAGAAGAATGAGATATTAGTTTTAAAGAGATCAAACTGTGATCAGAAGCACCTAAGGGTGAATGTGGAGCACTGACTAGGATCAGAAACAAGACATAAGTCGAGTAGAGAAGGTAAATGATTAGGGTTGTCAGGAAAGCGAGTTGGAAAGTTGACTATTTGAGTTAGGGATTGAGAAAGGCAAAAGTTGTGGGCTTTAATGCCTGCAGAGTCACTGACACTAGAGCCAAGCCATTCAGAGTGGTGAGCATTAAAGTCACCGACAACAACTATATTAGCTGATGGATAAAGAGAGAGAGCTTGGTCAATATGATCAGAAATAACATCAAAAAGAGTGCAGTCTTGAGATGAAGGAGAGCGATATAGAACAAAGAGAAAGGCAATAGAGTGAAGTGGTGCTAAACAAAAGCGCATGAAAGAATAGTCTGTGGATTCAAACCTAGTTTCACGACAAACAGGTGAATTTTTACGAATGTAAATGCCCAGGCCAAGCATGTGACTATTGGAGTCTTTACAAATCAGAGGAAGATAACCATCAACACTAAGATCACAAGATGAGACAGCTGAACTCAAATTAGACTCACAAAGAGCAAGTAGGTCTGGTGAACTTTGCAAGAGATAAGACTCAACAGAAGAAAAGTTACTTCAAAAACCACGAATATTAGTGAATGATAGGTTTAGAGAACTTGGTGATGATGATGGTTTTTTGTGTTTTATAGTTTTTGGTACTTTATTCATTTTTAAATTAGATTGAAGAACTCGACTCAAAGCATAGATAGTACTCAGAACACCGTTTAATAGCCCAAGCAATTGCCTCATTACTACTAATAAACCATAAGCCGTAACAAAGGGCTCCAAATGTGGCCTCCGCAATGCACACCAAAAGTACAAACAGGGACACCATCCATGCGCAACATGGCACTGTTAATAAATTGTTAAGGTCATCAAATCTGTGACCTATTGGGTCTGAGCCAGGACTCAAACCACTGTGCCACGGCCGCTCTCTTGTAAATTTAAAACACATTGTGTTTTAAATTTAAAACAGATAACCAACTTATTCAGTAAAATAAATTTTCTATTTTAGTATTTATGTTCTATGTATAATCGTCAATATAAGTTTTAAATGCTTTTGATTTATACATGTATTACAAGTATATTTGCTAATAATTGTTCAATAGTTTGCTAATAAAAACTTAAACAGTTTTTTTTTATTACAAATAAATTTAAAATTTATAAATTTGACTTTTAAATATTTATCAAAAATTTTTTTGATGTATTATTTGTTATGATTTTAGAGTGTCTTTAAAACTTTTCAACAAGGACCTCCTGGACCACCTGGACCACCTGGCGATTATTATATAAAAAAATGTGAGTTCAGAACCAAAATAGTATCATCTACCTATAAATTTGAAGTCAGTTTATCTATGGTTGAAGCTAAGGTTGAAAGCGAAGAGGTATTTTATTTTATTATTTTTATTAGCTTTTCATGTATTTATATCTGCAGATGTGTTTAGCAGTATTATATGTAGACGTGTTTCAAATTAAAACCTGCAGATATATTTGAATCAATTATTCCTGTAGGTATATTTTCAGAAGTATTTTTGTTTATAATACATTCAGACGTATGTACTTTGTAGATTTTTTAATACACCTTAATTACAATTATAACTTTAGGGCTTCTTAATTATTGGAGTTACTTGTATGGGAGGCGAAGAAAATGGTTTGATTTACGAAAATGTTGGTAATAAACCTGCTTTTAAATGCAGATGTGCTGGTGCACCGAAAACTAAAGCTTTTTATACAGATGAATTAAAATGTCGAGCCCATTACTGGCTGTGTCCAATTTAGTATTTAATAAATTTCAAAATCTCTTAGTGGTTAATTCTATAGGTTGTTTTATTTACATTAAAATAAAGAAATAAAAATTATATTTTATCTTATCGGATCAATGGCTGTTATTTATTTAAACTTTTTTATATATATCAAAAATTTGATTATTTTGTAAATATTTTTCTAACATTTTTCTATCAAAATATTTTTGTAAATATTGTATATAATTGAAAAATATATATTTTTCAAACAATTTTGTTTTCATTGTTTTGATTGGCGCAATGGATTAAGTATTCGGTTTACTAAACTAAACCCCAGGTTTCGTTTGGAAAAACTTTCTTTTTTAATGTATATTAATCAGTAGTCTTTAAACTTGTTGCAATTATTTTAAATTCTTAGTAGTTGCAAAATATTAATTTGTAAAAAATTATAAAAGGACAAAATTTATATTATTTAAGTAACGCATATGTATAGCGTACGCCCATTATTTTGAACAGATGCATTTCTACAGCCGTTTTTCAAAACGCCTTACTCAACGTTAAGTTTAGAGGCTTTCCTTTAATCACGTCAACAAAATAGGGTGGAAAAAGGGTTTGAATTTTTTTGAAAATTGTTGACATGGGGGAGGTGAGGTCTAGACAAGTTGACGTCAACAATCTATCTTGAATCAATGATTTCAATAATTAGCATCTTTGTGAATCTGTTCCTCAATTTGTCATTGTTGAAGATTTCAACTTACCGAAAATTGATTGGATTAACTACGTTTTGCCAAATGTGAAATGTCATAATCTTTTTTTAACTTTAGTAAACAGTATTGGAATCCACCAATATGTACTGGAGCCCACTAAAGAAAATAATATTCTTAACCTTGTTCTTTCAAATATTATTTCCCCATTAAGAAATAATTCTGTTAAGTGTCCATTTAGTACAAGCGACCTTAACTCCGTCCTTTTTCATATAAACACCTTTGATTATTATTAACCCGAAATAAACTCTAAATCTTTTTACGATCTCAGTTATACAGATTTAATTGGTTTTATTTCTCATTTATCAAAAATAAATTGGGATTTTTCTTTTGTTTGATTTTTCTTTTGTTTTTACAACTGAAGAGTATTGGAACATCTTTTCTGATCATCTTCGTAAAGGTATTGATTGTTTTGTTCCAATCAGAACAATATACCATGAGAAAAAAAGTCTTTATTATCCAAAGTATATTTATAAAATGCTAATTCGTAAATCATTTTTATGGAAAAGATGGTCGATCACTAAGACCATCTTGCACAATAAGGCATTTATCCAATATATATCAAAATGTTAAGAAGCCAGACACCTTAACAGTTTAAAAAATGTGGAACAAAAACCGGTCAAAGAAAATAACTCAAATAAGTTTTTTAGTTACGTAAATAAAAATCTAAACAACGCCACAAAAAATAAATCTTTTAAAAAACAATAGCAACTTTACTACTAGCAATGTTAAATACTTTTGTTAGTAAACATATTAAGATGGATTTTTTAGATTTTTCAGCAAAGATAGTTTATCAAAACATAAAAATTTAAAACCTAGCACATCATTTGGACCTGACGGTATACCAAATATACTTTTAAAACAATAAGCACATATAATACGCTTCCGCTTTCATAAATATTTGAATCACGTTTTACGTCAAGCTCGGTACCAAAATAAGCTTCAAGCTTCGGTTTCCCCTATTTTTAAAAAAGAATCTATTTTAGATGCTAACAATTATAGACCTATCTTCCTCACATGTACTAGCTATCGTGTCATGGAAAGTATTGTTAGTTCAAGTATTGCTGATTATCTTAATATAAATAATCTAATAACACCTGATCAACACGGCTTTTTATCCAAAAGTTCTGCGTGCACAAATCTTCCAGAGTCAACTAATGACTGGAATAAAGCTTTAGACAGCAATTTAATTACAGACGTGGTGTACATTGATTTTCAAAAGCATTTGATTCTGTACCTTATCCAAAACTTTTGAAAAAACTTGCAATGTACGGCATAATATATAATCTGCTTTTCTAAATATCAGCATTTTTTTTCTACAGATATCAAAGGGTTCTGGTTGGAAATTCACTATCAAATCCAACAAGCATCCTTAGTGGAGTTCTACAGGGTTCAACGTCATTCTTGTTATATATTAATGATCTACCCTCTATAGTAAAAGATCTTAATTGCTCTCTAATGTTATATGCTGACGGTATCAAGCTATACAGTTCATTTAAGGATGCCGATTACAGTCACGATCTTACTGTTGCCATTTATTAAGTTTATCTCTGGTCAAAAAAATGGCAGTTAAAAGTAGCCAATAATAAGTGCTTTACTCATAGAATAGCACCTACTTCATACAGATATAAATTACAACTATCAATTAGGAGATCATAATTTAACCTGGTGTACAAACCCAAAAGTGTGACCATGGATTCTTACTTAAATTACAACAATCATATTTCAAATATCGTCCGCGCATCAAACATTCGAGGATATCTAATCCTTAAGTGTTTTAAAAGTCGTGATCCACGTGTTATTGTAAAAGCCTACACTACCTATATAAGACCGATCTTAGAATATTTATCTCCGGTTTGGTCGCCAAACCGCACTGAAATGAACAAAACAGTAGAAAGAGTGCAAAAACGTTTTACCAAGAGAATTGCCAACCTAAATAACTTATCATATTTAAATAGACTTAGAACTCTTGGTTTGGAACTATTAGAAATTCGTCGCCTTAAGCAAGACATGATTTCATGTTACAAAATTTTGAACATTTTAGTTTGTCTGAATAAGTCAAGTTCTTTTTAATTAGCAACTATATTTACACTCGACATCATAATTTCAAGTTACGCAAATTAAAATAAAAAGTCGATGTCCGTAAATATTCTTTCTCATTCAGGTTTGTTAATATTTGGAATAACTTGCCGTCTGACGTCGTGAATGCCAAAAATATCATATATAATTGCAATATATATATATATATATATATATATATATATATATATATATATATATATATATATATATATATATATATATATATATATATATATATATATATATATATATATAAATTAGTAGAAAATCACTTAACGAAAATTTTTCTAATTTAACACTGTGTTTCATCAATAAAGATTCATTAGAAATCAAGAGTCTTTATTGATGAAACACAGTGTTAAATGAGAAAAAATTTTCGTTAAGTGATTTTCTACTAATTTATAATTGTTCTGTTCTTTTAAGAACATTGAGCACTCTATTTTGTCGAATATGTTTTAAAACTGTTTAAATATATATATATATATATATATATATATATATATATATATATATATATATATATATATATATATATATATATATATATATATATATATATATATATATATATATATATATATATATATATATATATATATATATATATATATATATACATATATATATACAGTATCGGACAAAACGAGTGCAACCAAATAATGCTAATTTAGTTTCTTTATATAAAAGTGTTTCATTTTTTCAATTTAGAGAAATAACTATGTAACTGTTTAGAGACAAAGTTCTTCAAGTTTCATTCATCACAAAGTTCATTATTTGTACTCGAAAATTAATAAATTAATCAAAAGTATTAAAAAAAGTTGATTTCCTTCTGGACAAAACAAGTGCAACTCAACAAAATGTTGACCAAGCTGTATTTCGCTATCAATATTTTGTGACGAATCCTTTGTTGTCGATCACAACCTTGCATCTTTGAGGTATAGATTCGATAAGGTAATCAATGAAACTTTGTGGAATCGCTGCCCAGGCCTTTTTGGATATGTTTAAACAGTTGATCTTTTTTACGATACCTTCACGATTAATTCTGCGGTTGACGATCTCCCACAGGTTCTCGATAGGGTTGAGATCCGGAGATTGAGGCTGCCAATCCATCACCGATAAGTGGTTGTCTTGAAAACACTGCTTGACTACTTTTGCAGTGTGTATCGGATCGTTGTCTTGCTGAAAAACCCATTTTATTGGCATATTCCATTCAGCATAAGGTAACATAACATCTTTCATGATATTTTTATACATGAAACGGTCCATTATTCCATCGTTTCGATGTATTGGACCTAGACCGTTAGCAGAAAAACACCCCCAGACCATTACATTGCGTCCACCATGCTTCACGGTCTTATGGCAGTAACGTATATCGAGGCGTTTTCCGGCCGGTCGACGTACACGGCAAATGCCATCGCTCCCAATGATGCTGAACTTCGATTCATCACTGAATAGGACAGTTCGCCATTTCTGCACATTCCAGTCAATATGAGATGTAGCCAACAGGAGTCTTTTCTTCTGGTTTTTTAGTGAAATCAGCGGTTTCTTTGCAGGGCTTCGAGAAAACAATCCGGCTTCAACAGCACGTCGTCTGATTTTTCGGTCCGATACAGGCAGCTCTAATTGCTTTTGCATCTCGACTGATGATATCCAGGGATCCTTCTTGACGGATCTGACGATCATAGAATCCTCTCTAGAAGTGGTGGAACGCGGTTTTCCACCTTTGTTATCTGCTGCCAACTTCCCCGTAGAACGATATTTGGAACATAGTTTTGATACGGTCCATTTTTTCACGCAATATTTATCGCAAATACTTTTTAGTGACATTCCACTTACGTAATCGTCAATAATTTTCTTTCTTAGTTCCAATCCAAGTCTGTCGAGAGCCATTTTTGCACTTGAAGTCATAAAAATAATAAAAAGAAATAATCACGCTTCTCAAGGCTTACCGTGTTACATTTACCTTGTGATGATGCAATAATGCTCTGTGGAACACAACGTCTTGGTTGGATGTGGACTGTATTGATGTAATGAAACACTTGTTGTATTTCACTTTTTGAATTGATGTTCTTCGATAAAACACTTTGATAAAACTCACTTCGATAAACTGTCTTGATAATACTGACTGATTGACTTCCATATACTGACTGAATTACGACGCTTCTGGATGCGTCTGGATGCTTCTGAATGTTTCTGGATATTTCTGGGTGCTTCCAGATGCTTCTTCTGGAAACTTCTGGAAGCTTCTGCATGCTTCTGGAAACTTCTGGATACTTCCTTTAATTATTAAAGAACTTCCGTGACGTTGACACGGACCAGGCTGAAGTAAATGAAACAAACCAAAAAAGTTGCACTTGTTTTGTCCGCTGCAAAATGGCACTTGTCAACGAAATTCTGCCTGTGTGCTGTCACCTGTCAGTTGATTACTCATGTCATGGCATGCTATGACTCCAGACTCCTGAACTGTTTGCTATGGTAGTATAGTTCGTTTCGTTTTTAAGACATGAAAAATTAGGAACACTTTTTAGCATTTTTCGATGTTGGTAGCAAATGTTTTGTCCAATACTGTATAAATATATTTCTTGAGCAACGCAATAGCAATAAACGTGAACATATTTTCAAGAAAAACACGATATTTTTTAATCTTGACATGTTTCGTAGTTAACATACTACATTTTCAAAAGATAAAATTACAATTTAAAACTCTGGATATAAATATAAAATCAAAATATAAAGACATTACAGAGAAATATTACCAGACAAATAGAATTGTTACAAACCAATAAAAATTATAATACAAATTATGATACCGTAAATAGAAAAAAAATAAAAAATAAAATTATAAGTTAATTAAAAAACAAAAAAACATTAGACAAAGATTTAATATAGTCAACCTTATTAAAAATAATTATACCATTTCCCTTTGTCTGGTTTTGTGATTTTAATGCTTTCATTTTTCTTTAGTCTCTTCAATATTTTGTGTTTCCTTAGACAACCTTCAGATGGTGTGTATTTATATACATAATTGTTCGCTAAATGAGAAAGTTCGCTTTTAAGTTGAGGTTCCAAATCACTGCTTCTAAGTTGAGTATTGAGAAACTGTGCAATGCTATCAAACTGAGCTAAAACGTCCGTCTTTTTTATAAATACTGATGGTAGAGCAAAATTAAGACTGTTGTTTAATAATTCCAGTATTCTATATTATCGCTATTTTTAATTCAGAGTTCGAAGCTCAGGAATTTTTTACACATCTTAATAAACAACATAAAAACTTTAAATTTACTATGGAAAAAGAACAAGATAATCAAATTGCATTTTTAGATGATCTTATTAATAAATCTGTTTCACTTTTCACATCAGTTTATCACGAAAAAACACATACTGGTCTTTTACAAAAATTTTCCAGTTTTGTTCCCTATTGCTATAAAATTAGTCTATTACGTTGTTTAATTGATAGAACGTATAAAATCAACAACACATGGCTAGGATTTGATAAGGACATAAAAAATCGATCTAATGTTTTAAAAAATAATTAACTTCCACCTAAAATAATTGACTCTGAAATTAAATTATTTGTTGATAAAAAGTTAAATCCATAATATAAGATATTATAAGCTTCCATTTATAGGATTTTACTCAAATTTTACTAAATCTAAAGTTAATAAAATCATTTAAAAATATTGTAAAGATGTTATAATTAATTTAATTTTCACTACCAACAAATTACAAAACAGTTAATGTACAAAAGATCCACTTCCTAAGCTGGTCAAATCCAATGTTGTTTACAAATTTTTTTGTGCTGGATGAAATGTTATATTGGAGAAACCTCCAGACACTTAACAACAAGGATTCATGAGCATCTTACAAGTGACAAACAGTCTAATGTTTATAAGCATTTAATTTCATCTGTTAATTGTAAAAATCTTAGTAACTGTAACTTTTTTTTAAATTTTAGATTCTTCTGACAAAAATAAATTGAAAATTGAAGAAGCACTCCATATTAAATGGGAAAAGTCATCTTTAAATTAACAAACTGTTCATTATAATATAAATTTGTCTATCTAGTTTGTTTGTTTTTTTGTTTGTTTTTTTGTTTTTTAATTTACTTATAATTTTATTTTTCCTTTTTTGGTATTTACATCATATCATAATTTGTATTTTTGCTGTTTACATCGTATCATAATTTGTATTATAATTTTTATTGGTTTGTAACAATTCTATTTGTCTGTTAATATTTCTCTGTAATGTCTTAATGTTTTGATTTTATATTTATATCCAAAGTTTTAAATTGTAATTTTATCTTTTGAAAATGTAGTATGTTAACTACGAAACATGTCAAGATTAAAAATATCGTGTTTTTTTTTAAAATACGTTTACACACACACACACACACACATATATATATATATACATATTTATATATATATATATATATACATACATATATATATATATATATATATATATATATATATATATATATATATATATATATATATATATATATATATAAATATATATATATAAATACATATATGTTGTAAATTATCTAGCATATGTATTATGTGATTGTAGGGCACGTTGTCAGAGTCCTTCATATTTTATGGACTTGCTTGTCCTTCAGAACATGTATCACTGTTTTAATAAATTTAATCTAATCTAATCTAACAATGTTACTTTTTTGAATAAATTTAATTACTTAAAAATAGGAAAATTAGGCATCGTGTTACATACTCGCTCAACCTTCAGTATATTAATAAAGTTATTATGCATATATAAATTTGAGCAGGCTTTGTGAGAAAAAAAATCCCTCGAAAATTTTTGAGGTTCGAAGTTTTATCTTTTTACTATTAGATCTTCATAATTGTTTATATTAAATAATATTTTTACCTTTACATTTTTGTTGTGTTTTTTTTTTTATGTTTTATTTTGTATTCATGCATTTCAAAGTTATGTTTTCATTAAATTTTAAAATTGTATGTAAAAGATCTTAACTTTATTCTGTTTTTTTTTTGTATACTTGTATTGTAACTTCATTATTTGTTATTCTTCACATACTTGATCATAATATATTCTTTACCATAAACAAATTGGATTCAAATCTGGCCATTCCACCGATCATGCAGTCATTCATCTTGTTCAGGGCATATTTAAATCGTTTGATGAAGGCAAGTATACCCTAGGTCTTTTTATTGATTTAAGTAAAGCTTTCGATACGATCAATTATCAAATCCTTCTATCGAAATTCAAAAGTTATGGCTAAAAAATACTAACTTGTTCTGGTTCGAGAGCTATTTGACTAATAGGAAGCAGTATATAGTATATAATGAAGGAAAAACTAATTATGAGACAATTAAATGTAGTATTCCTCAAGGATCAATTTTAAGACCACTTCTACTTCTCGTTTATATAAACAATTTAAATAAATTTTCTAACATTTTAAATACGATTTAGTTTGCAGATGATGCCAGCTTTTGTTATTCCAATAAAGATATCAGTAAATAAAGATATCAATATATTATTTCAAACAGTAAGCAAAGAACTAGTCAAACTAACCCAATGGTTAGTTTGGTAAATCAAACAAATTACACTGATAAACAAATAAAAATGTTTTGTGGAAATCTTGTTAACTAGGTGGTTTTTTAAGACAAATTAAATATGCTGATTTCAAATATGAAGATTATTACTTCCTATCACCCTTAGATTTTGAGGTATAAGCATTTATACATGTTAAATCGATTTTACTATAATATAATACATGGAAATCTTTATTGTGACATATTACTAGAATGATTTACATGTATTATTTAAATAATTTATTTAACTTCGTGATTATAAATTAAAACGTAGCTATTTAAATCCTAAAATGGTTTTTAACTATAATTGTATTATATATAAACTTTTTTTTATTTTTAAATTCAATTAAATCGAATAAAAACACAATTTTTTTATATTAAAAATAAAGTTTAATATTAATAAATATTGTCTGGATTAAGTTTTTTGGCATTAGATTTACGCTTGTGACGAACGTTCGGCAAATCGTGTTGAAGTGTCCAGCTAACATTGTTGCACTCCAATCATGTTGAAGTATCCGCTAACATTGTTGCACTCCAACGACTTTGATAACGCGACTTCATTACAATTATATCTTGATGAAAACGTTTATTATGTTCGTCGCTTACAGGACCAATGCTTCCTGGAAAGAAATTAAGATGCGAGTCAAGGAGATGAAGTTTGAGAGACATGTTTCACCCCATATCTCTATAAGCATTTATACAATTTTTAACTACATCTTCAAAACTTACAGATTTGTTATTTCCGAGAAAATCAACAACGACGGATTTAAATTCCAGTCATGCATTTTTTTCAATTCCAATAAGTAAATTTTCAAAGTGGATGTCAGCAAAAAATTTTTTTATGTAAGGACCTATAAATATACCTTCTTTCACTTTAGCATCACTCAATTCAGGAAATTTGTTACGTAAGTACATAAACGATTCTGAGTCATTGTGTAGCGCCTTAACAAAATGGTTCATAAGTCCTAATTTTATTTAAAGTGGTGGCATAATTATTTTATCACGTTTAACTAATGGCAATCGAAGGACATTTTTATTTCCTGGCTGCATTCTATCTCTGGTAGGCCAATATTCTTTATATAGTGTTGCTTTCTATCTCTACTGTCCCGTTCTCATATAAAGCAACAATACTTTGTGTTGCCTGTTTGCATTTCCATGAGAATTGTAATTACTTTTAAATCACCACATATTCTCCAGTTATATTTGCCATAATCAATTTTATTTAATAGCAGCGACATTGTATCGTAAGTTTCTTTTAGATTGGCAGAATATACAATCGGTTCAAACGCATATATATTTCTGTTGTGAAGCAATACTGCTTTTAAACTGCTCTTTTATGAATCAATAAATAATCTCCATGATTATATATTAAGTCGAGATCTAAGTAATTCAGCTTGGTCTTTTGTCAGCGCCAAGTCTCGCACACGATCGCAAAGTTCCGCATTATTGATTAAATGGACGTTTTCGTCATGCTCGTTGTAATCAGAGTCTGAGCTACTGACAGAAGACGCAATTTGAAATTTGTCTAACACTTCTACATCGATATTATATTCAGTAGGTGCAGTAGGTGTTAACAAAGTGGCAGGATTATGAAGTATGAGCTTTGAAACTGATGCCACTTCAGGATATTTAACAGACAATCGAGTTTTATATGAAAATCCAGCAATATTTACAGTACAGAAATAACAATCCGTAGTATGGTTGCTAGACTCCCGTCATATCATTTGAACACCAAACGAAAAATGATTGTTCTTCTTTGCTTTTCTTATCCAACCACGCATGTTGCAAGTACATGCTGAGTAGATAAAATTTGGTGCCCAAGCCTTATCCAAATCGACTTTTGAATCAAAATATAATTCATACGCTTTTTTTAGAAATGGTGTAACGTTTTTACGATGAGATTTGTCCGTTAGATAGTCGCAGACATAACAAAATATATCTTTTGAATTAATACAGACTCTGAAAGCCATGATATTAACTTACAATTCAATTTAAATTTAAATAATGGTAAAACTTAATAATGTAAACCTTTTTAAAATAAATTAAAAAAATAAATAAAATATAACAAAAATAGAAATATATATTTCTATGCTTAGTAAAAACATAGAAAATACAATTTTACAAATATCTGAAAAACCTGACGTGATACAAAAAAATGGTTTTATACAAAATGGTTTTATACAAAAAAATGGTTTGATACAAAAAAAGCGCTAAAAACTACATTAAAATATATAAAGACATATTTGATTTCCACAGCTTGTTTATCAGGGTTGTCTTTAAATGTTACTAAAACAAAATTCACTTTATTCCATCGTCTACATAAAAAATCATATATTTTCTTAGAACTTCCGGACCTTTTTATTGATAATAAATTAATAAAGAGAAAGCATGGCTATCTAGAAATACAGGCCTTGACAACGCGCCGAAATTTTTTTTGACTGGAGGCCGATTGAATATGGCTGAATTTCCACGATATTTAATTATTTTTGTTTTACGATAGTAATACTCTACAGCGATTGGCGTAAACACAAATTTTTAGCGACTTTGTACCGTTTTCTAATCTAACTTACGTTTTTTAATTGAAAACTTCGCACTTTTAGATATATTTTAATGAGAAGTGCAATATATTTCAATATATTTATCAATAAAGAATTATCAAATATGCCTCGAAAATGTTGTGTACCATGTTGTAATAGTGGTTATGCGTCATCAACTACAAAGGTGTCCACTTATCGATTTCCTAGCGATGAATACGAAAAAGACAAATGGATAAAAGCTATTCCTAGGAAAAATCTGGTTGTTAACAAGTACACTGTCGTGTGTCGTTTTCACTGGCCTGTAGATTGCAAATCATTTACATCATATCGTGCAAAAGAGCGTCCTACAGAACCACCGACTGTCTTTCCTAACATACCATCTAGCTGTCTTAGTTTACCTCCTTCTAAACCCATAAACCCAGACCAACAAAACTTTCATCATTCACTATAAGAAATACAACATCAGATGAACTAGATAGTTTTAGAGAATATAATCTTTTTCGATTTGATAACATCAAGGAGAGACTTTTGCAGAATAATGATCTTATTGTATACAACATAAATGATAATAATGATGTTGTTTACGTTCAGTCAAAAGAATTTATATGTGGTATTGCAAAGTTTTTGGTTATTATTAATAGGGATTTAACATTGACTTCGTTTCACCTTGGATCATCTTGCAGTATTCCTATTCTTCTATCAAGTAAGTCATCATCTTATTGTAAGTATTGGTCTGTCTTCGATGAGATTATTCGATACTTAAAAAATGAAGATATTTGCCATAAAAAAAAAATATTACTCGAACATATGGAGTGTATGTCTCAAAAGAAAATTGGTGAATTTAATTACTCTGCTGATATAATTACTAGAGCATTTGAATATTTTGCAATATCCAGGTCACTGTACAGTCGTATTTCCAATGACTATAAATTACCAAGTATTAGAACTTTGACAAGAATCACTTCAAAAGTTGGATCACAAGATAGTATGGAATTTTTAAAAAATGTTTTGATGAGTATTGAAGATACACAGCGTAAATGTGTATTGTTGGTTGATGAAGTTTATATCAAATCTATATTAACTTATCATGGAGGTACATTGTTTGGGTATTCTGCTGATCAACCCGGTGTCCTTGCCAAAACTATGTTGGCTATAATGGTAAAATGTTTATTTGGTGGACCAGAGTTTCTTATAAAAATGATTCCAATCAGTTGCTTAGATTTTCTTTTAAATCAATGCAAACCAATTATTGAAATGATTAACAATCAACCCAATGCAAAATTGTTATCGGTTATTGCTGATGGAAATAGAGTAAATCAAAGGTTTTTCAAAATTATGAATAAAATTGAAGGAAAACCTTGGTGCGGAGATGACGAGCACACATTTTTGTTATTTGATTTTGTTCATGTTATGAAGTGTGTTCGTAATAATTGGTTAACTGAAGAAAACGGAGAATTAGTTTTTGAGTTTGATGGTAATAAACATATAGCAAAATGGGCTGATTTAAAGAATCTTTATGAGTTAGAGTCTGGCAATCTTTTAAAGCTTAGCAAATTGAATGGTATTTCCATCTCACCAAAACCAATTGAGAGGCAGAAAGTTAGTACTTGTTTGCGAGTTTTCTGTGATGAAACAATTGCAGCATTAAAAAATCATCCATCCATTAAAAAGAATGATGTTATTGGCACCATCAAGTTTATTTCTATATTTGTGAAGTTTTGGAAAATTTGTAATGTGAAAGGTGTTGGAGCAGATATTCGTTATAAAGATGAGGACCGTGCAGTTATAAGATCACACACAGATAAAAGTCTGTTATTCTTATTGGATGTAGCAGATATGGTTGAAAGAATGAAAAAGTCAGGCCCTAAACGTGTTAAGCAGCTTTCAAAAGATACTTCTAAATCTATTTCTCATGTATGTAGGGGCTTAGTTAACATGGCAAGGTATCTTTTGGATTGTGGAAATGACTATGTTATCCTGGGGTGGTTCACAACCGATCCATTGGAGAAAGCTTTCAGCAAGCTTAGGCAGGGTTCTGGAGGAACCTATTTTATTACTGCTCAGTCTGTCATAGAAAAAGTTAGAATCCAACATGCAAAACTTTCTCTCCAATTAGAAATGCAGTGTTTTGATGATTGTTTTAATGGTCATTCCTGTAATAATTGTTTTCGACGTTTAAATGAGCAGGAATGTGAGATTTTTGATAACTTACCAGAATTAGAAGATAAAGTTCAAGCAGAATCATTGCTTTCAATTGTATATATCGCTGGTTACGTTCAAAGAAAAAATGGCTATGATTATACTGATACAAAATTTTATTATATAAAATGCGGTGCCTATATTGATGACCTGAATAGAGGTGGTCTTGTTATTCCCTTTGATAACATTGTTCAGTGGTGCATTTTTTGTTTTATTTTGTTTGAGCAGTTATCAGAAGAATTTTGTCAATCATTTTTGATGAAACAATTTTTATCTGTATCGGAAAAGTTTCAATTTGGTATTGATGAAAGACACTGCCGCACTTTAGCAAACATATTTCTAAAAAATTTAGCAATTATTAAATCTCCAAGATGCTCCAAGGAGTCAAGACAAAAAGTTATAAAACTGTCATGATATTCAGTCTATTTAAATTTTAATATGTTATGTTATAACTTTATTATATTTTATTAACCTTAGAACTTTATTGTATAATTTTACTTATAAGACTCCTAGATCTAATTAATAATATACTTAATTTGCTTTTCTTGTCCACATCCACTCTATTTATTAGCGCTTCACTCGGCCTCCAGTCAAAAAAAAATTCGGCGCGTTGTCAAGGCCTGTATTTCTAGATAGCCATGGTTTGAAGCGATTTATAGTTTAACATATTTAGTTAAATTTATAATACTTTTTATTTCAGTAAAAGGAAATAACAGTAACAAGTGAAGGATTAATAAACAACGCAAAAATAAAAATAAATTTCTCAAAAAGAAGATTATCATTTAAAATAATAAAATATATGTACATATATTGATTAATTATGTATTAATAATCTACAGTAATTAACTATTCATTATTGATTTCTAATTTAAAGAAGCTTTATTAGAAGAAGTTTAATTCATTTTCATTCAACGAAAGTAATTGCTTAAGTTTTGTTTTGAATTGGTTTAGAGATTAATTAATTTTCAGTTCATTATTTAATGTTATGATCCACAACTTTGATTTCATAACTGCTGATATTTTATCTTCAACCACACCTATATGTTCCCTCCAGGTTTCATTTTCGTCTAGAAACGCGCCTAAAAACTTAATTGATTGCTTTCTCTCATGGCTATCTAGAAATACAGGCCTTGACAACGCGCCGAATTTTTTTTTGACTGGAGGCCGAGTGAAGCGCTAATAAATAGAGTGGATGTGGACAAGAAAAGCAAATTAAGTATATTATTAATTAGATCTAGGAGTCTTATAAGTAAAATTATACAATAAAGTTCTAAGGTTAATAAAATATAATAAAGTTATAACATAACATATTAAAATTTAAATAGACTGAATATCATGACAGTTTTATAACTTTTTGTCTTGACTCCTTGGAGCATCTTGGAGATTTAATAATTGCTAAATTTTTTAGAAATATGTTTGCTAAAGTGCGGCAGTGTCTTTCATCAATACCAAATTGAAACTTTTCCGATACAGATAAAAATTGTTTCATCAAAAATGATTGACAAAATTCTTCTGATAACTGCTCAAACAAAATAAAACAAAAAATGCACCACTGAACAATGTTATCAAAGGGAATAACAAGACCACCTCTATTCAGGTCATCAATATAGGCACCGCATTTTATATAATAAAATTTTGTATCAGTATAATCATAGCCATTTTTTCTTTGAACGTAACCAGCGATATATACAATTGAAAGCAATGATTCTGCTTGAACTTTATCTTCTAATTCTGGTAAGTTATCAAAAATCTCACATTCCTGCTCATTTAAACGTCGAAAACAATTATTACAGGAATGACCATTAAAACAATCATCAAAACACTGCATTTCTAATTGGAGAGAAAGTTTTGCATGTTGGATTCTAACTTTTTCTATGACAGACTGAGCAGTAATAAAATAGGTTCCTCCAGAACCCTGCCTAAGCTTGCTGAAAGCTTTCTCCAATGGATCGGTTGTGAACCACCCCAGGATAACATAGTCATTTCCACAATCCAAAAGATACCTTGCCATGTTAACTAAGCCCCTACATACATGAGAAATAGATTTAGAAGTATCTTTTGAAAGCTGCTTAACACGTTTAGGGCCTGACTTTTTCATTCTTTCAACCATATCTGCTACATCCAATAAGAATAACAGACTTTTATCTGTGTGTGATCTTATAACTGCACGGTCCTCATCTTTATAACGAATATCTGCTCCAACACCTTTCACATTACAAATTTTCCAAAACTTCACAAATATAGAAATAAACTTGATGGTGCCAATAACATCATTCTTTTTAATGGATGGATGATTTTTTAATGCTGCAATTGTTTCATCACAGAAAACTCGCAAACAAGTACTAACTTTCTGCCTCTCAATTGGTTTTGGTGAGATGGAAATACCATTCAATTTGCTAAGCTTTAAAAGATTGCCAGACTCTAACTCATAAAGATTCTTTAAATCAGCCCATTTTGCTATATGTTTATTACCATCAAACTCAAAAACTAATTCTCCGTTTTCTTCAGTTAACCAATTATTACGAACACACTTCATAACATGAACAAAATCAAATAACAAAAATGTGTGCTCGTCATCTCCGCACCAAGGTTTTCCTTCAATTTTATTCATAATTTTGAAAAACCTTTGATTTACTCTATTTCCATCAGCAATAACCGATAACAATTTTGCATTGGGTTGATTGTTAATCATTTCAATAATTGGTTTGCATTGATTTAAAAGAAAATCTAAGCAACTGATTGGAATCATTTTTATAAGAAACTCTGGTCCACCAAATAAACATTTTACCATTATAGCCAACATAGTTTTGGCAAGGACACCGGGTTGATCAGCAGAATACCCAAACAATGTACCTCCATGATAAGTTAATATAGATTTGATATAAACTTCATCAACCAACAATACACATTTACGCTGTGTATCTTCAATACTCATCAAAACATTTTTTAAAAATTCCATACTATCTTGTGATCCAACTTTTGAAGTGATTCTTGTCAAAGTTCTAATACTTGGTAATTTATAGTCATTGGAAATACGACTGTACAGTGACCTGGATATTGCAAAATATTCAAATGCTCTAGTAATTATATCAGCAGAGTAATTAAATTCACCAATTTTCTTTTGAGACATACACTCCATATGTTCGAGTAATATTTTTTTTTTATGGCAAATATCTTCATTTTTTAAGTATCGAATAATCTCATCGAAGACAGACCAATACTTACAATAAGATGATGACTTACTTGATAGAAGAATAGGAATACTGCAAGATGATCCAAGGTGAAACGAAGTCAATGTTAAATCCCTATTAATAATAACCAAAAACTTTGCAATACCACATATAAATTCTTTTGACTGAACGTAAACAACATCATTATTATCATTTATGTTGTATACAATAAGATCATTATTCTGCAAAAGTCTCTCCTTGATGTTATCAAATCGAAAAAGATTATATTCTCTAAAACTATCTAGTTCATCTGATGTTGTATTTCTTATAGTGAATGATGAAAGTTTTGTTGGTCTGGGTTTATGGGTTTAGAAGGAGGTAAACTAAGACAGCTAGATGGTATGTTAGGAAAGACAGTCGGTGGTTCTGTAGGACGCTCTTTTGCACGATATGATGTAAATGATTTGCAATCTACAGGCCAGTGAAAACGACACACGACAGTGTACTTGTTAACAACCAGATTTTTCCTAGGAATAGCTTTTATCCATTTGTCTTTTTCGTATTCATCGCTAGGAAATCGATAAGTGGACACCTTTGTAGTTGATGACGCATAACCACTATTACAACATGGTACACAACATTTTCGAGGCATATTTGATAATTCTTTATTGATAAATATATTGAAATATATTGCACTTCTCATTAAAATATATCTAAAAGTGCGAAGTTTTCAATTAAAAAACGTAAGTTAGATTAGAAAACGGTACAAAGTCGCTAAAAATTTGTGTTTACGCCAATCGCTGTAGAGTATTACTATCGTAAAACAAAAATAATTAAATATCGTGGAAATTCAGCCATATTCAATCGGCCTCCAGTCAAAAAAAATTTCGGCGCGTTGTCAAGGCCTGTATTTCTAGATAGCCATGCTTCAAACCAATTCTTAAATGTCATTTTAATATTTTATTAAATTTTGTTCTTTTATTTTACAAAACAGTTCAAAAGAATAAGATTTAATTTTACCAATTAAATCTTATTTTTGAAAAACTATAAATTTTAAACGCTATGCAATATATTAACATTTTCTTTTATTCTATTAATTCAGAGATATATACATTAAAACTATTTTTGATTGTTAAACTATATTTTATCTAGTAATGATGCGTTTTTTGGGGCTTGGTGATAAGACTAAATTTGTTTTTTTTTCTAGCCCCGGTCATGTAATTATTTTTTATAAGTAACAACTGTAAATTCTTATTGGAAAAAAGTGTAAAAAAAGAATTAAAAAAAAATTAAAAATAATTTTATGAAGGATAAATTTTTTACTTGGTACATATTATTAACTTATTAAGTTATCATTAAATTGATAAACATTTTTATTATTGAGTTTTATTATTGATTATAACAAGAATATAAAGCCTGGTACTAAAAAAAAGTATTTTAGGAATTATAATTAGTATATTTAAACGGACTGTTTGAAAAAAAAAAAAAACTTTTCAAATACTCAGTATTACTATAATACTGCAATGCAAATAATAATTTTGTTAAAATAATATGCCATGAATTATCTAATTAACTTGTATATGGTAGTAAAATGCAAGACTTATATGAAGAGACTAATATTGAATCTAAAATTATAATATAATTATCTATAAAAGTATAATATAATTATCTATAGTATACATATATATTTAAAGACTTAGTACTTGTTTTAAAATGGTTAATTCTTGCAGTGCTTTTGGGTGTACAGCTAGATCTGCTAAAGGGGCTTTCAGAAGTTTTCATAGATAAGAATTTAGTATCTATATAATTTAAACATTTTTTTTTAAAGATTCAATAAAAATTTATTTTGTTAAGTTTAAAAGACAAACACTGTATGTATAATGAATCTTAGCTATCCATTTTTAAATAGATTTCCAGTGAATCCAGATAAAAGAGCAGTATGGATTCTTGCAACAAAACGAAAGAATTTTGTCCCCTCTTCCACTAGTTTTATTTGTTCAGATCATTTTTCTAAAAATTGCTTTGATGAAAGCAAAACATCAGGTTACTGTTTGAGAAAATATATGAAACCTTTTGTTACAGAAATACTTTCTGTAACAAAAGGAATTGTGAAACATCAAGAATGTAAATTAATTGACAATGATTCAACTGTATTTATAGCTAATGAGGATGTTACACCAGTAAGCATTATGGAACTATCACAGTTGTCTGAATATTCGGAAGAAGTGATGAAGTATATAGGTGGATTTGTTAGTAGAAAACTAAAAAGATCTATTAAATGTAAGGCCTGTACAGCATCTCTAACTGATGATAATTCACAAAGTTTACTTGTTGATAAAAAAAAGCAGAGGAGGTCTTCTTCATCCATCAAAAGATGTTATTGTAATTTGTTCTTTTGTTGAAAAGTTTATAAGACGCAGAATTCCAGACAAATCAAAAATCAAAGAACCACAACTTTTTATGAAATCTATTCCACATTTAAAATTGACTATCCGCCGTCATTTATTTTCTAAATCAATTTTTAAAGAACTTACAAATCACATTCAGGAACTTCCAGAGAAAGATAATCATTTGGTTAAACTGATCAATTTGATTATAGAAGCCTATTTAGATGTACGTTTATACCATGTCTCATCTTGTGCAACAAGTTATATACAAGGGAAACAAGTTCGAAACAAACTAACCAAACCACCTTCTTAAAGTTGAAAAATGGTTGATATGTAGTCGATAAGACATTAGAACAACGTTGAAACAACGTATTCATCGACGTTGTTTCAACGTCGTTGTTTACAACGTTAGATTTTATTTCCAATTCCAACAAATTTCAACGTTGTTTTGACATTGCATGTGGTCGGTTTGCGACGTTGTTTCAACGTTATTTCAACGTCATTGTGTCTGCTGGGATGTTTGTGGTTACTATATTAGTCTAACGCAAACTAAACATAAGATTGTTAATGGTACAAAACTCTTTATTGCTTATCATGCATATTTTGGCCTAGCTATGGATCAGCACACATCGTGGGCACTACACTACAATTGTGGCAGCTGCAGATCAACTCTGTTAGGATGGCTGCGTGGGACCCGAATGTCAATACCCTTTGCGATTCCGAGAATATGTTGAGGACCGATGAACCATGATGATAACTTTTATTTCTGCATAGTTGACATTTCAAAGTATAAAAAGCCGAAAGATAGGCTGACTCTAGTTTATCATAGTATACCCTCTTCTATTGGACCAGTTCCACACAGTAATGAATTGCCTTTTCCTAACCCACCTCAATTAGAAAAAGCAGCTGCACATCATTCTCATGTAGACACACCGGATGAACTCCGTGATGACTGTGATTTCAGGGAACCAAATGATTCACCTAATTTCCATAACCAACAAGAACTTGATGACTTAGTGCGAGATTTAGGTCTCACTAAACCAAATACAGAACTTCTGTCATCACGTTTGAAAGAATGGGATTTATTAGATTAAAACTGCAGAACCTCGAAATACCAAAAAAGACATGAAACACATGCATCCTTTTATGTAGTATCAGAATCGCTGCGCTACTGTCATGACGTTCGTGGTCTTTTCGATGACATTGGCATTGTTCACAATCCTGAAGAGTGGAGGTTGTTGATTGACAGTTCAACAAGAAGTTTGTAAGAAGTTTTGATCCATAAAGGAAACCAATTTCCTTCGATTCCATTAGCTCAATCCGTTCATCTAAAAGGAAGACTACAAGAACGTGAAGTTATTGCTTGAGAAAATCAACTATGACAGTTAAAAGTGGGATGTATGTGGAGACTTCAATATGCTAGCGTTTCTTCTTGGTCTACAATCAGGATACAGAAAGTACTCATGTTTTCTTTCTAAATGGGAGAGCAGGGCTGCGGACCAGCATTCACGAGACATGAGTTGCCAGTGAGAGAACATTTACAGCCTGGTTCGCACAATGTTATAAATCTGATACCTGTTGAGAAGATCTTACAATTTGGCATTAAACCCAGCTAGTGCAGCGTTCCAGCATATTCGGCAAATGTTTTTCCAAAGGTGTCAGATTCAAAAATTTTAGCAGGTGTCTTGTCTCGATAAAAGCTTCACGCAAAAACAAAAAAACAAAAAACAACATAAAAAACAAAAACAAAAAAAAATATAGAGAGAGAATTTGAATGCAAATATTTTTATCAACTTTAATAATATTATTATTAGTTAGTAACATATCAACTTTAGTAATAATAATTAGTAGTATGCGGTAGTGGTGTAGTAGTAAAGCGCTCGCTTCATAAGCGAGAGGTTCCGAGTTTGATTCCCACCACGTCCCTGGTAGTACTGCGATCAACTTGTTTCTCGGGAGGTGAATTAAAAAAAAAAAAAAAAAAAAAAATGTTAGTATCATATCAACTTTTTATAATACTGCGTGTGCAGCCGTGGCGCAGTGGTTAGAGCGCTTGCTTTAGAAGCAGGAGATCGAGGTTCGAAACGAACTCTGGACATATATTCGCGTCACGGTAAGGAAGGAGGCGTGAACTTCCTAATTAAATGCACTTCCGCGGTGCGCTGTGACAAGACTGTTAGGTCTTCTTAGGGCACCTAAACAACAAAATAAAATTAAAAAAAAAATTGAAAAAATTGATAATAATAATAATATAAACACAATTCACAACACTTTTTTAAAAACATTTGATAAAGTCTATAATACAGTTCTCAAAAATAAAACAAAAGTTATATATTAAATATTTAAAAAAATCAGTAAAACATAAAAATAACTGTATAACCTATAAAACCTTATTAAAAAAACTTCGCAAAAAATGCACACATAAAAACTCTTACTAGTTTATAAACTAGTAGTAATTAAATTACTCTGCATTTAACTTCTTTGCAAATTAGTTTTAAACTAGTAGTAATTAAATTACTATGCATTTAACTTCTTTGCAAACTTACCTATCTAATCTTGAAACGCTCCTTAACATGTCTTTTTTGAGCCTCAACTTAGATATGCTTGTCAAATAATGGGACAAACCCAATCTCTAACAGTTAAAAGATTATCTAGCCTCTAAAATAAAGCCCTAAAAAAAACCTTTTTTCAGCAACTCTGACCCTTATATCCTCTACTACATATCAAAGATACTTAAATTAAAAGACCTTATTTAACACTCCAACTGTTTTTTTGTTTGTTTGGAAACAGCAACATAAAACCTTACCTCCTTCATTTAATAAATTTTTTACTTATAAAAAAATACTCGTTACCAACTTCGATCAGCTTAAAGCTTCAAATAACCATGAGCGAGACTAGGTTTTTTCAAACCGAGACGAGCCCGAGACGAGAAGTTAGTACTTCTCGTGAGACCGAGAACGAGACGAGACGAGAAATTTAACAATTTTTGAAAACAAATTTATTAAAAAGAAAGTAAAATAAAAAAATGTAAACATGGTTTTGACAAATAGACACAAATGACATTTGTCAAATGTAAACATCTTTTTCAAATATTAATTCAGAATTTTTTTGCCAAACTTTTCCTACAAGACAATGTTTTCTCTGATTAAGATGATTTGTTCTACTTTTTCTGGGTGTAAGTTGTGTCTGGATGATTGGACGACATTTCCACCTGAGCTAAAAACTCTCTCTGATTTAGTTGAACTTGCTGGAATAGCTAAAATTTGTCTAGCTAATGAAGAGAGTTCTGGCAATGTATTTGAATGTAATTTCCACCAATCAAAAATCGGAAAGTCTTTTTTGGCATTAGGGAGATATTCATACTGGCACATTTCGCTTAAAATAGGATTCAGTTCAGATGTTGGCTCTTGTGTTTCAAGTCTGACGTTTAACTTGCGTTTCAGTTTTGAATTAGGGAACAAATCTGCTGAAAGGACTCTGGCAACAGGTTGGCACTCATCATTATCCTTAACATGTGAGGCTAACCATTCTTTTGTTGTTTGAAAATTTTTGAAGAGCTTCAAGTGAAGTCCCTTTAAAGCATGATTTAAGTAGTTTGCTGCAGCACTCAATAAGTTTCCAGTGTGACAAAGAGGAAATCTTTTCTCAATGCAGCTTTTCAAGTTTTTTGCATACAAGACACCGTAGTTTTCCATCCGTCTCAATAAGTTGATCAATTTTGTCATGGATTAAATAAAGAGAATCGGCGACAGTGTTAATTGTTGGAATAGACTCAGCCGACCACCTTTCTGTAGCTTCTTTAAGTGGTGCCAAAATTTCTACTGCTCCCTCGATTGATTTCCACTGTGATGCACTGATGGTCTTTGAAGAAAAAATATCTTCATTTGCACATAAGCTTGATAATTGCACTCTTTAGATGTAGGACAGAAGCCTTGCAATCCAGTTCACTATTGCATCTTGTTTCAGCAGATTGGCGTAACTGTCTAAAATTGATTCCTTGAGCGTCTGATTTTGATTCAAGCAACTCAGCTGCAACTGTTAACTCGTGAGTTAAAGAAGTCTTTGCATGTTTGCAACGTATCTTCCTTTCCAGCAGTCATTCCAAATGAGTCTCGAACTGCACATTGCAAAATATGATTGTTGCACAAGTATTGGTCAAGGCGCTTTGACAATTTGACTGCAAGTTTCATGTTTCTTGCCTAATCGTTCACGCAGTACATTGGTAAATCAGCAGGCAAATTTAGTTCTTCTAAGAAAGAATCCAGCTTTCCTTCAATTATGATACCTGTGTGTCTGCCTGGGAACTGTTGGACTTGGGGAGTCCAGTGATGTAGTCTCCAATTTTCGTCAATAGCATGAAAAGTCCAAGAGATGTAGCTGTCCTGAGCTCTAGAAGTCCAAAGGTCAGAAGTAAATGCAGCACTATTTAGATTTGGTGTAATCTCCGTTATTATGCTCTTCATTCCAGCTTGAACTTCTCTTGACCGAATTGAAAGCTTTCTTGAATATGTTGTTCTGCGATGAAGGCTCAGTTTAGGGTTTGCAATGTCAAACAATTTCTTGAAACCTCTTCCTTCGACTGCTGAAAAGGATGCCAGATCAGTGCAAAAGTAATCCAGCATTGCAGAGTCAAACTGTTTTTGAATGGAATTGTCTTTGTCATATTTGGAATTTGTTTCAAGCATTTCGACCATGTTTCGTTGTTTCTTCTTAGGAGGAGGAAGAAGAGAGTCGTCAGTTTTTTCAGAATACTCAGCGTAATCTTGGCTGTGTTTAATCAATATTTTTAATTAGATTTTAAATATTTTTAATTAGATTTTAAAAATATTTAAAATCTAATTAAAAATATTTAAAATCTAATTAAAAATATCTAAAATCTAATTAACATTTTTTAATTAGATCTTTAAAAAAAATCTAATTAAAAAATCTAATTAAGAATCTAATTAAAAATTTAATTTGTTTTTGTCAAAAACAATTTAAATTTTTTCAAAAACAAAAAAAATTTTGACTCCGTGATTTTAATAAATCAAATTAAAAATTTTTAATTAGATTTATTAAAATCATGGAGTCAAAATATTAATTAATTAAAAAAACAAATAATTAAGCATTTTGTAAACTATAATAATTTTTAATTTGGAAAATAATATTTAAGTCTCGTTCTACTTCTCGCGAGAATTTTCTATTTCTCGTTTCTCACGAGAAGTCCCATTTCTCACGAGAAACGAGAACGAGACGAGATCTCGCTCATGGTTAGCTTCAAATTATCTAAACTTAAACATAGAACTGTTTATTGTGGCCACGAATCTATTAAATATTCGAGCTTATGCACATAGAATAGTCTCCCCTCACAATTTAAATCTTTCCTTACATTTTCTTACAATTCAAAAACAATTTATTTAATTTTTTATTAAACAATTATTCTTCCTAATTCCTATGCTACGCTACTGCTAACATCTCAACTTTATTCGCTTCAATGCTGGTTTATAACTACTAACACTTGATCTTTTTTTAAATTCTTTTTTACTACTTTCTTTATTTCAATGCTGATTTATTACTACTAATACTTGCTCTTTCTTAACTTTTTCTTTTAATATTACTTTTTATATCACTATTTCAAACTCTCACTATTATAAATATTGCTATTTTTATTATTGTTATTATTGTTTTGTTTACGCTTTTTTTTTTAGTTTTTCATTATGGTGTTCACTTAAAATTAGTACTTGTACTATATGTAAATATTCCATGAAATGTAAAATTTATTTCAGAATACATTTGATTTAATTTGATTTCTAATGGATTTTATTTTCGTATTTTATTTTTTTATATTATTGCGTTTCATTAAACTTTATGTTATTGTTTTTATTTTTTTTAACTTTTTTTTAACTTCATCGTAATATTAAAAGATTATATTATATTATACTAAAAAGCATTGTAAAGGGCTTCATAATAAGATCTTCTTGAATTCCTGACACTAAACTTGTAATATGTTAAACATGTTATGTTGACAAAAAAACAAAAAAATCAAAAACAATTTGATCCATAGATGTTACTGAAAATATTGCTATGTATATTTCACTAAAAAATTTTACCTTAAAAGTTTGATAGACAAAATTTAACTGTATAATTGAATTCAGGGCACCAAATTTATATAAAATTAGTTGCAAATACTCCGGCACCAAAACAGCTGTTAATCAATATCTAGCTAATACGAAAAGTCAAATTTCTGCAATAATCTTATATATTTTTAACTTATGATATATTCAATAAATAAAAATCAAGAAAAACAAAAAAAGTTTCGCATAGTTTTTTCTTGTTTAATTCAGTCCGCAAAGAAAAATTTATTGAATCATGTTACAATTTTAGGTTTTTATTTTCTTTATGAAAAAAATCGACTTTGAATACACAGTAAAAAAAATGCCCATTATATTAAAAAAAACAAAAACAACGCTAGATTTCGTATTTTTTAACCGGTAATCACCCTTATGTTCAATGTATAATTCGTATGAAAAAAACATAACGGTATTTGCAGTTACGTTTTTTTCATACGAATTACGTTTTTTTCATGCGAATACAAAAACGAACAGTTACATTTTTTTTATACGAATATAAATTGAACATAACGGTAATTACCCGTTATAAAACACGAAATCCGGTTACTTTAAGATATATTAAAGTTAGTAAACATAACGGGTAATTACCCGTCATGTTTACTAACTTTAATAATTACCCGTTATGTTTACTAACTTTATTTTGCTATTGTTTCGCAGTGGAAGCTGTTAAAGTTCCACCACTTATTTGGAACACATCAGGCCGTTGTAGTTCTGAGGGAAGAGAAGAGATATTTTACGTAAGTGCTAGAGAGTGCAAGGTAAATTACCATATTTGGACAGGTGTCCAGTATTAAGAAGTGAATTTTAGAGGGAAATATAATTCAGTGTCCAGTTCTGTGTACGGTAAGTGTCCTTTAAGTGTACTGTACGTTGTTTTGATTATTGTGTTTTAACGTTTCTGGGGTGATTATTTAGTTGACGTTTACCGGAAAATAAATGCGTTACAATTAATAGTTAACTGTTATAGTGGAAAAATTCATTTTTTCTGGAGATTCTAAGTTATGGTTACTGTATATTTTAGTTTATAGTTTATAGTTGATATCGTTTAAACCTTTGTTTTATCCTAGTTTAAGTTTTATAAATAATATAAATTAATTCATTTATAATTAATTCCGTTTTAGTGGAAATATTCGTTTCTCCTAATTTTAGTTTTTTTAATTATAATTAATGCAGGTTTAGTGGGAATGTTCGTGTATTTTAGTTTATAATTAATACCGGTTTAGTGGAAGTATTAGTTTTCCTTAATTTTCAATTTATGTTGTTCCGTTATAGTTTTTTCCGTTATAGAATTTTCCGTTATAGTTGAAAGATTTGTTTTCCAAATTTTTAGTTAATAGTTAATACCGTTTTAGTGGAGAGAATCGTTTTACCCAATATTTTATAATTAAAACAGCCAATATTTTATAATTCAAGCTGCTTTAGTGGGAATTTTTGTTTTATACCCCGTGTTAGTTTTCTTATGTATACTGTTTCCATGATTTAGTCTACTCACTCGTTTTGTGCATAACTTAATTTAATTCCTATCCCTATGTCTTTGTGCTAACACCGCAGTAGTCGACTCCGCCATACTAATGATATGATTTAGGGAGCCGCGAGGGCTCAAGCCCAACTTTAGACTGATTTGAGGAGAAAACGTAAGGGAGGATGTTACAACTCATTAAATACAATATTGTGGTGTGGCACATGATATATTTATGTGTTACAATTTAGTGTACAATATGCTTATAGTTATATGTGCGTGTGTTTCTATTTTTCTTTATTGTTCTTTGTGATAGTATTTGTAGTTCTCTTGTTTTATCATTCGGACCGTGCCCTTCAGTTATGGTTACTTTATGAGCTTGCAGGGGGCAGTTGTGTTGGTATCGCGACTAGATGGTGGTTGTAGTGGACGTTTCTTTGTGTTTATGTGTGTGTGTTTTGTGGCGATGAGTTGGTCGGCTAGTGATTTCTTGTTAGACAGTACTTTCAGTAGTGTCGGGTGTAATATTTCACTTAGTTGGGGGTCGTTTTTTTATTATGTTCCAGTGTTTTGTAATCATACGTGACAGTTCCCTTCCTATGTTGTCGTTGGGGAGTATGATGGGGATTTGGTTATCAGTGGCGGTCGGGGTGGTTTCATCGTGGTTATTCTTGTTATGTGTGTTAAGTCGTTTTGGTTGTGTTATTAATTCTGTCTGAGTTCTAAGTAGTGCTTTCGATATCTAATGGTTAATGAATTGTAGGGGGTATCCTTTGGTAGTGAGTGTGATGGCTAAGTTCTGTAGTTTCTTATTCAGTTCGTCTTCGTTTGAAATGAGCCTGTTGAGTCGTAGTGCTTGGCTGTATATGATCCCTATTTTTTTGCGTCTCGGGTGGTTCGAATGGAAGTTGAGTAGGGAGAGGGTGTCCGTTGGTTTTCTGTATAGTTTGGAGCTCAGTGTGTTGTTGTCTTTTATCTGTAGTGTGATGTCCATGAAGTCGATGGTGTCGTGAGAGGTGTTGAATGTGAATTTTATGTCCTTGTGAATGTCATTGGCATATGTCATAAGTTCTTGGGTTCGTTGTGCGGTACCGGTGAAGATGATCAGGATGTCATCGATAAATCGTTTGTATAGTAGAATGTCTTTGTCAAATTTGGATTGTATTTTTTCGTCGAATGTGCTCATGAAAATGTTGGCGTAAGGTGGTGCCATCCTGGTTCCCATGGAGGTGCCGAATTTTTAGCGAAAGGCCCTGTTGTCAAACATGAAGGAACTATTCTGCAGGATAAGTTCTATAAAATGGCAAAAGTGTCTTGTGCGTATGATGGGTGGAAGTTCTAAGGGGAATGTTACTGTGTCTATTTTTTCCGTCATAAAGTCTCTGATTGTCTGGATCCCGTCCTTGTGTGGTATGTTTGTATACAGTGATGTAACGTCCGCTGTGATAAGTGTGATGCGGTTGGGGGGAGAGTTTATCTCTGACATTAGTTTCAACAGGTGGGTTGTGTCTCTGAAGTATGCGGGGAGTGTTTCTGCCATGGGTTGCAGATATTTCACCACATACTCCGAGAGGTTGTCTGTAGGTCCGTCGCAGCCCGACAAAATTGGTCGCAGTGGTGTGTCCGGTTTGTGTATTTTGGGGAGTCCGTAGAATAGTGGAGTGCGGCTTGGTGTGTTTGGTGTAATGAAGTTAGCTATGTTATTTGGTATCACTCGTGCATTCATCATCAGTAGAATTTCGTCTGTTATTTTGTATGTTATTGTCTATGTCGGGTCGTTCGGTAGTTCCTCGTAAGTGTTATCGTCTTCTAACAATCTAAGTATTTTATCTCTATACCCTACTTTGTTCAGTATGCATATCCATATTGTGTTTTGTATTTGTTGCTCAAGCTTCATTTCCGATTTTGTAGGAATAGTTTCTTGAATGAGAACGGGGCGATATTCCTTATGTTGCCATTTGGTGTGTATAATCTGTGGGGTGGGTTATCTTGTGTTGTTCCCTCTTGTTGTAAGTCGTATGGTAGGTTCATTAGCTGAATTGGGAGATATATGATTATTATCAGTATTGTTTACATGTAATTTCAGATTCACTGTGAGTGTAGGTTCTGGTTTGGTTTTTAGTAATTTTTGTGCGAGTAGAGGACGGGGTCTTGGAGTTGGGGCCCCCTCCCTATACAGTAAGTGGGGGTCGTTGTCTGTAAGGGTGGTCCTTTAGTAGAAATATTCGTTTCCCCAATTTTTAATTTATAGTTAGTATCGTTTTAGTAGAAGTAATCGTATTTCCAATTTTGAGTTTATAATTATAACCGTTTTAGTTGAAACGTTCGTTTTTTCCAATTTTGAGTTTATAATTATAACCGTTTTAGTTGAAACGTTCGTTTTTTCAAATTTTTAGTTTATAATTATTATCATTTTAGTGGAAACATTTGTTTTTTCAATTTTTAGTTTATAATTATGACCTTTTTAGTTGAAGTATTTGTTTTTTCAATTTTTAGTTTATGATTATTACCGTTTTAGTGGAAACATTCGTTTTTTCGGTTTTTAGTTTATCAATGATCACGCTTTAGTGGAGATATTCGTTTTTTCAATTTTTAGTTTGTAAATAATACCGTTTTAGTGGAAATGTTTGTTTTTTAATTGTTAGTTTATAATTATTATCGTTTTAGTGGAGATATTTGTTTTATCAATTTTTAGTTTATAATTAAAGCCGTTTTAATTGAAGCATTCGTTTCCCCCAGTTTTTAGTTACAACTGATACTGTTTTAGTGAAACTATTCGTGTTTTATACTTTGTGGATTATAATTATTACCGTTTTTAGTGGAGATACTTGTTTCCCCTCAATTTTTAGTTTATAATTCATTTATTTTAGCAGTCATGTTTGTTTCCCCCTATTTTTAGTTTATACTGGCCCCGTTTTAGTAGAAGTTTTAGTTTTTCTCAATTTTTAGTTTATAAATTATCACGCTTTAGTGGAGATATTCGCTTTTATTCGTTTTTTTAATTTTTTAGTTTATAAATTATGACGCTTTAGTGGAGATATTCGTTTTTTAGTTTTTTCAATTTAGTTTATAATTATTACTGTTTTAGTGGAAACATTCGTGTCCCCAACTTTATACTTTATATCCAGTACCGTTTTCGTGGAAATGTTCGTTTCCCCCAATTTATAGTTTATAGTTTTTTTTTTTGTTTTTTTTTTGTTATTCACCTCCTCAAGGCCAAGAAGGCCACTACAGATGAGGAGGCTACTTAATTGTGGTTATAACCCTCTCTCAACTCTATAACTCCGAAACACGAACTTCGACGAACGAGGCCGCTGCGCGGAGAAACAAGTTGATCGCGGTACTACCAGGGACGTGGTGGGGATCGAACTCCGAACCTCACGCTTATGAAGCGAGCACTTTACTACAACACCACTACCGCATAAAGTTATCACCGTTTCAGTAAAAATATTTGCTCCTCTTATACTTCCCCAATTTACAGTTTATAATTATTACCGTTTTAGTACAAATATTCGTTTTCCTCAATTTGTATTTTATAATTAACCCGTAATAGTGTAAATATTCGTTTCCCCCTTACTTTAGTGTATAATTACTACCGTTTAAGTGGAAATATTCGTTTTTTCCAACCCCTAGTTTATACTTAATACTCTTTTAGCGGAGATATTCGTTGTCCCCTATTTTTTAGTTTATAATTAGTACTGTTTTAGTGAAAAACATTCGTTTTTCTCTTTTTTAGATTATACTTTAAGCCGTTTTAGTGGAAATATTTGTTTCCCTCGATTTTTAGTATATAAATCACTCGTTTTAGTAGGAATATTCGTTTCCCCCAATTTTTAATATCTAGTTAGTGTCGTTTTAGTAGAAGTAATCGTATTTCCAATTTTTAGTTTATAATTATAACCGTTTTAGTTGAAACATTCGTTTTTTTAATTTTTAGTATATAATTATTACCGTTTTGGTGGAAATATTTATTTTTTCACTTTTTAGTTTATAATTATATTTAAATTATTTTTAGTTTATAATAGTTTGTAATTGTTCTCGTTTTTAGAAGAGACATTTGTTACCCGCCAGTTTTTAGTTTATAAATAATACCGTTTTAGTGGGAGTATTTGTTCTTTCAATTTTTGGTTTATAATTAGTACCGTTTTGGTGGAAATATTCGTTTTTTCAGTTTTTAGTTTATAGTTTCAAATTATTATTGTTTTAGTGGAAATGTGGGTGTTCCTATTTTAGTGGAAATATGGGTGTTCCTAGTGTGATTCTTGATACTTTTTGTTTCAGTCAGGGAGGATATATTGTTATGTAGTTACTTGCGGGGATTCTGAAAGATAGAGCTATGAGGTCTGAGAACTAGTGACCCCCTCATGGGATTATGTGAGGGGTCTATATCTCTTTCAAGTCGGGGTGGTTCAAATCGTGGTCATGTGATGAATATTGGTTAGTCCAATCAATTCATATTATTTTTTTATGGGGGGATGTATGTGTATCTACAATATTATATATACAGTGTACAGTATACGTTCGATACGCGTAATACGAGGGATATATGCGTATCTATAATATTATACATATAAAATATAGAATATATTATATGTTCGATCCGCGTGATACGAGGGATATGGGTGTATCTAGAATATTATATAAATAGAATATAATATATGTTTGATACGCGTGATGCGAGGGATATAGGTGTATCTAAAATACTATATATACACATACGCATACACACATATATACACATATATATATATATATATATATATATATATATATATATATATACATATATACATTACATACATATACACATATATTATATAATATATGTTCGACACGCATGCTAAGGGTTTGAGTAATAATGGTGGTTATCATACCAGGATAATAAATATTAGTAAAACAATAGTAGTACAAATAAAAAATATATTAGTCAGACATTAGTCAAATAATAGTCGTATTCAAACATTAGTAAAATAATAGTAACATTGAAATGTATATATCGGGCATGGTGCTGCGCGCGCGGAGTTCGGGGTTGAGGTCGTTACAGTGATCGAAAGTTGTGGTGCGTGACAAACCTTCATCTCATCAGGGCCATATCGGAATGTCTAAGCTTGTTTCGAAAAAGTTAAAGTACTAAAACAACTCCATGGCCTACAGCTTAGTTACCACGTGAGGTTAGGTGAGTGATGAACTCATACCCGGGGGGTTCTCCTATTTATATTAAATCCTACCGTTTCTGGCACTTGGTTATCGCTTAGTCCGTCATTTAATTCCACATTGCCCTTCTTTTGTGTGCTTTCTTCTTCTTTTTTGAGTTGGCTAGATTCAACCTCTTTCAGTATGTCATATACCTCGGTTTTCCTTCGTTTGGTAAATTTATTTGGCGTAATGAAAATGTCTTCAGGCGTGCACGGATCCATTCTGCTGGGTGTTGAGTGTTGAGGGCGGTGGGGAAGGATGGAGTAACTAAAATATTATCACTGGTGACTTTCTGTAATCGAATTTAATTTTATTTTAAAAAATTACTTTATTCGCATTTTACCTTTTATCATTATTGCGGTTTGTTTTTATCTAATTCCTGTCGCTGCTTTTATGATCATGTCCCGTCATGAGGGGGTCGGCGATGGGGCTCTGTTCCGACAAGTCTACTTCTTGAGGATTTATTGGTTAATCTTAGGATGTACCATAGTCCAACAGCGTGGGCTGATACGGGGAATCGCTTTCGTTGCTATCGCCTTACGTACCTGGACAAGGGTCTGTGAGGGCGGTGGGGTAGGATGGAGTAACTAAAATATGATCACTGGTTACTTTCTCTGATCGAATTGACTTTTATTCTAAATCAATAAACTTCTTCTTATTTTACCTTTTATCATTATTACGGATTGTTTTCATTTAATTCCTGTCGCTGCTTTAATGATCATGTCCCGTTATGGGGGGTGGGGGGGGGGGGGGTGGGGGAAATCGGCATTAGGGCTTTGTTCCGATAGGTCTACGTCTTGAGGATGTATTGGTTAATCTTAGGATGTACCATCAGTCCAACAGCGTGGGATGATGCGGGGAATCACTTTCGTTGCGGTCGCCTTGCGTACCTGGATAAGGATCTGTGAGGGCGGTGGAGGAGGATGGAGAAACTAAATATGGTTAACTTCTTTGGTCAACCCAACAGTGGTTTTGTATCCATAAAAATAAAAATTAAAATAATTAAGCACTTCTTTGCCATATCTTTTATCTCATTTTACTTGTTATCATAGTTGCGGTTTGTCTTTATCTGATCCCTTTCGCTGCTTGAATGATCGTGTCCCGCTATGAGGGGGTCAGCGGTGAGGCTTTGCTCCGATAGGTCTGCGTCTTGAGGATGTATTGGTTAATCTTAGGATGTACCATGAGTCTAATAGCGATGGCTGATGCGGGCAATCGCTTTCGTTGTTGTCGTCTTGCGTACCTGGACAGGGGTCGGTGGGCGCGGTGGGGCGGGATTGAGTAACTAAAATATGATTACTGTATAACTTATCTGGTCAACCCAACATTGATTATGTATCCGTATAATTAAAATTATTTAGCAATTTTCAACAATCCTAAGCCATATCCTTTATCTCAATTCACCTTCTATCATTATGACTAGATCTTCATATTTAGAGTTCTGTAATAAAAGATCCAACTCTGACAAACAATGCCAGGGCGGAGATAAAAAACTATATACAAACGATTCGGAGAAATGGACAACCTGGAAAGCAACACCGTAACAGGATAAAGATATCGATATATAACCAAGTGAAAAAAGATACAGAAACGGATGCTAAATATGTCAAAGTCCTCATAAATAATGAGCTGATTACAAAAGATATGTGAACGAGAACGGTATAAAAACAAAATTTGAAGAAACAATAGCATTTCTTACGGAAAATGCAGAGTCATTCCCTATTGAGGATGATTCTGACAATGATAATGTTTAAATAACCTTTTCTAATACACATGTCTTATAAATCATAGCCTTATGTAGTTTGAGTGTCACACTATAACATATCATGACCTTTCCCCCTCCTCTTAAGTAGTGGAACCCGATTAGCTTTGATTGCGAAACAATAGCGAAGCAGTAGCGAACCCACTTCCAGTTCCACTGAGTGGGAATGAACACGAAGCATAGGCAACAACTTCTTTAGACTTGAATAACTTACCCAAGGCTCTCTAGACATTTTGTGGATACAACTCTTTGCACCCTTGCATAACTCTTAATTGACTATTCCGAGACGAACCACACGTGCAATTCCATTCCACAAAGAAGCCTTCATGCAATCAATCAAGTTCATACAACAAGAACACAACACTGGCAACGCCAGATGAGGAGCATGGGCAACAACTTCTTTGGACATAAAGAACATAAAAGACTGAATACTCACCCTATACTCTTTGTAGCCTATTAGAAACCATCTCTTTGCACATCATCTGAAATCTTGATTTAATTTTCGAGGATGAACCACACTAACAATTCCATACAACAAAAAACCTTTCATTCGGTCAATCAAATGTATACCAATATAACACAGCACTGACACCGCCATCGACTACCACCATTACGACAATAGTCTATATTAATTATGAAATTTAAACTTAAATAAAACAAACATTTAAACGGTATCAACTAGAAATTATAAACTTGTCGTAAAAAAATTATAAACTTGTCGTAAAAAATAATTATTACATTAATACGGTATTAAACATAATTTATAGTCTCTGCAAAAAACGACTATTTCCACTAAAACGATAAAGTATTAATTTTTTATGGTTTGTATTTTCCGATGAAACGTCAGCTGAATAATCACCCTAGAAACGTCAAAACACAATAATCAAAAACAATCCACTGAATGATACTCTCCTCCAAACTTCACTTCTCAACACTGGACACTTGCCCTAATATGGTAATTTACCTAGCACTCCATTGCGGTCAGCGGTGGACTTTGCTCCGTTGGGTCCACGTCTTGAGGATGTATTGTTTAATCTTAGGATGTACCATGAGTCTAACAACGTTGGCTTATGCGGGGAATAACCTTCGCTGTTGTTGCCGTGCGTACCTGGACAAGGGTCTGATGGCGCGTTGGGGGAGGATAGATTAACTAAAATATGGTCACAGGTCAACTTCTCTGGTTAACCCAACATTTACTATATATCCATAAAATTAAAATTCTCTAGCAATTTTTTGTTTGCCATATTCTCTATCTAATTTTATTTCTCTATATCCATAAAAATGAAAATTATTCAGCAACTTTTACAGCTTCCACGGCGATACAATAGCAAAACAAATTTTATAGTGGCATCAACTATCAATTATGAACTGTTTAAAAACGAATTATTCCGTTAATACGGTAGTAACCATAAAATACAATCTCGGTGTAAAACGAATACTTCCACTAAAACGATAAACCAATAATAATAAGAACTATAACTATAATAAATAAAAATAATAAGTATATTGATATTATGAATATTAGTAATTAAAATCCTAATAATCGCAATAATAGTACCTTTAACTATAATCGGAATATTCAGAAGAACGACTACACAGAATAAGGTTTTACATAGGGATACATACCCCCCCCTCCTCCTAGGAATATTCTAGAACATTTGTCTGAAGAATATTCTAAAATAATAATTCCCTTGGAGACAATCGATTATAACGCCTGCCTCGAAAATAAAACCACAAATAAAAAATAATTCGCATGAAAAAAAGCATAAAAAACACACCTGGAGATTTACTCAACTTTTCTGCGGTCACATACAAAGCTATGATGCGTATATAGAACAATAGACCATTAAAAGTTTACAACAAGATAACAATAGAATCAAAATAAACAAAATATTTAACGCTTATATGTGCGCACGTTTCATGCTCTTCAGATATCTGTTCACAAGCAACAAGAGTACAACCGTAGCATAGTTTCGCATACATCGTGATTTTAAAAGATTTTCACAAACGTAGTTTGTCCTTTGATTATTTTTTGCTTCATTGTGACCTTCTACTTTTTAATGGAACCCAACAACCATATGAGCAAACAACTCACCACAACACCCAGCAGAATGGTAAGATAAATATGTTCTATAATAAATTCTTGGATATATATTTAACCGCACCATCACCACCACAATATAACTGACCACCTTTTATTCTCACGTATGACTAGCCTACACTATTATAACTCACCAATAAAATTACCCCTTAACATCCCCAGGCGTTATACACACTTAGAATGTATTATAGGATCCGTGCACGCCTGAAGACATTTTCATTACGCCAAATAAATTTACCAAACGAAGGAAAACCGAGGTATATGACATACTGAAAGAGGTTGAATCTAGCCAACTCAAAAAAGAAGAAGAAAGCACACAAAAGAAGGGCAATGTGGAATTAAATGACGGACTAAGCGATAACCAAGTGCCAGAAACGGTAGGATTTAATATAAATAGGAGAACCCCCCGGGTATGAGTTCATCACTCACCTAACCTCACGTGGTAACTAAGCTGTAGGCCATGGAGTTGTTTTAGTACTTTAACTTTTTCGAAACAAGCTTAGACATTCCGATATGGCCCTGATGAGATGAAGGTTTGTCACGCACCACAACTTTCGATCACTGTAACGACCTCAACCCCGAACTCCGCGCGCGCAGCACCATGCCCGATATATACATTTCAATGTTACTATTATTTTACTAATGTTTGAATACGACTATTATTTGACTAATGTCTGACTAATATATTTTTTATTTGTACTACTATTGTTTTACTAATATTTATTATCCTGGTATGATAACCACCATTATTACTCAAACCCTTAGCATGCGTGTCGAACATATATTATATAATATATGTGTATATGTATGTAATGTATATATGTATATATATATATATATATATATATATATGTGTATATATGTGTGTATGCGTATGTGTATATATAGTATTTTAGATACACCTATATCCCTCGCATCACGCGTATCAAACATATATTATATTCTATTTATATAATATTCTAGATACACCCATATCCCTCGTATCACGCGGATCGAACATATAATATATTCTATATTTTATATGTATAATATTATAGATACGCATATATCCCTCGTATTACGCGTATCGAACGTATACTGTACACTGTATATATAATATTGTAGATACACATACATCCCCCCATAAAAAAATAATATGAATTGATTGGACTAACCAATATTCATCACATGACCACGATTTGAACCACCCCGACTTGAAAGAGATATAGACCCCTCACATAATCCCATGAGGGGGTCACTAGTTCTCAGACCTCATAGCTCTATCTTTCAGAATCCCCGCAAGTAACAACATAACAATATATCCTCCCTGACTGAAACAAAAAGTATCAAGAATCACACTAGGAACACCCATATTTCCACTAAAATAGGAACACCCACATTTCCACTAAAACAATAATAATTTGAAACTATAAACTAAAAACTGAAAAAACGAATATTTCCACCAAAACGGTACTAATTATAAACCAAAAATTGAAAGAACAAATACTCCCACTAAAACGGTATTATTTATAAACTAAAAACTGGCGGGTAACAAATGTCTCTTCTAAAAACGAGAACAATTACAAACTATTATAAACTAAAAATAATTTAAATATAATTATAAACTAAAAAGTGAAAAAATAAATATTTCCACCAAAACGGTAATAATTATATACTAAAAATTAAAAAAACGAATGTTTCAACTAAAACGGTTATAATTATAAACTAAAAATTGGAAATACGATTACTTCTACTAAAACGACACTAACTAGATATTAAAAATTGGGGGAAACGAATATTCCTACTAAAACGAGTGATTTATATACTAAAAATCGAGGGAAACAAATATTTCCACTAAAACGGCTTAAAGTATAATCTAAAAAAGAGAAAAACGAATGTTTTTCACTAAAACAGTACTAATTATAAACTAAAAAATAGGGGACAACGAATATCTCCGCTAAAAGAGTATTAAGTATAAACTAGGGGTTGGAAAAAACGAATATTTCCACTTAAACGGTAGTAATTATACACTAAAGTAAGGGGGAAACGAATATTTACACTATTACGGGTTAATTATAAAATACAAATTGAGGAAAACGAATATTTGTACTAAAACGGTAATAATTATAAACTGTAAATTGGGGAAGTATAAGAGGAGCAAATATTTTTACTGAAACGGTGATAACTTTATGCGGTAGTGGTGTTGTAGTAAAGTGCTCGCTTCATAAGCGTGAGGTTCGGAGTTCGATCCCCACCACGTCCCTGGTAGTACCGCGATCAACTTGTTTCTCCGCGCAGCGGCCTCGTTCGTCGAAGTTCGTGTTTCGGAGTTATAGAGTTGAGAGAGGGTTATAACCACAATTAAGTAGCCTCCTCATCTGTAGTGGCCTTCTTGGCCTTGAGGAGGTGAATAACAAAAAAAAAACAAAAAAAAAAACTATAAACTATAAATTGGGGGAAACGAACATTTCCACGAAAACGGTACTGGATATAAAGTATAAAGTTGGGGACACGAATGTTTCCACTAAAACAGTAATAATTATAAACTAAATTGAAAAAACTAAAAAACGAATATCTCCACTAAAGCGTCATAATTTATAAACTAAAAAATTAAAAAAACGAATAAAAGCGAATATCTCCACTAAAGCGTGATAATTTATAAACTAAAAATTGAGAAAAACTAAAACTTCTACTAAAACGGGGCCAGTATAAACTAAAAATAGGGGGAAACAAACATGACTGCTAAAATAAATGAATTATAAACTAAAAATTGAGGGGAAACAAGTATCTCCACTAAAAACGGTAATAATTATAATCCACAAAGTATAAAACACGAATAGTTTCACTAAAACAGTATCAGTTGTAACTAAAAACTGGGGGAAACGAATGCTTCAATTAAAACGGCTTTAATTATAAACTAAAAATTGATAAAACAAATATCTCCACTAAAACGATAATAATTATAAACTAACAATTAAAAAACAAACATTTCCACTAAAACGGTATTATTTACAAACTAAAAATTGAAAAAACGAATATCTCCACTAAAGCGTGATCATTGATAAACTAAAAACCGAAAAAACGAATGTTTCCACTAAAACGGTAATAATCATAAACTAAAAATTGAAAAAACAAATACTTCAACTAAAAAGGTCATAATTATAAACTAAAAATTGAAAAAACAAATGTTTCCACTAAAATGATAATAATTATAAACTAAAAATTTGAAAAAACGAACGTTTCAACTAAAACGGTTATAATTATAAACTCAAAATTGGAAAAAACGAACGTTTCAACTAAAACGGTTATAATTATAAACTCAAAATTGGAAATACGATTACTTCTACTAAAACGATACTAACTATAAATTAAAAATTGGGGAAACGAATATTTCTACTAAAGGACCACCCTTACAGACAACGACCCCCACTTACTGTATAGGGAGGGGGCCCCAACTCCAAGACCCCGTCCTCTACTCGCACAAAAATTACTAAAAACCAAACCAGAACCTACACTCACAGTGAATCTGAAATTACATGTAAACAATACTGATAATAATCATATATCTCCCAATTCAGCTAATGAACCTACCATACGACTTACAACAAGAGGGAACAACACAAGATAACCCACCCCACAGATTATACACACCAAATGGCAACATAAGGAATATCGCCCCGTTCTCATTCAAGAAACTATTCCTACAAAATCGGAAATGAAGCTTGAGCAACAAATACAAAACACAATATGGATATGCATACTGAACAAAGTAGGGTATAGAGATAAAATACTTAGATTGTTAGAAGACGATAACACTTACGAGGAACTACCGAACGACCCGACATAGACAATAACATACAAAATAACAGACGAAATTCTACTGATGATGAATGCACGAGTGATACCAAATAACATAGCTAACTTCATTACACCAAACACACCAAGCCGCACTCCACTATTCTACGGACTCCCCAAAATACACAAACCGGACACACCACTGCGACCAATTTTGTCGGGCTGCGACGGACCTACAGACAACCTCTCGGAGTATGTGGTGAAATATCTGCAACCCATGGCAGAAACACTCCCCGCATACTTCAGAGACACAACCCACCTGTTGAAACTAATGTCAGAGATAAACTCTCCCCCCAACCGCATCACACTTATCACAGCGGACGTTACATCACTGTATACAAACATACCACACAAGGACGGGATCCAGACAATCAGAGACTTTATGACGGAAAAAATAGACACAGTAACATTCCCCTTAGAACTTCCACCCATCATACGCACAAGACACTTTTGCCATTTTATAGAACTTATCCTGCAGAATAGTTCCTTCATGTTTGACAACAGGGCCTTTCGCTAAAAATTCGGCACCTCCATGGGAACCAGGATGGCACCACCTTACGCCAACATTTTCATGAGCACATTCGACGAAAAAATACAATCCAAATTTGACAAAGACATTCTACTATACAAACGATTTATCGATGACATCCTGATCATCTTCACCGGTACCGCACAACGAACCCAAGAACTTATGACATATGCCAATGACATTCACAAGGACATAAAATTCACATTCAACACCTCTCACGACACCATCGACTTCATGGACATCACACTACAGATAAAAGACAACAACACACTGAGCTCCAAACTATACAGAAAACCAACGGACACCCTCTCCCTACTCAACTTCCATTCGAACCACCCGAGACGCAAAAAAATAGGGATCATATACAGCCAAGCACTACGACTCAACAGGCTCATTTCAAACGAAGACGAACTGAATAAGAAACTACAGAACTTAGCCATCACACTCACTACCAAAGGATACCCCCTACAATTCATTAACCATTAGATATCGAAAGCACTACTTAGAACTCAGACAGAATTAATAACACAACCAAAACGACTTAACACACATAACAAGAATAACCACGATGAAACCACCCCGACCGCCACTGATAACCAAATCCCCATCATACTCCCCAACGACAACATAGGAAGGGAACTGTCACGTATGATTACAAAACACTGGAACATAATAAAAAAACGACCCCCAACTAAGTGAAATATTACACCCGACACTACTGAAAGTACTGTCTAACAAGAAATCACTAGCCGACCAACTCATCGCCACAAAACACACACACATAAACACAAAGAAACGTCCACTACAACCACCATCTAGTCGCGATACCAACACAACTGCCCCCTGCAAGCTCATAAAGTAACCATAACTGAAGGGCACGGTCCGAATGATAAAACAAGAGAACTACAAATACTATCACAAAGAACAATAAAGAAAAATAGAAACACACGCACATATAACTATAAGCATATTGTACACTAAATTGTAACACATAAATATATCATGTGCCACACCACAATATTGTATTTAATGAGTTGTAACATCCTCCCTTACGTTTTCTCCTCAAATCAGTCTAAAGTTGGGCTTGAGCCCTCGCGGCTCCCTAAATCATATCATTAGTATGGCGGAGTCGACTACTGCGGTGTTAGCACAAAGACATAGGGATAGGAATTAAATTAAGTTATGCACAAAACGAGTGAGTAGACTAAATCATGGAAACAGTATACATAAGAAAACTAACACGGGGTATAAAACAAAAATTCCCACTAAAGCAGCTTGAATTATAAAATATTGGCTGTTTTAATTATAAAATATTGGGTAAAACGATTCTCTCCACTAAAACGGTATTAACTATTAACTAAAAATTTGGAAAACAAATCTTTCAACTATAACGGAAAATTCTATAACGGAAAAAACTATAACGGAACAACATAAATTGAAAATTAAGGAAAACTAATACTTCCACTAAACCGGTATTAATTATAAACTAAAATACACGAACATTCCCACTAAACCTGCATTAATTATAATTAAAAAAACTAAAATTAGGAGAAACGAATATTTCCACTAAAACGGAATTAATTATAAATGAATTAATTTATTTTATTTTAATTTATATAATAACTATCAGTCAAATTAAAAGAACGGATGCTTTCATGACTATAAGTGCATACTCCATTTCCCCTATTAATTAGTCAGTTTTGTCTCGAAAAAGAAAAACTCAGAATATTTGTTGTTGATGATTCACTTTACCATGTTTCACATATCATTGCATACTTGGTTGTATAACATCAATATCAATTAATAATTTATCAAACTTTAAGACAGATGATGGTATTTTGTTGCCAATTTACTTGACGCAGATTTTGCAGGCTTTAATTCCTTAAATACCATATGAAAAGGGCTTGTTGATAGTTCCTTCTATAGTAAGTTTTCTGTTGCATTTGTTTTTGTCGAAAACTAGTTTTTTCTTTTGTTTTTTTTCAACCTCAGTTTGATCCAGATTAAATACATACATACGGCTGTATAAACAACACTGTACAGTTAGGTATGTGGGTAAAAATTTCAAAATGTTTGAATACTATACTATTATATATCATTGGAAAGAAGATCAATTCAGTATTTTTATGATGAAAAAATTATCAAAATTGAACCATTTGTTCAAAAGTTATGACGGTTTAGGTACCAATTTTTACGATATATTTTGATAACGATTTGTTGAAGAAACTGTGGTCAAAATTGTTTTTCCTCACTTAAATTGTCATAACTTTGTCAATTCTTGTCAAAATGTAAATATCTTAGTATTAAAATATAGGTGTAAAAGTGGGCTACAAATTTATGTTAAACTTATCTTCATTGTTATTTTTTACACATATTTTTATCATTACTAACATAAGTATACAATGAAAAATTATGTTATACAAATTTTTACATATATAAAATGTTTTTACATTGATTTATGGGAAGGGCGTGTTCTCCTCCCACAACCCCCTCCCCCCCTCATCCTCCATCCACCTTAACATAAAAAAAGATTTTTTTTTAACTTTGACTTATAAAGTTTTAAATTATGTATGATAAATTATCCAAAAAAAATGTCTTTTTTATCCATTTTTTTGCGTTCGGATGTTTGCCTTTGGCAAATCTAAGTTCAAATTTTAGCATGATGCAGTCAATTACTAATGTGATGATGTTTTAACCTTAAAAATCAAAAACTGTGCTAATTATACAATTATCATTTTTGTATTTAAAAGCATAAAAGATAAACAATAAAGAACTATAAAAACTTATTTTACTTAACTGTGTTAGTGTACGCTTAATTATTATTACTTATTAGAAAAAAAGATGGCAGCTAAATTTACGGAGGATCTATTATTACAAGAAAGTAAAACTAAGAACAACAATAATGCAAATCAAACAGAGACTATTAGTTACCTAAATGATTTTGAAAGCTTTTTACTAGGTTTTGCCGAACCATAAGTAAACTTGAGAATGGAACACTCAAAAATCTTTATGAATGCCATAAACAACATCCATAAAAAAAAAAAAAAGAGCAGATAAGGAAAGTATTTACGAAGAAGTATTGAAACATTTTGAAAATTGGCTTGAAAAATTACATGTAAGTGAGTTTCTTAATTTACTTGTATCAAAAAACCTTTTAAGTTGCTCAATAAAAAATGATAAGGAGTCGTATAAAGTACTTATAGTTCTTGAAACAAAATTAGAACCTGATCTTTGTATAATTAATCACAAAAAAGTTAAAACTTTAGAATCTGAAATTAAAATTTTGAATTAGGAATTAAAAAACTTAAAAAGCAGTGAAATTAGTCTTTCAATTTTAAAAGATGAAAATTTATTTCTAAAAGAGGAGTTATCGGAGTTCAGGAAAATTATTGCCGTTTTAATCGATAAGCTAGAAGTCAAATCAACCGTGACTGATTTAAAATCAACTCAAAATTTAAACTTTTTAAACGATTTTGATTTTAATAGCCCATTAAACCAAAACTCAATTAATTCACCAAAAGCTGAAACCATAAATGTCTTCCGGCAACAATGTAGTATTAAAATTATTGATAGTAAAAGTAAAGAGATTAAAGACCGTTTAAATAATGACTTAGCAGATGTTCGCCGTCAATTAAACATTAAATATTTAAATTTTAAAGAATATAATATTCCTGAATTAGCTGTATCCTCAAACTCAAACAATAATAAAACAATGCGTAATTCAAAAAGTAATTTTGAAAATGTAACAAATCAACTCGTCTCAGTCAGAAAAAATTATCAGTCAGACTTTTTAAAGTATAAAAATCTTTCATCAAATGGTGTTGTTTCGACTTCAAGTTCCCTTAGTACAAAAGCGGTTGGAAATGTAAAAAATACAAAAAATCAAATAAAAAAAGTAAACAATGTCACTAAAATAATCAATTCTCGTAATAACCAAACAGATGAATATAAATGGCCAGTAGGAACGACGCTAATATGTGGAGACTCTATTTTGATGGGGATTAACGAAAAAAAAAATGCATAAGCTTGGAAAAGTAAAAGTAAGAGTATTTAGTGGTGCTACGATTGAAGACATGCATTATAACCTAGTTCCACTTTTGAAAAAAGAACCTTCAAATATTATCCTGCAAGTTGGAACAAATAAGTGTACAAATGATTCGTCTGAATCTGCTTTGGCAAAATTAAAAGATCTTGTTTCCTTCATTTCAAAATCTAACCCCTCATGTTCAATAATTTTATCTACACCAATTCGTCGTTTCGATAATGCTAAAGCTCAATTAACGTCGCTACACTTAGCCGAAAAATTAAAACTAACTAAATTTAATATTATTGATAACTCTAATTTGTCTAATGAACATCTTGGGCTACGTGGTCTTCACCTAAACACACGAGGATCAGGTAGACTTGCCATAAACTTTATTGCATATCTAAAGTCTATTTGATAGACATTCCCCTACAGATTCTTATCACCAATCTACCTTACCAAGTACTATTGAAGAAATTAGTCTAAATTCTGATTTGGATAAACTAAGGGCCAAATATCCCAAAAATATCAGTTTAGCATTTTTAAATATTAATTCAATTCGTAATAAATTTTCAGATATTGTTACCTATATAAAAAAAACTGTTGATATACTTATATTAGGTGAAACCAAGTTAGATGACTCCTTTCCAATAAATCAATTTTTATATCCAGGTTATAAAACGCCTTATCGGCTTGATATCTCTCAACATAGTGGAGGTCTTCTTGTATACATTAATGAAAATATCATTTCTAAAAAATTAGCTAAAAAGGATTTCCCCAGAGACATTCAAATTTTCACTTTTGAAATTAAATTAAGAATGCGGAAATGGCTCATAATAGCCACTTATAAACCCCCAAATCAGAATTGTGACTATTTCTTCAATCACCTTAAAGGAGTGCTTGACTTTTATTTGCAATCATATCTTGATTTTATTCTAATAGGAGACATTAATATACAACCTTCAGAAAAAAAAATGAAAGAATTCCTTCAACTTTATCAATGTATTAATTTAATTAAACAACCGACTTGTTTTAAATCGGTTAATAACCCTTCCTGTATAGACCTTATCCTTACCAACAGAAAGCTGAGCTTCCAACATTCAAATACCTTTGGTACGGGTGTGAGTGATCATCACCATTTAATATACACCATGCTAAGATCCACTTTTTGTAAGTTACCACCTAAAAAACTTATTTATAGATCGTTCAAAAATTTCTCAAGTGAGAATTTTGCAAAAATACTCCGTTTCAACTTAAAATCTTGTTATGATATTAGTACTTTTATTGAGATATTCAGCAATTTGCTTAGTATTCATGCCCCTCTTAAATCAAAAATCCTAAGAGGTAACAATAAACCTTTTATAACTAAAGACTTACGAAAACCAATTATGCTCCGCTCTTCATTATATAAAAAAATTTTAGTTGATAAATCAGATTTTTCAGCTCTAATGTACAAAAAACAAAGGAATTTAGTGGTTACGCTTAACCGAAAAAATAAGAAGAAGTACTTTGAGCAATTCAATAGACTTTCGACTTTAAATACATCTCTCTGGAAGCTAACTAAGCCTTTCTTTTCGGACAAATCTACAAATTCTAACGAGCGTATCACTTTGACTGAAAATGGCAACATTATCTCAGACAGTTCTTTGTTGGCTAATATTTTTAATAAATATTTCATAAATGTTGCATTGCCATCAAGTATGGCCGACCATATTAAATGGTCTTTTTCTCCTTGCACTTCAGACCCAGTTGAGTCAGCTATAAAAAAGTATGTCGACCATCCTAGTATAAGAAACATTAAAAATAAATTCAAAATGAATGCACATAACTTCAAGTTTCATTGTAGTACACCTGATGATATTACAAAAATTATGGGGTCTATGAATTAAAAAAAAAAAAACAAGTGGTGAAATACCAACTTTTATGTTAAAATCTTACTTAATATACTTTAGGGATAGTCTGACAAATTGTATCAATAATAGCATCTTAGATGGAACATTCCCGTCATTTCTAAAAATGGCGGATTTTTTACCGTGTCTTAAAAAAAATGACCCAACAGATAAGGCTAACTATCGCCCTATAAGTATCCTACCCGCTCTCTCCAAAGTTTTTGAAATGATCGTTTATGAACAGATTTTGTTATTATGGAGCCAAAATTTGACAAACTTTTGTGTGGTTTTCGTTGAGGTTATAGTACTCAGCATTATTTATTTTACTCATACTTATTTTTTTACTTAATAAGTGGCATGAGTGCATTAACAATGGAGGTATTGTTGAAACATTATTAATGGATCTATCTAAAGCGTATGATTTTATTCCGCATGACCTACTTATTGCTAAATTAGAAGCGTATGGTTTCTCTAAAGAAAGTCTTAAATTTCTTCTATCGTATATTAGTGGTCGTAAACAAAGGGTAAGGATAGGACCTTCTATTTCTAATTGGGTTGATACTTTGTCGGGAGTGCCTCAAGGTTCCATTCTTGGCCCCATCCTCTTTAATATCTTTATAAATGATATATTCTTCTTTATTAAAGATACTGAATTGTGCAACTTTGCAGATGATAATACGCTGTATGCCTGTGATTACAGCTTAGAAAAGGTTATTTTTCGATTGCAAAAAGAAGCAACTAATACCATTGCCTGGTTTAAGTTTAACTCGATGGTTGCCAACCCTGATAAATTCCAATTACTTTTAGTTGGTTTAAAAAACACAAAAAATCAATACCTAAAAATAGGTAATATAACTGTTTTTGCCTCTGATAGGGTGAAACTACTTGGTGTTACAATTGATAAGAATCTAAATTTTGGAGAACACATTAAATACTTATGCAGTAAAGCTAATAACAAATGTTTTGCTCTTTCACGCATAAGAAGTTTTTTATCCCGTAATAAAGCTACATTGTTGTTTAACGCCTTCATAATGTCAAATTTTTCTTATTGTCCCCTAATATGGATGTTTTGTTCTAAATACTATGACAGCCTTATAAATAAAATTCATAAAAAAGCTCTTTGTATTGTCCATAAAAGGTTTGACTTATCTCCTGATGAATTGTTAAGTTTTGATAGTAGTCCGAGGATCCACTTATGAAATTTGCACTTTCTTATGATAGAAGTTTTTAAATCAATTAATTGTCTAAAACCACAATTTATGAAGGATTTATTCAATACAAAAAAACTTCCTTTTAAACTTCGTTGTAGCAAAAAAATGATTCTACCTTCAAATGGCTCCAAATATAAGGATACATGTTGTACTATATTTAGAGCCATCTCGTTATGGAACACTCTAGATAACAAGACCATGTCCTTTTAAAGTTCTGAGTTGTTCAAAAAACATATTAAAAATTAGTATGCAAAAAATTGTTATTGTAAAATCTGTCGTTTTTAATTTCTATTTTTATTTATACTGACATTATAATACAATATTTTTTCATTTTTCTGTAATGAAATTTTGTTTTTAAATACTTATAAAAGATTAATCGAAAATTGACTGTATATATGTGGACATATATATAGTCAATTTATTTATTTGATTTTTTTTGGTTTAATTATTATTTATTGTTTTTAACGATTTTCATGTGAGTGTGTATTGTCTATAATTGTTAAATGTGTTGATTTTAATTAGTTTATTCTTGTTAAAACTATTGTAACCATCAACAAAAAATAATGTTTTTAAATTAAATTAAATTAAAAATTAATCATAATGGAGGGGGGCTTTCGCCCACCACACACCAACCTAAAAGTGTAAAAAACTAAATAAATCTTTTAAAATAAAATTTTTAATTAATTTTAGATGCAGTTCTAAAATACTCTAAAACCTTTATTGAGGAACTGTAATTTGTCAATTATTCAAAAATCAATAGAAGTAAAAAAAGGTGTTCTCAAAATAAAGAGTTAGTAAAATACAATTGAGGTATTATTGTCAAAAAATTGTAATTCATGATTATTTTAAAGATAACTTTCTTTATAAATATTGTCATGGGTTTTAGTAAATGATTAAAATAATAAATTCCATAAATGAAAATATTTTAATAATCATTTTTTTACGATAGACACCACATTAAGGTAAGCCATAGCCGTCTATCAAAAATTTTTAACAAGTCGCAACACTTGTGATATGTTTTTAGCAAGTTGCTGTGTGTTTTTGCAAATCACAACTCATGCAATATTTTTTTGTCAAGTCACAACACTTGCAGTATGTTTATGGCAAGTCACGACACTTGCAGTTTCTTTTTTTGAGCAGAATACAATAACACAATATTATGAAACTTATAATAAACTGTTTAACTAATTTAAAAATATTAATATTGTTAAAAAAAAATTTTTTTACAAAATTTAAAATAGATGAAAGGTGTAAGCTATATCTTTGTGGTGTTATCAAATAATTAAAAGAACTCTCTAGAAACACCACCACCAGGAAGCCATATCTTTTTTATGCAATGGTCAAGAGCTTCAATATCAGTTTCATCATCTTTTCAGTAAGAAATGGTGTATATAAAGTCATTTTTTCTTTTAATTATCTTTTTCTATCGTACAATTATTACTGTACAATAGTTGAAATAATAATTTTTTATAACTGTAATTATTTAATATAACTGAACATATTAGAGAGTGCTCAGCATAAAGGAGCGATGATATTGTAGGAATTGTGTTAATATTTCCAGTAAGAAAAAAATAAATGTACTTGCATTCAGTACAATATTGACGAGTTCTACCCTTCAATTTTGAAACAACTTCTTCAAGATTCTATAAACCATGCAAAACAGTTCACCAAAATTCCTGATAAATCACTCGAAATTATTTACCACATCAGGAAGTCTTTACTTTTTTAAGGAAATAATATGTGGATTAAAAAGTCGGCGGACCCTAATATCGATGTCACTATGGGTAGTTTTGACGGAGCCGAATTATGCGAACTAGTTGGCCTCTATATCTTATACACTATTGCCGAAGAATATGGTCTTAATATTACCGGTCTATATAGAAATAATGGTCATTGCTGCTTCTATAATATCAGTGGTCCGCAATTGGAAAAAATAAAGAAAAATCTAATAAAAATTTTTAAAGACAATTTTAATCTTAACTTCACTATCAGATTAAACTTACCGTAAATTTTCTTTATATCACATTTAAACTTTCTGAGAACTCTTTTAAACCTTATAAAAAATTAGGAGATAATCCTTTATATCTTAACATCATTTCCAATCATCCACCAAGCATTATTAAATTGATACCAAAAATGATCTCTAATCGCATCAGTAATATATCTTCAAGCAAAGAAGCTTTTGATACAGCCGTACCATTTTATAATTACACTCTCAATTCTTGTGGATTCAAAGATAAGATCAATTTTATTCCAAATATCCAGAAATTTAATACAAAATCTTATTAATATCTCTTTATCTACCATATCTGATACTTTTTTTATTAATTTTTTTATTTGATGTTTTAACCCACATATCATATACCTTACATTTATCAATTTTCACAAACTTTTTAATAAAAACAACTTAAAGGTTAGTTATAGCTGCCTTCCAAACATCAAGAGTATTATTACTTCTCATAATAAAAATATATTATTTAATTCTCATGAAAATGCCAACCAATTATGCAATTGTCAACAAACCACCTTATGCACACTCAATGGAAAATGCCTAACAAAAAATCTTATTTATATTTGCAACGTAAAAAACCACTAAGAAAAAGAAGGATATTACTACATTGGCCTTACTGAGAAAACTTTTAAAGACAGGTGGTATAAACATAAAAACTCTTTTGTTAATGAAAGTAAGGCCCCCTCTACTCAGGCACGCCGGAAGGGCCTAAGGGCAGGAGTAGCAAACTAAAACACAAGAGCACTTGACAAAATATCAACACAATATTTAACTTTATATAATAACTAATATAAATAAACCTTTCAATTGACCCTACCGTTCTCCAAAAAATACACAAAAAATGTCACTTTGTCTACTACTTTTACTATTAAAAATCGCGTGTACAGTGCAATTAACACTAAAGGTTATAACATGCTATTAAACAATCTACTAAATAAATCAAGTGCTTCTTAGCTACTTTCTAGATGTTAATAGTACATTTCATCCTATGCCATTCTTAGCTTTACAAGGTGTTAGAACGATTTTAAGTGTATTTGCAGAAATAGTTCATTTTCTAATTCATTCTACTGTCTAATTTTTCTAATTCTACTGTCTAATTTTTCTAATTAATTCTTTCTAATTCATTCTACTTGCAGAAATAGTTCCTTTTCCTAATTCATTCTACTGTCATTCATTTCAACGAACAGTTTTGCAATTTTTTTAATATTAATTTTGTCGATTTGTTCTTTGTGTATCTGAGCAAACATGATGTTGTTTAGGTAATTGCCTCCAGTTTGTGACCTAACCCGTGTTTTTACTCTCTTCATTATCCTAAAGCTTCTTTCACATGATGATGTCGATAGAGGCATGGTGTAGTAAAGCTTCATTAATTGTGTTTGTTTATTGGCGACTTTTGCAGCTGGCATGACAATGAAAATATCTGTAGTTGTTGCCACTCGAGAAACACTCTGTATTTTGATTAATGTAATAGCACTGTACAGGTTAATAGTTTTTGGTAGCCCCTTCAACTCAACTTTTAGTTCTAAGATGTCAACATCCTTAAAAAATGACATTCTAAATAAAAACAGTGGGTAATCTTGTTTATTCACCAATGAAATCAGAACTTTCTCTATATTTTTTACAACTGTTCTGAATAACATCAATTGCTTCAAAATAAGATTTCCTTTGTCTTTGCCCTGATTTGATAGAACCAGTCATCGCGCCGCCCAATGCAAGCTGACTGGTTCTATCAAATGCAATAACTGAATCGCGTAATGTTTTCGGTATTACTCTTTATCTCCGCGTAACTTTGGTTTCAGACTCATTGTCTTGCTTGATTCCAGGTATTTTTTTTTGTCGCATTTTAAGTTCTATTAAGTTCCTTATCTGATCTAAGTTCTGCAAATCTCTGAGGCGCATTTCGAATCCAGAATATTGCGACATTACCTGTCAGATTAATTTCTTGTAACTGCTTCGATAGATTCTCTAAAATAGCAAAAAATTTAAAAGCGCTTTGTAGTTTAAAAAGTGTTTTTACTGATGAAAGCTGAGATAATAAATCTTTAATATGTGCTCTTTTTTCTGCAGCAATAGTCTTGTCACTCTGAAGACTGTTCAATATTGTACGGAGTTCTGCAATATTCTCAAATATAACTTGTACTGCTTTTGTTTGTGTTGTCCATCGAGTCATTGGCATAAACTTCATTCGCAATACTGCAATGAAAATATTGTGCATGCTGTCCAAAAATATTTTTCAGTTTTGCTGCCAAGCATTTCACAACTCATATTTCTCTATTAAAAATTTTAAAGACTCGCTATTGGTAGTAAATTGGGATGAAATGTATCAAGAATGTAACCTTGGACACACAAATTCCGCATACAATTTATTTATTAGTATTTTTCTAGATCACTACAATAAACATTTCCCTGTTGAAGAGAAAGAAATAAAGCTAAAGTATCTAAACTGCCCATGGATAACTAAGGGGATTAGAAAATCATCAAAAAACAAGCAAAAACTCTATATCAAGTATTTAAAAAACAGAAACGAAACTAACTACTTACAAGGAATACAAAAATCTATTTGAAAAAATTAGAAAAAAATTCAAAAAAAGTATATTATTCAAAACAACTACAAAAAAGCAAAAGTGATATTAAAAAAACCTGGAACATATTAAAAGAAATAATAGGTAAAAACTATACTAAATCAAATAATTTACCCGATAAAATTATCGTTAACGAAACTGAATAAATCAACAAAACTTCTATCGCGGAAAACTTCAATAGCTTTTTTGCAAACATAGGCCCTAATATGGCTTCAAAAATTCAATGCCCTGATATCTCCTTCGAAACCTATATCACAAACTAACATTTCTGTTTAAATATTTTCTCTGGAGTAAACCATGAAGAACTAGAAATTGCAAAAAACTCGCTTAAGACGAATAAGGCCCCTGGGGTAGACGATATTTGTAGCTATATAGCTGTAAATGTGTTTCCGGAAATAAAACAACCAACCTATGAAATATTTAAATCTTCGATTATTACAGGATCCGTACCGAATAAATTAAAAATAGCTAAGGTAATACCAATATTAAAAACCGGTGATGCATTTACACTAAATAACTACAGACCTATCTCAGTGCTACCTGTATTTTCAAAACTTTTGGAGAGAGTAATATACAATAAACTGTATAAATATCTAACAAATAACAAAATCCTAAATGAAAAACAGTTTGGCTTCCAAAAGCAACATTCAACCGAACACGCAATTCTTGATCTTATAAATAATATAAATGACTCCTTTGAAAACAAAAAATACGTCCTTGGAGTCTTTGTTGATTTATCTAAGGCATTTGACACGGTAGATCAAGCTATCTTAATTAGGAAAATAAAAAAATATGGGATAAAAGGTGTTGCGCTAAACTAGTTCAAAAATTTTTTACTAGACAGAAAACAATGCGTTATTGCTCATGGAAAAAAATTTTCAAAATTACTCAAAATAAAATGCGGTGTCCCCCAAGGTTCCATTCTTGCACCTCTTTTATTTTTAATATAGATAAACGATCTTCCTAAAGCCTCAAGTAAATTGGACTTCATAATGTTCGCGGACGACACCAATTTATTTTATGCATCCTCATCAATTACAGAACTTTATGAAACTACAAATGCTGAACTTGAAAAAATAAACAGTTGGTTAAAATCTAACAAATTATCGCTAAACACAGAAAAAACCAAATACATTCTTTTTCATTCAAACCTTAAAAAAATACCACCCGATTTACCTTCGCTAAATATAGATACTAAAGAAATAGAGAGAACCCAAGCAACTAAATTTCTTGGGATACTTATTGATAAGAACATCTCATGGAAATCACATATAGATATATTAAATACCAAAATATCAAAAAACATTGGTATCCTCTACAATGCTAGTTCTATACTGTCTCCTGATAATTTAAAGTTTCTATACTTCTCGTTTATACAAAGCTACTACATATACGCTAATGTTGCGTGGGCGAGCACTCATAGATCCAAACTAACCACACTATATCGAAAAAAAAAACATGCTGCAAGAATAGTTTTTAATAAGGATAGACTCTCGCATGCTGAGCCACTTTTAAAAAATTTGAAAGCATTAAATTTATATCAAATCAATATATTCCAAAATTTGTTATTTATACTCAAATATAAACTTGGACTTGTTCCTTATAACTTTTCAAAGAATTTTTTCCAAAATAGCAAAAATAGATACCATACCAGAGGAACGGGAAACTTCAACGTACCTTTTAAAAAAACAAATCTCTCGCACTTTTCCATTTCGTACCGTGGTCCTTATCTATATAACAAGTTAATATCAAAAAATACTCAACTAGAAAAATCGAATAACTTAAATACTCTGAAAACGTTATTAAAAGATCTCATTTTAAACACTAACAACTTTATGAATTTTTATCAACCCCAAAACATTTAAAACTATGTATAAAACTAACTTTGTTCCGAAACCAATGAAAACTCTAATAACTCAAAAAATCTAAATAACTCAAAAACAACAACAATAACAAAAACACAAAAGCAAATAATAGGCTTATTTATCAACACTCAAACGACTATATATTACCTATTTAGCAATTCGTGTATCTACTTATATTAATGTGTATTGAAATAAAATTAAAAAATTAAAAACTACTTTTTGTCTGCTTCCTTTGTTTTTTTGCATTTTGGATTTTTATTCTCATTCTGCCGAAAACCGATAACATTTTTTTGTTTTTTAAAAAAAATATATATATATAAACTTATTTTAAATAAAAGCATCCATAAATATTAGTAACGCATAGCGGTTTCTTGATGACAAGACCGTCGGTCTTCTGCAAGTTTTCCGCGTTCTTTGAAGTAATTTCTAATACTTTACAGTTTTACATTATATAACTTTTAACGTAACTTTGTAATTATTATTATTATTTTTTTTTTCAAATTTTACTTACTCTGTAAAGATTCTATTATATTTTACGAATTTGTAAGGATTAAAGAACAAAAAAATTGAATAAAAAAATAAATAAAAATAAAATAATAATAACTGATGATCCACGAAAGCCAATTCCGGCAACTTTTAAATATTCCAACTTCAATATATGTCACAAAGGCATCTGAAGAAAGACCGTTGACGCATTCATATACTCCAATAAAATCTTCATTCACTTCATAGTTGTCACTGCAAGTTATTATATTAAAGGACATTTGTTCCTTCTTAGTAATATTTTAGGATTCATGTGAAAGTACCAAATAGAAATGTTTATCTTTGATCAGTTTAACATTTTTATTTAAAAATGCATCATTACACGACTTTTTTATTTCTTATTTTATTTAACTTTCTTTAAAATTGTGTTTTCAGAAAAAAGTATCAATGATCCATTTAATGAAGTACAATTTCGTAAATATATATATGATACTTTAGGCGGTAGGTGTTTAAAGAATCTTGAAAGTGGTTTTGAACGTTTGTACGATATTTGCAGGGCAAGTGTTTATTTTATTTTAACATAATAATAAGCTGAAATTTTAATTTTTTGTTAGGGAATAACCTGTTCCTTTACTATTTTGAGTTGTTTACAGTTATATCTAAATTATAGCTGTCTATGAAATTTGAGAAATTGATGGAGTAATAGATATTGTAGTAGTGATTACAAGGATGACCTTTAATATTTTATTATTACAGATTTGCAAGAACACATCATCTAAAAAGAACGATTGGGTGCAATGCACAAAATGTCCACAATGTTATCAGCGAGTGTGCCCACATTTCAATCAAAGATGCGGATGTCAGTGATACTTTCCAATGTCAATGATACAACCCTATCAAGTTTAAAAAACGGCTATTTTCATAGCCACAAATCGTTTTAAAAACATTAAATGACATGAAAAATCTATTTCCATTCTATTCTAATTACAGGGTCGTACTGAGGGCGAGGCCGGCCGTGGGCGCATAAATTTGGTTTCTTTGATGTTGATACGAAAAATAGTTAAAATTGCGCCTCCTTACATAAACTCTAATTAATAAAAGCTCATTTAGTGAACGAAAGAGCGCTCTTTTGTTCTGTAAATGAGATAAATTGCGCCCCCTTCTCTTTAAATAAAAATTATGTCAGAGTTAAAGACACTAACATTTAATTTTTTTAAGAGGAAGAGAGTACAATTTTTCTTACTTTCCCGAAGCGCTAAGTTGGCTCGGTACGGAACTGTCTAATTCTAGTTGTTTTTTAAGTTTTAAATCAGGCATTAACTTAATAAATTTAATAAAATATCATATCATTTTTAAATAGCCTGTTTAATAGGCTTAATTTGTTTCAGTTTTTAAACAACGTGATTTGTTAAATATTTGGGAAGAGTGGTCTAAAATATCCCCCTTTTCAAAAAATGATATAATCAACTAGCCTCGCACAAACAAACCTAAAAACAATTTTTTTAAGGATATTCAATTTATGCTCTATAATTTGTTATCTGAAAATTAAAGGTGCCTATATGCCTTACATTAAAAAGCACCCGATAAAAAGAGAGATGCCGGGGGCCCATTTCACCCTAGTGTTAGCCTAAAATGGGTTCCTCATTTAATTCCTGTATAAAACCCGAGTTTTAATCAAGAACTGACAGTTACTTATATTTTAGAAATAAATAATCATCTGTTCCTTAACCATATTAGAAATTTGACACTTGAAGTAAACTCAATTGAGACAGAATGTGCTTAAATCTCTTCTGTAACTGAGTGATAGAAACTACTACAGCATAACAATATGTGTACAGGTGGGATGAGAGATTATCTAAGATATATGATATATCCGGTTGGATATTATAGTGCTATATCCGGCCAGATATATGATATACAATTATTCAGCATTTTAACCGGATTATCCGGTCGGATATCATATCCGGTATTTCTCTAGATGTTACCATTTTTATAATATCTGATCAACATTTTGTTAAAAACAATACTTTCAATATTGCTTATAAAAGAATAGATTAAAGAAAATTTTGACAGTGAGGGTGGAACAAGGCTTTTTTCTTTCCGGGGCTAGTTTTCTTATGGTTAGCTGAACAACATACTAATGTTAAATTTTAATAATATTTGCCTAAGCATAAGATTAGATGTGCTTTATCTTACTTCTAAGATCCTTAAACTATGCGACCTTGTTCAATTCTTGAATTGCCAGTTTGTCTGGAACCACCAACACAAAAACCTACCTCTTACCTTCAACAATTTCTTCCCAAAAAATGCAAATAACCGATACTATCTTCGATCAACTGATAATCTCAATCTTGCAGTCTTAAATCATCGTTCTGTTACTTATGGATATAAGTCCATAAAAAACCAAAGTATAAAATCTTGGAATAACCTTCCCTATTACCTGAAAGCTCTCCATTCAGTTTATGTTTTTAAGAGTAACCTATTCCATTCCTTCCTAATCAAATACAGTTTATAAATCCAAAGATATGCGTATCTTTGTATAAGTGTTTGTGATAAGCGCATGTGAATAAGTGTGAGTGTATATGTATGTATGTATATATGTATACATGGATGTGTATGTGTGTATGTGTATGTTTGTATATATTTATATGTGTATATATATGTGTGCGTGTGTATGTAAGTATATATATTTATATATATATTTGTGTGTGTATGTGTGTGTATGTGTATATATATATACACATATATATATATATATATATATATATATATATATATATATATATATATATATATATATATATATATATATATATATATATATATGTATATGTGTATATATGTATATACATATGTATATATATATATATATATGTATATGTGTATATATGTATATATGTATGTGTGTATGTATATATGTGTGTGTGTGTGTGTGTGTGTGTGTGTGTGTGTGTGTGTGTGTGTGTGTGTGTGTGTGTGTGTATGTGTATATATATGTGTATGTGTATGTATATATATATGTATATGTGTATGTATGTGTGTGTATATATGTGTGTTTATATATGTGTCTATATATGTGTGTATGTAACATAATGTGTGTATGAACATAATTTTATATTCTGATATTTTCATAATTACTGTCGTGTAAGGTTTTTATATAACCAACTTTATTAATATATTTGATTATCTATTTGAGTTTATAAATCACAGTATAGTATAAATCACATTAACAAAATATGATAATAATATAAATCACATTAATAAAAGGTGTATGTGTGTGACTAATACTAAATGACTATTATTCTTTTTATGATTATTGTAATTATTTTTATTGTTGTCATTTTATTTTTATTATTATCATTATACTTTTATCATTGTATTGTTATTATTGTTACTACTACCACTCTTATTATTATCATTATTAGTATTTTACTCCTTTAACTTTTAATGTTTGCTTTGTTACAGCTGTGGACGATTATTACTATTAGCATTAACAATATATTTAGTAGCTTTTATTTACAAGGTTTTTACTTAAGATTAGTACATGTACTATTTGTAAACTTCCGTGAATGTAACAACTATTTCAGAATATATGAATTGATTGATTGATGAGATGAAGGCCTGTCTCAACCGACAGGCCCGTTTTAGACCACTCTCTTCTATAGATTTATAAAAAGTAGAGTATCCATGGTATATAACGTTCGCCCCTATCTTCCCCCTATCCGCCCCTTCTAACAAACAAATAAACAAAAGTTTTGCCTAAAGAAAAAAATAATCTCTTAAAAAAAGATTGTACAAAAAAATAGAGAAAAAAAGTTTTTTTGCATTTTTTTTTTTTAATTCTGAAAAATCTCCTCAAAAATATCCAATATAAAATGTGGATATCTTTTATAATTAAAAAACTATTATGGTTTAAATATTTTAAATAAATGATATAATAAGAATAAGAATATTCTTAATATATCATTGAATAAATTACGCATGTTGTTTACAAAATATAACTAATGTAAAATTATCACAGATTTATGTGCAATGCGGGACGCGGATACGGGTTTTTTATAATTCAACAGGTATTTCTCCCCTACGCTCGATTCGAATATATGTATTTTTACACATTCTTCGTATTATTTTAATCATAATAAATGAGTTTACAAAAAGATGTTCCATAAACCACTATTTTGCCTTTTTTATACACACAGTTTGCATTATTATCTTCCTTTTTAACTAGAGATTTTGAAAGTTAATAAATATATCTTGAGATATCTTATTTTTTCTTGCAAAAATTGACATTTATGATTTTCAAAAAATCTTAAAACCTAAAATAATGAATTAACTTTAAAATCTCAAACTAAATATGGACCTAATACACTAAGAACAATTTGCGGAATTTTTTCATAAATGAAGTAAAAGATAAGTATGAGTTTATCTCTGATGTTTCTATGTAACTTTTTTAAAACAGTATGAAAAAATGTTTACAAATATCTTTACTTGCAGCGTGTGACTGGCTACACATCAGTGTTATTTGTATTTAAGCGAGAAATGCATTCAGATCATTTAATGAAGTAAGTTCATGTTTATACTACATTATTGTGTTATTAAGATATTTAAAGACACTAAATATTACTTTTTATTTTATCTGGCTGAGATAAGTAAGTTTTGTGAGGAAAAAAAAGATGCTTGAATCAATCAATCAATCAATCAATCAATCATGTATTCTGTAAATAAATTTTCACGGCTATTTACAAATAGTATTGAAATACTAATCTCAAGTAAATACCTTAAAAAAATAGTTTACTTATATACAATTAATCTTTGTAATAATAATAATAATAATAATAATAATAATAATAATAATAATAATAATAGTAATAACAATAATAACAATAACAATAATAGTAATAATAATAATAATAATAAAGTAATTATAATAATTTAAATAAATCGGTATTACTTTTCATACAGCAATCGTTTTTACTTACAAAGTTACAGTTACAAACACTAATAAACTGACAAAACGTAACAATTAACGAGGACATAAAAACGACTACTGCTAAAAAAATTATAAAGATTTAGTAAATATATTAATATAATCATAGTTGTTATAATATAATAATCAAAACATATTGCAAATATTATGACCACATAAATAAATACAACATAAACAGAAAAACACTGAGAAAATCAAAACAAAACAAAAGTTACATCAAACATTAAAAACAAAACAAAAAATTACCTTTGGCAAAAAAGAAACAAAAAAAAAGGATTAAAAAAAATAATAATACGCGGTAGAATAAAACATATGTAATAAATGGCTAAAATGAAAATAAAAACAAATAATATGTAACTGTATAAAAAAATTTATATATCATTAAAAATAAATAATAATTGAAAATAAATAAATGACTAACAAAAAATAATAAGTAAAACTATATACGCTAAAAAACTGAAGAAAAATAAATAAATAATAAAATAAATAATCCTAAGAAATAAATGAAAGAAAACTAAAGAAATAAATGAAAAAATAAAAAAAATCTTGATTTGACGATCGAGGTTCCGATGTTTAAATAGTTTTTTTTTCTTTCTTTGCCACTCTATATATTTCATTCATTAACGTATTTTTTTTTAACTTCTATTTTCATTACTTTTTTACTTATTTTCTTACAGATATTTCTTTTTCTTTTTTTCTTTTAAAACGTTTATTTATTCTTCTTTTTTGTTGATTTTATTTTTGTTTTTTGAAAGTTTTTGAAGTTCCAAGTTTTATCTTTTTATTATTAAATCTTCATAATTTTTTATATTATTTATTATTTTTACTTTTATATTTTTGTTTTGTTTTCTTTTATATTACGTATTCATGAATATTAGAGCTATGTTCATTAAATTTTAAAATTATCTGGATTTTATTGGATTATTTTATTTGTATTCATAAATTTCAAATTTATGTTCATTAAATTTTAAATTCAAAATTATGTTCTTTAAACTTTCTAGATTTTATTCTGCATTTTTGTATACTTTGTAAACAAATTGTAACTTTATTAAATATTTTTATGAAAGATAAATTTTTTACTTGGTTACATATTATTAACTTATTATTAAGTTGATAAACAAAATTATTATTGATTACAACAGTTTTATTATTAAAGGAATGTAAAGACTGGTACTACTGTAAATATAATGTATAAACAGCTTAAAAAAAGTCTTTTAGGACTTATAATTAGTATATTCAAACGACTATTTAAATATGTTACATTATATAAGTAATGAACTGAAGTTTTCACAAAATTTCTATTTTTACATATACAGTATGTCAAAAAAGTCTATCACCCCTTGATGGTTTTTCAATAAAAACAAACTTTTATATGCTTAAATATAGATTTTTGACCCGAATTTCTTTTTTTAAATATCGAATTTATATCAAAAAATATTTTTATTACAAGAAATTAATATTCTTATACTTAAAACAAAAATTATCCACTAAATTAGAAAAAGTGTAAGTCACCCCTTAAATAATTATTTTGCTAATATAAAATTAATAGTCTATTTGTGCGCCTTTTGCCTTGATGACTGCAAGACATCTTTTAGGCATTGAATTTACTAAGTTTTTAAGCCATTGTATGTCAAATTTTTCCCACTCCTCAATGAGAATTGCCTTTAATTGGGACAAACTAGATGGTTTTTGATCAGCTACTTTAATTTTAAAAAGATTCTTTAAATTTTCAATCGGATTTAGGTCTGGTGACTGAGGAACCCAATCTAACATCTTAATACTGTTTTTTTTTAACCACTCAGTAGCTAACTTTGATGTGTGTTTAAGATCTCCATCCTGTTGAAAGATAAAATTACCAGATAAGCCAGCACTTCTGGCACTTGATCTCAGTTTTCGCTTTAGAATGTCAGTATAAACCTCTTTTGTCATTATTCCGTCAATGAATTCGAGTTCGCCAACACCACTCCAAGAAAAAGAGCCCCAAACTATCATTTGACCTATGGTAAGAGGAAAAAGTAAGTTAGAAGTATATATTATATTAAAATTTTATAATAAAGCTTAATGTCACCTCCCCCATGCTTGACAGTTGGTCTCATACATTTAAGATTTAGGCCTTGACTTTTTTTTCTCCATTTGCGTATGATACCATCAGAACCAAACAAACATATTTTTGTTTCATCGGACCATAAAACTCTTTGCCATTGGTCAATAGTCCAATTTGAATGTTTCTTAGCCCAAGCCAATCTTTTCTTTTGATTCTTTTTACTCAAAAAAGGCTTTTTTGGAGCAAATCTACCTACAAAGCCTCGATTTTTCAAGCAATTGAGAACAGTTTGAGGATTTACAGTTATACCATGATCTGTTTGTAAATCTTTCCCAAGCTTTGGTGCAGATAATCCTCGATCTTGTTCAACTTTTGAACAATTTCTCTATCAAATAGTTTTATATCCTTTTCCACTTTTATAGTGTCCCAGGATCAGTTTTTTTTACTGAATCATGAATTTCATATCTTTTCGCCATAATTTTCTTATTAAGAACCTAAAAAGAAAACAAACTTTGCTAAAAAATTAGTTAGAATAACTTCTATCAATCAAATTTGATTGTTTTTAGCTTATTTTCTGCAATTTTACTAATTTAAACAACAGAAAAGTTAAAAAATGATTAGGGGGTGATACACTTCTTTGACTTACACTTTTTCTAATTTAGTGGATAATTTTTGTTTTAAGTATAAGAGTATTAATTTCTTGTTATAAAAATGTTTTTTGATATAAATTCAATATAAAAAAAAAAATTTAGGTAAAAAATCTAAATTTAAGCATACAAAATTTTGTTTTTATTGAAAAATCAACAGGGGGTGATAGACTTTTTTGACATACTGTATAAATGTTTTATATTAATAATTTTTCATACAAATGTTATTGTATATCTTAAAAAACTGAGTTTCTCTCATTTATATTCATTATTATCCATTTATATGTTGCATGTTCAAAAACAAAAACAATTTGTAGTTTGTTTTTCAAAGTTGATAAATATCTGATACAAGGTATCGGATATACTTATTTTAAGGTTATAGTAATCTGATACAAGTTATCAGATTATTAAAAACCTTGATGTTTGTGTTAAGGTTATCCAAGTAGAGCCATGATCCAAGCAGGGATGCGGAGTCCCAAAAGGACTCTGAATTTGTATCCAAAAAAATATTATTTCAATTATTGTAAATTTCAAAATAGGTATCACAAATGTAATGACTTGCAAGGCTGCTCAGTTTTATGGCTTTTTATTAAAAAATTTGTGCTGGCAAACATCAAAAAGGTTTTACAAGCAACAAATTTTTTGGTTTCATTTTATTTCTGAAAATCCTTTTGCATTTTAATTATATCTCAATTTAATTAATTTTAACAAGTTATATTTGTTCAACTAATTAAAATATCCTTTTAGACTTGGATTTTATTCATATCATTTCAAGATATTTTTATATAACCTTCATAAAAAAGATAAGATATTCAAAATATGAAAATAGTTTATTTCTATTAGTTTTTATAAATATTACCTCTTATAAAAATATCAATAAAATGACACCTTTCTTAATGTTTTGCTTTTGATTTTTTTTTAATAAATTAAGGTGTAAATGTGTATAGTAATTCTATTGGTTTAAGGTTATTTTATTAGAATTTATAGTTTTATTAGTTTAAGGTTAAGTTATTATATTGGTTTAAGAATAAATTATTCTATTGGTTTAAGATTAACTTAAGGTTAGCTATTTAAACCACAACATATCTAAAGCTAGGCTGTTCAACAAGCTATGCAAATTACAGTGTGTGTAGATTTATGAAATAGAATTTACAAATTGAATGAAAATGGAGCATGTATGATAAATTGATAGGACGTTAGTAATTTTTAATTTTTGTTTTTTAGGTATTGGGAGGCTGCACTCTACAACTTACTTTCCTGCAACGAAATCAAAAGAACCTTCAACTATAAACCAATTTAAATTATTTTTATAGCAGCATTTTTTAAGAAGAATTTTCTCTTTATTTTATTTACTAATTAGATAGCTTATATTTCATAATTTCTTTAAATTATTTTTGGAGATTCTGGTGTTTTACAAAATTTTAAGTTTAAAAATTATTTTACATATAGATTTTTAGTTTTTTAATAATTAATTTTTATTGAGATGTACAGTTATAATTGTAGTGTTCAATTTTTGTAATATTTTTTATGTAAATATCAATTTGATATTATGTTATCAATGTGAAAGTATAATCTCAAGATATAAATAAAAAGATGGTAGGATGAGGTACATAAACATACGCTTTGTTTTCTTAAAAATAAAATTGAAGTTTAGCGCAAAATGTCTGTACCAATAGAAACCACTCGCAAAATTTTTTAATTTTGATTAGTCTATAAAAAATTTTCCGTTATTTTTACATGGTTTCCACTTACTATGACTGTAAGTGTGAAAACACGCGCAAACTGGCGGTAGGGAGATTTTTGAACAAATATTAACGCCATGATATGTAATATATCTATATATATATTTATATATATGCATATATATATATATACTATATATATATATATATATATATATATATATATATATATATATATATATATATATAAAATATAATATAATAATATATATATATATATATATATATATATATATATATATATATATATATATATATATATATATATATATATACTATATATGTATACAAGAAATAACTGTCTATTAAATCTTTGAAGGGGATCTCTGTAAATTTATTACAACTGCAATTATATTTATGTAAATCTCTACAATTTATAGTATAAAATATCTAATAAATTTATATTGCATACAAAATTTGTATCGAAAAATAAAGAAATATAGTTCTATTATTACTATGAAGTTCGAATTAATTGATCATATGGTCATGAGCTTACAAAATAAACTTTTTGAAGGAAAAATATTTTGCCCATTTAATTACCGTTTATAGTCCATATTTATTAATTAAATTTATTAATCTAAATAAAAAGATGTTATAATATATTATTATATAGCTATATGGTTAAACTATAAGTTAATTTTCGATAACCATAACTAAACAGTTAAGTTTTTTAGCATAAAATTGACAACTTTCAAACTTTGTTTTTTTTTTCAGTTTTTTTCAAATTTTTTTTCATTCTCATTTTTCGTTTTTTTTCATTTTTCAAATTTCAAACTCTATTTTGTTCATTTTTTAAATATTTTATATTCACGCATGCGTAAAAGTAGCACAATGAGAAGAGAATAAACCTCCTTTAAATGCGGACGTCCTATGGACCGAGGACGTATCATTTTGGACTTGGACAAATGGACCTAAACGGTACATCCTATGGACGTCCAAGGACATCCTGTGCCCATTGGGAAGTCTTATATTTTACTACACGAAACAAGAAATATAAAGCCTTAGCTATGCATGCTATATGACTTTATTTTTACTACACAAAATTATTATTCAAAACAAAAATATATTTCAAATTAATCAACAACTTAAAGCATACAACCTACAAAGTTTTCAGCATCGATTTTCACGTAGAGCACTAAAACTATGCAATAAAATAATTTATTAAAAGAAACCGATGAACTTATTCAATCAATTTGATTTTATTAACCTTGATAAAATCAAGTACAACACTCGAAATAAAAACTTTTTAAAATTCAAAGTTTCTAACAAACACGATGAACAGTCATTTAAGTCTTTTTTCAGCATTTACACATTATTTATAAAATAACTTATCTTTTTATCAAAACTTTCAAAACCTCTGGAAATTTCCCGGAAGTTTCCAACCCTATTCCAAATATATACAAATCATTATAATAAATGTTAAAAATAATTTGTTATAATGATAAAATAGTCATATTTTGTAACAAAGTTATACTTTTTCTAAGCAATACCTCTAGCAACGGGTTGTTTGTATCGAAAAATAGGTATTTTAGAGTTTTTTGCCGTTGCACTCTAGATTTATGACATATTACTTAAAGCCTGTAATTGTTTTTTGTTAACTTGACTTAATAAGTTATGACATAAGCAATAACAATTAGTATATTTACATTTATTACTTAAAAGCCTTAATTATCTAAATGATTATTTTTTGTTATTGGAAAAAAAAGATCTAAAAAAAAAGGTGTTTCCGGCAGACTCAATGTTAGGGGGAGGTTTTTGATAAATATAATAATGTACAAGAGGATTCCGTTGGTGTACGCTTAATGTTGTAATTATCAATGAGAATCGTACGAATTGAGGATGTTCCTTTTTTTAATTTGGTTTTTGTTATACCAATACTGGTAAAATCAAAATGAATTACTTATAGTATTATGTTTAAATCCACAAAGTGTTTTTGTAACGATGATATGTTTAGATGGAAAAAGGAGAGAGTGTTTATTTTATTAAAGTTAAAACTTCAACATTAGAGAAAAAAACAATAAATAGGAAGTAAATATGTTATTAATAATAGTTAAAATAAACTAATACTAATAAATAGATTATTAGAAACAAGCGATTACAACGTCTAAACACTAACAATTGTAATCAGTGGCGGATTAAGACTTTTCGAGGCCCAGGGTTTTTTTTTTTTGAGACCTTTTTTGTGACTATGAAATGACTATGAAATAAAAAAATAGGTACTCAAAACTATTTCAAAGCCTCTAAAATTGCGGAGCCCGGGGCTATAGCCCTAAGCTAACCCCTACTCCCCCCCCCCCCACCTTAATTTAGCCTTAATAGTAGTTTAAACAATAACGCAATAGCCGAACAAATAGTTAAGTATAACAAAACGAAAGTTTTAATAAAGTTATAAAATCTAATTAAATGAGTAAAAAATCTAAACAAAAGTTAAAAGAAATGTAAATTAAAAATATAATAATAATAATATAAATAAGTATTTTATATTATGATATATCAAAATAAGTAATCTAACAATAAATTGTAGTAATATAAATAAAAATGTGTAATTTTTGAAATAGAATAAAAATTATAGTTACAACGATAACAAAAATAAATGTTATAAATATTATCTTCTTTTTTAATAAACTGATCTTCCATTTTTATATTCTTATTAACTTATCAACTTCTCTTTCTTTTAATCTTTTTTTTTTTTTTTTTTTTGTTACCGTAAACTGGGGTTACTTTGAACGTTTTTGAGATATTTTAACTTGCTATTCCTTCACTATTGACAATATTCGAAATTTAACAAAATGAATATAGGGGCTAAGATTGATTCTTACATAATTCAAAATCAAAATAATATTTAAATAAAAGGATTTTGTATAATATTAATTTAAATAGTCATTAACTTTGAATGCGTTTTTTTGTAAAAGCAAAACCTATTCAAAAACGTACTGTTTTGTTTAAATATTTAATAAAAACAACAGTCAAGTTTCACACTAATTCATTTTTGCTAAAATAAAATAGTATCTTTTTATAACAAACACCCATTTAGTATTTTATTTTATTTTAATGGGTAAGTTTTAAGTGGACTAGCATAAAAAAAGTCTCATTTACATCAGTTTTACTGACAGACAATGCAAGTGGAACATCTTTACATTTTGCAAAGAAGTCCTAAAAAAAAAACTTTTAAAAAGGGCAAAAGTAATTTTTTTTCTTCCTTTTGCTTTTTCCTTGACATCAACATAAAACAATAGTTAAGTAAATTAATTACTGCTTGGCTTACTAAAATTACAACTACCATCTGGCAAATGATTGAAGATTATACTTATATTTAATGGGTAAATCCCATATTTCTTTCAAAACCACTAAGCTACTAAGTTGCTGATTACCTTTTGATCTGAAAAAAATATAATGTTTGTAAGCAAAGAAAGAACAAAGGAGATTTATTTATTGTAATTGTCTGTTCTTTTTTTGGCACAAGAGGTTTTCGATTGATCAAGTATTTTCCTCTAATACTGTTAAAGAGGTCCATACAATGGAACATCATGAGGTTGCAATAAATGGGTAGAGATACCAGTTATATAACAAGATACTGTTTTCTTCGCAATATGATACTATTTTCTTTAGTAAATTCAAGTACCTTTTCACTGTATAGATTGCTTAGATTATAACTAATAGGGAACTTTAACTCCTACAATTTGACAAAAAACAAAAACAAACAAGTTAAAAGAGTGAATAGAAACAAACCGTCCAGACTTTTATTGTATTGGACATTAAGTGGTCCACTTTTGGTCCTTGTTGTCCTTAAATGGTCAGCTTTATAAATATAACCAGAGACAATTTGACAAGAAGCACATTTTTGTATATTTGTATACTATGGATTTTCCATTTGTTTTCAGATTAAGTTTTTAAACTCTGTTATGCAAGGTGATAACTTGCACCCAATGAACATCTAATGCTTTCATCTTATAATGTTTATTGTTAACATAAAATTTGAAAACTGGCACTCAGTATAATTTATATACTGCCTTACGTTTTTTTTCGTATAAACGTGGGATAGTACTGCTATGAAATGCTAAACAAAAACAAACTTAAAGATAAATAACAGTACTTTCAACAAACTTAATTCAACACAATATTGAATGTTCATACACATATTACATGACATATTTTTCATACAAGATTTAAAATTTATTAGTGTTTTGCAAAAAAATTATTTAGATACACAGACACACACAGACAAATATATATATATATATATATATATATATATATATATATATATATATATATATATTATATATATATATATATATATATATATATATGTGTGTGTGTGTGTGTGTGTATGTGTGAGTGTGTGTGTGTGTGTGTGTGTATGTGTGTGTGTGTGTGTATGTGTGTGTGTGTGTGTGTGTGTGTGTGTGTGTGTGTGTGTGTGTGTGTGTGTAAACACACATACACACACAAAATAATAAAAAACTAGAATTAAAAATAAAATAAAAATTAGAAATAAGAAAAAAGTAAAATAAAAGCTACTTTACTACTTGATAAATGTCAAACGTCACCTGACTTTAAAAAAATGACTTTTTTAAAAGTCAGGTGAAAAAAGAAACACCGGCTACTAGCACACTGGAAAGATTAGAAAAATTATTGTTTTCAACCTGTTTAACAAAAAGGGAGAACCACGCATGGGTAGTAGGAAAATTTTCAAACAATGCAATTGAAGTTAGAAGCCTTAATACATTAACTGTTTTCAGAGATAAATTGCTTAAAAGAGAAGCTAAACTGTACAGGCAATTACCATCTTCGGATGACCTTAAATAAAAAAAAAGTATACTAAACTAAGCTCAATTTATATTATTTTCTAGCTGGAAATATGAAACACCATTAACTTTAGTAATAAGGTTTTACTTTAAAGCAACATAATCTTTACTATCTTCTTGCTTTGGGATAAAACAATCCATTTTAGAGTTTTTATAAGACTGACTATGTGGCTGAATTGGACACTTATGATTTAAAATTTTCAACTCTTCAGTCAACTGATTTTTATATTTGCGAATATTTGGCAAATGACTGTCAAAAAACTGTTGCAATTGTTTTTTTAATAAATAGTGATTGGTTTAAACTGTTTTTTAACCAATCATTAATGATTTAGGGAATAATTGCGACAAGTTTTGCATCACTTGCTACAAACTGATCAGAAAAACTTGTAAAAATGTACAAATAAGATTGGTTAAAGGATAAAATATTTTTTCTTTAACCAACGACGTTTGTATTTAGTAAAGAACAACTGCATCAGTTGCTCCAAAACACAGGAAACTTTGTCTAAATAATGAATAAGTAACTATAGAGATCAAATAAAATCGTGTTTAAATTTAATAATTTTTTTCAAGTTTAAATTAAATAGTTCTTTTTTGTAAATATCAGATTCTACTTCCAACTTTAACATTTTATTAAGAAAAAAAAGGGAAAAAGAGATACACTTAAATTTAGCGATGCAAAAAGACTGATACACGCGCATCAGTAACAACACCCTATATATATATATATATATATATATATATATATATATATATATATATATATATATATATATATATATATATATATATATATATATATATATATACGTATATATATTTTTATATAAGCAGAAATGGAGACTTCTGATGGACATATGGATTCCATCAGAGGTTTCTATATACTGCCCTTAAAATCTCCTCTTAAACAGGAACACCTCCAGCATTAAACTCTTTAAAAGCCTTCCCCCAATGAATTTGCTATGAGTCACTTTTGTTAGTTCTTTAAGCATTTTGTTTAGCACAGAAGCTTGTACATCACACAACCCTTTAAGAGTGTGTTTTAGAAGTCATCTACATTAATATTCTTGGGGTAGCATTTAACTTTTGAAAATATATTATTTTATAAAGAATATATGTCGCAGCCTTTTTCTTCAACAACATTTCTTAGAAATTGGTATACTGATTTTGATATACCACAATCAAAAATCCAGCTTCAGTGGAGTTTTGATCTGAAATTTTTGCAAATTTTCGCAGTCTTGTAAATAAAGTCATTTTTGAGTTTCCATTTTGATGAATGAAATATTTTGGAGTCGATAAACTGTTAAATATTCAGGACTTTCCAAAACTAATAACAAGTATTTTAATGTAAGTTTTTATTGTGGATGTCTTTTAGTTTGTTGACTTTTTGGCAGTTAAATTCAAAAGCAAAGTTTCTTTACTTTGCTTTTAAATTTAGTTGTTTACTTTTGATTTTCTAAAACATGCTCTATGATTGACAGACAATTTTGTGATAAATTTTATTTCTTTAGATATTGTTGGTGACAAAATTGACTATGATGCAAGCATCATCGAGTGTGCCATTGAAAACATATTAAAACGACCTAAAAAGTAATGTTTTTGCTAGATTGTGTTTATGTATTAACACCGACAAAAATATTATTCTTTTTATTTTTTTGTAATTATTTGTTTCAATACTGAGATTTAATTATTTTTGCAATAACCTTTATATTATTCTAATGAGGGTTGCCACACGAGTTGAATCCCGAAACGCGCGTATATTAATTTAGTGCGTTAAAAATTTAGGCCTTCCACGCGTATATTAGATTTTACATGCGTATATAAATTTAGGCCTTGTGGAAAAAAAAAGACTTCATTTTTAATATCAAGACACCATTTTTTATAGTTGTTAGAAATGGAGTCGGTATGAGAAAAAGCTGAATAAAACTAAACGTTGAATAAACGAACAAAATTTGGACTTCCGTAGACCTACGGAAGTCCAACAGGACGTCCAACAGCGCCTATTGTTGACCTCCAAACGCACTGTTTTGGATGTACTTTAGAGATCCAAAATGGATGAACAAAAGTCGTTTCATTTGGTACATCCAATGGACGTCCGAGCGGACCATTTTGGACGTCCTTGGACTACAATCGACGTCCGTGTGCCCATTGGGTAGAAGATTCAGATATTTTAAGTTATTTTTATGTTAATTCTTCTAGAGAACAACTAGAAGTGGTTTGTAATTTTGTTAGTGGTAGCTGGCTTAAAATGTGGTTTGGGAAATTTTTTTAAAATAATTTTATAAAAATTTTTTTTTAATGTTTTTAACAAAATAGGAAATTTTCTTCCAAATAAAAAAATCGAGTTTTAGTTTTTCAATGACAAACGTGAGAATTTCTTTCGGTAAGATCATTTTTTTCAAAAAATGCATTTAATTGCAAACATTTTTTGCATTGTATCAATTTTTTTTAAACGTGAAATTAAAAAAAAAAAAACACTTTATTTATTTATATGCTTTTATTTAAACATTAAATTTTTAATATATAAAATACAAACTTACTTTCTTTAAAAAAAAGGAAATATATATAAAAAAAAGGTTAGAAGTCAGCTTGTTTTTTCTTTTTTTCGTTTCCCTTTTTTTTTTCACCCTAAAATACAACAATTAGCTGAAAAAGCGCCAAAAAAAGGATTTAACAGCAGGCCTCGCGTCGGCATCTTCAATAAGAATCAAAATATTTTTTTCTATAAAGAAAAAATTCTTTGATTTATTCAGAAGATTCCGACACGTGGCACGATAACTTTTTGAAAAAAATAACAAAGCAAGTTATGTAAACCGGTCTCTAAGAAGTATAAAACATTAAAAAATTTTTTTTTATAAAATGTACTATATGTACTTTTTAAATAGCAAAAATGACCATACACTATGCCAATTCAGAGACGCAAATGTACAGTAACGTGGTTTAGCAATTTTTTTAAAAAAGAAAGTAAAAAATTACAAAACATGATCTTTTGTACTATAGTTAGAGATATCCTGTGATGAGAACAAAAAAAGATTAAGGCTTTTGTGTATCAGTTACACTTCTTTAAAAGACACAACCAACAAATTGTTTATATCACAAATATGCAAACGTTTCAATGAAAAGAAATATTTTCTTTTTTTTTAAAAGTTACTCTATTAGTTCCCAATTGAATGCTGAATTCTGCTCAGGTAAAAAGCGTACTTAAAAATCGAGATACGTTTTTCCACATAAATCATATGAGGATTATTACTTTTATATAGATTTGCTGTATTATAGATTAATTGGTGCAATAGAAGTGTAAAAGTAAAGTATTTATAACAATCTAATAAAAAGATAACGAATCTGGTGCTACATAGAGATAAGTCGTGATATTTTCGCTTTGTTGTGCAACTTTACATTTCGGATTAGTTTGTTGAGGCTTTCTAGAGTTTCCTTAAAATTTATAGCATTAGGCAAATCAAATTGCTTTGAAGAAAAACTTTAAAAATAAAAATCTGTAATTATCTATTTGGTTTATCTAATTTATCATCAGGAATAAGAAACTTAAATAATTTCAATACGGCTTTTATCAAGTCTTCTTTTATTTGTTTCAAACTCGAGTATTTTTAAAACTAGATTCAATCCTCTTATTTCTAAAACAAGCTAAAACAAATGTCATTAGGTTAAAACATAAAGCGACTATTTCAAGAAAATATGAAAATATATGATTGAGTATTTTTACACAAACGTCCGAAAGCTACTATACTTTTCAAAAAAAGATGGATGGACGTTGTATTTAACACAATTGAACGTAGAATAACGTTGAGCTTTTAATTGGCTTGTACATGTGTTAATAATTGTGCATTTAAAATTACATTTTTAAATAGTAAATCATAAAAAAAATTTTTTTATTTGTTTTTAAAATAATAAATAACAGAAAGTACATTTTTATTTACTTAAAATAAAGTAGTTATCATAATTGTCATTAGAGATTTAAAAAATTGATAACAAATAAGGTCAAATTAACAATAAAGATACCTTACATTTTCAAAATTTTATGGTCATAATTTATTTAATTATTACATATTTTATGTTAAAATATATATTTTGATATTTGTTTTGGAATTTTTTTATATTGATTTTTTACTAAAAATTAGTTTGCTTTAAGGTGGTATAGTAAAAAAAATATATAATAATAATAATATAGTTAAAAAAATATGTTTTGATTTTTAACTTTTTCTACATACCAAAATCAGTTAGTTTCAAGACTAAATAATGCTTAATTTAGTTTAAAATGCAAAAGTAAAAATTTATTTACACGTTTTTATGCTGAGTCAGCATTAAATGCAAAAAAATCAATTAAAAAGAAAATTATGTTTTCTCAGTTTTTTTATGACATTACAAGCTGAGACTTACGACACTGTTAGTAGATTATAGTGTAATAAAGAAAACCTTACTAGAAAAACTAAAAATAATTATTATTTTTAAAATGGGCGCTTTTAATTTTAATGGATATTATCGATGCCAAAACCTTTAGTAAAATATAAGTATATTTAAAAGGAAACAAGTTTAAGGTTAGTTCTATTAAGGTATTGCAGTTCTATCTATAAAGAAACAATCCTAAAAATTTGAATTTAAATGCGTTGCTGGTTAAAAAGATATCAAGGATTTACTGTTCGTAGTCAGACAAAAAATATCTTATAAAACTAAATAAAACTTTCCTGAAATATAAGTTTTCTTTACCCTCAATATGTCTTTCTCCATAATTCATGGATTGTGGCAAGAGATGCAAATAATCAAAAATTCTTGTAAAATCTCTCAAACCATCATTGTAATGTATTACAGCTGAAGCAACACCTAGGTCTAGTACCTTTTTTGTTACAAAAATATTTTTTGGACACTTTTTCCTGATTATCTGGTTGAAAGCTTCGTTTGGATTTTGTATTGCACCATCAAGGCATCTCGATAATAAATCATTTGATTGTAGTGCCAAGTATGTATTCTTAAGAATGTTTTTAATGGTAATAGGCAGATTAATTGAAGGCTTAAAATTAATATTATTATGCCAATACTTGCACCAGCTTTTGTTTGTTCGAGGACAAAATTGGTGTCTCTCTTCGTTGATGCTTATATCCGTACAATGCCACAATACAGCTAAAATAGATTTTTTCATGTTGTACAAGGCTATATTATGGTCTCCGCTCCATGCTGCTAGGGTATTTTGCCTAATACTCATTTCATAATAGTTTTGCATTTTATTAATAATCTTGTCAGTCAATCTTCCTTTCCCTGATACAAATTTTCCGTCATCTAACTTTTTATCTTTTAAGTTACTTCGAATTTGACGCAATCTGGTGCCTACGCGTTTTTGGACATGACCAACACACTCTATCTTCACTGGGATAAGACCATTTCCATAAGGCTTTGCCTTCACAACACTCTTATATGATTCAATATCCCTATCTCCTATATAATGAGAATAACACACATTATACTTTGTCATTGATTCCGTAAAAAAAGACAAAGCACTTACTGATTCCATGGCACCTGAAGATTGGATATGGTTGAGGTCGCAAACATGTATCTTTAAAAACTTTTCATAACTACTTTTATTGCTCTTGCTTTTCCACAAAGCACACCCACTACAAAACTTTGAAAACACCTGAAAATCATCAACTTTACGGTTAGCTTTAGCATTAGCAGTGCATACACCATTTAGTGATGAATGACCACGTTTTTGCCATGAACCATCAATCTAAATTTGTATATATATAATATCATTTTCAGCTGCAGTTGGACAAACAGTTTTTCTAACCTCTTTCACAGCATCCTTAATCCTATCATAAGAAGTAGCTTCATAAAATGTTAGGAGATTAGAGTTAATTTCATTATATGTCTTGAGAGTCATTGGTGGGGGCATATTCAAAATTGAAGCAAATGTTTTCATTGCTTCGTGATCTTGCTCAAATAACAATTTAGTACTTTATTCAAATATAATAAACAAACAATTTATATTGCTTCTTATATCTAAATTAAAGATAAGATTAGATTGTTTAGAGTAGTTTTTAATCTAATGTTGTTATATCAATTAAAAACAATTAAAAACTAACAAATTAAATTATTTAGCCAATGAAAATTTATTTTTCATTGGCTAAATGATTAAATTAGACTTAAATGCGTTATTAAGTTTCACTTCCTTACAACAACTGAAAGCAAAACGACTGATAAATAAATAATAAGTTTTCAGGTGCGCCTTTTTAATTCATGAAAGTTACATTTGCTAAAGAAAATTGGCGGAACAGAGCTTGTAAAAACCACTGCATATGTTATGTCGCGACGTTACTAATTTGTTAATGTCAAAAATAAACATGGATAGTACTGGAAATTTTGGAAAACTTCCATTCATTAAATCCTCTTTATGTAAAGTTGTTCTGTGTAATTCCAAGTTTGATTTATGAATGTACATTTAAAATGCTAACTCTTTTGCCCTAGTTTTTTGCGGTTACAAATCAGGTCACGAAATCAGACGATCAGAATACGAATGTAGAAGATGATGTTGTACAAGAACAGGTGCATGATGAACAAGCGGTAGACGGTATAGTAGGAAGAATTTTGATAATGCATAAACCAGAGAAAACAGTGATCCAAAATATATGTCTATGAGTTTATTAATTTTTTTAATCTTTAACTTAATCTTAATGTAAACTTTTATTTTCTACTAATGAGATTAAATTTAAAAAATATTTGATAGAAATTGGGCGTTTACTGGGCGTAGTATTAAAGTCGATTAAAGGTTTACAATATTGACTAATGTAAGTCGATATTCTAAACGTTAGATCGACGTATAGTAAACGTATATATAAAATGTTTGAAATATACATTTCAAATTAAGCGTCGATTTTTAGTCAATAATAGGTTGCTAAACGTATATATATATATATATATATATATATATATATATATATATATATATATATATATATATATATATATATATATATATATATATATATATATATATATATGCACCTGTTTGTGAAACATCATCTTCTACATTCGTATCCTGATCGTCTGATTTCGATTGATTTGTATCCTGATCGTCTGATTTTGAACCTGATTTGTAACCGCAAAAAACGAGGGTAAAATAGTTAGCATTTTAAATACACATTCATAAATCAAAATTAGAACTACACAGAACATCTTTATATAAAGAGGGTTTTTTGAATGGAAGTTTCTGAAATATCCTACACCATCCATGTTTATTTTTGACATTAAAAAATTAGTTACGTCGCGACATAACATATGCAGTGGTTTTTACTAGCTCTGTTTCACCAATGTTCTTTAGCAAGTGTAACTAAATTAAGCTAAAGTGCATCTAAAATAAAAAAATAAATATTTAGTTATTAAACCTCTTGATTATTGCAAAGATGAATAACGACTGTTACACAATCATACTAGCGTTTACATAATGAATTTAAACTGTTTATAAAACTTACGAAAAATGTTCTTGCAGCAGGACTTTCATAACGAGAGACCAGCAACTAATATCTTTTAACTGTGAATATTGCCATCAATAATTTCTAAAACGTTAGAGTCTATTGATTTGTTGGCATTTATGAATGTAGATTGTCGTGATAAGAACTTTTTAACTTCTATAAATTAAAATGGCGCACCCGACACTCGTTTATTTTTTATTTATCAGTCGTTTTGCTTTCAGTTGTTGTAAGGAAGTGAATCTTGAAAACGCATTTAAGTCTAATTTAATTATTTAGCCAATAAAAATTTTTTAACAAGTTTTTTATTTCGTTTTAATTATATCTATTTAAACCGCTTGACTTAAGGTGTTAAGTGAGTCTTTTGACCGATGGCTATATTACTATATTATAATATAATAAACGTTTATTAAAGGTTGATCAAACGTTTTGAATAACGACTTATATTAATCAATATTGTAAACGCTTAATCGATGTTTAATAAACGTATATATTTAAAAATTTAAAGCGTAGGTTTTAATAAATCTATAAATGTTTACGTTTAATTAAGGTTGGTTAAAGGTTTACAATATTGACTAATGTAGGTCGATATTCTAAACGTTAGATCGACGTTTAGTAAACGTTAGATCGACGTTTAGTAAATGTTAGATCGACGTTTAGTAAACGTTAGATCGACGTTTAGTAAACGTATATATAAAAAAGTTTGAAATATACATTTCAAATCAAGCGTCGATTTTTAGTATATAATGGGTCGCTAAACATTTTGTCCATTTTTCGACCGATTTCGACTAAATATTGACCTATTCTGAACCATAAACACGTTACACACATAAAAAATGCTTATCAAAACAAATCATTTTTTATCAAAGTCTTTTTTTATCTAAATTTGAGTAAATTTTAATGTTAAAACCTTACAAAATACCATATTCGTTTATGAAATTTATTACCTTGTTTTTCTAATCTGTTAAAAAAGTTTGCATATTAGGGCTTTTATAATAGAATTTTCTCTAATATAGACAAAGTATTAAGGCAAAATATAATGAACCTCAAATATAGATAAACATTAGTAGACAACAATTATAGATAGACAAATTTGAATAATGATAAATTTAAATACTAAAATATAGACAAATAGAATAATTATAAATTTAACTATTTTATTCTTTTGTTGAATTGTAATTGTAACATAAAAGAATATGACATATATATTACAACTAAATCTTATTGAAGTCCTTTATTCAAGAAATCATAAGTTGTTGTAAAATGTTTCTTCAAAAAAGTTATTGTTGATCAATTTTTACTTGGTCTTTAGTAAACAGCAATTAAATGCTGTCAAAAGCATTTTAATTGCTGTTTTAACTGACATAAAGCAGTCGTTAAGCTATAAAAACAAACACAGTCACGCCATCAATTTATTTCTGAAATTAAACCGCAGTTAATGATATAATAATGAACTACGTTAAGTTATTGTTAGTTAATAATAAAACTACTAAAATAGTATATAGTATCTAATATAGTTAATATAATATTTAATCTATAATATTTATAATAGTAAATAATAATAATAATACTCTTAATTTTAATAACTTATTAATTTTGATATATTTTTATCAGCTTAACAAATAAAATTAAATTAACAAAAGATAAATTTATCAAAAATCAATCCAGTTGCGTCAAAATATTTTAAAATCAAATAAAAAAGGCGGCTAAAGTAACAAAACCATTTATTTTTTCGTAAAAAATTCAAAGTATCAATTAGTTAAGGTACTTTTTCAAGAAATTGCCGACAGTGCACTGCGAAAAATAGTACTACAAAAACGTACCATATATGTTTTTTGCTCAAATTTCAATTTCAATACTGAAATTAAATTTTAATTTTTTGGTTTAAATATTAATCTTTACTTTAATGTAGGAATTTTAGCTTATTTTATGTAAAAAGATAATTTTTGAATCCCAACTGTCATATTTTTGTATTTGTTCAATTGAAACTTATTTGCTACATCACTTCAAAAGTTATTTTCTAAAGAACTTTTTATGAATAAGTATAAAGTGTTATACATTTTTGAAAGCATCATGTTATGGAGATTTTAGAACAAATTCATATTTTTAATTATATGGTTTTGTTCACTAATAATAAAGGGGTCGTCCATAAAGTACGTACGCTTTTTTTACGTCCAGCCCCCTTCCCCACCGCATTTTGCAATACGCCTTTTTGAGTACCCTCCACCTCCCTGAAAGTACCTACGCTTTTAACCTATTTATCTAACATTTTATGATATTTCTTAATTTAGTGTCTCCTTTCTTTTATAATTGACCCACTGCCCTCCCATCTCATAGATAGTAGAGTGGGTCATTTGCAGACCCACTCTACCCCTCTGAGCCAACGTACATTATGGACGATCCCTAACTAAATTATTAAATGAGCTAAAAAATAAAAAATCTTAAAGTTCACCAATATTTTTGGCAGTCACCCACGCTTTCCCACGCTTTATTTTTATAATTGATTTGTAGCTTAGGTGTCAATAAAAATGATACATGCGGTTTTTAAAATTATAGAGAAAAAAGTAGTAAAAGTCACTAAACAGAAAACGCTTTTTATTGTGGTTTCATACTATATCTGTTTATAACAATAGTTTTGCGTAAGTTTTTTTGTAAATTTTTTAATTGAAAATTAATTTGAATGGACATTTTATTATTTTTGCATTTTGTGGTGAAAATGTTATCAGCAATATTTGAACACTGCATCATTTAAAAAATAATTTATAAAGAATTGAAAAACATATATCACTGCAAAAAATTTACAGTAGAAATTTAATACTTCGCTTACTTTTTAAAATAACATCTTTGAAGTGTTCGAAACATAAACTGTTACTTTCCTATATTGATAGAAGTAGGTCAATTGAGGCACTATCAATAATTTTAAAAGAAAAATATCAAGTTTCTCAGGATAGCTTGATCATCAGGCATTACGTTCAATTGGAGAAGAAACAGAAGCAAAGCTTGTGGAAGCATTAAGTATTGCTAAAAAAAGGAAAAAAGATCTCTGTCTCGAGTTTTATAGAAAAAACAAACTTTTACTTCACGGAGAAAGTATCATAAAACATTTTGCAGTATTACCCATCGGTCAACTTTCAGAAGATCCCAAGAATCCCGTAATGAAGTTTATATAAAATTTTGCCTTCACCATGCCAGAAAATGTTCTAGATAGATGTCTACAAATGAGGACGTATTTCATATTCTTCTGTACACTTGCGATCCCTACATCATCCGCATTAGAAAACCGTACAGCAAAAATGTCAAAGAACTTGATGAAAATACTTTGCAGGTTTTGAAAGTCAACCTATAATTTATTTCATAAAAACTTACTGTATAAAAACTGTTACTAATAAACTATTCTGAATATAATAAGCATTTTATTAACTCTAGAAAATATTCATGTAAATGTTGAAATATATGCAAACTAATTAATTACTGCAACAATTAAAAAATCAAATTAATATAGAAACTAAGCCTAATATAAGGAAAATGTTATTCAAAATTTTTAAAAAGTACGTGTTTGTTTTTTGTCTAGAGTTTAGCCGAAAGCTCGTATAAATGTTTTTTTTTATATATAAAGATTTAATATGAATATTTTTTTTTAATTAAATGAGCAATTTTATGTATTTTTTGGTGTTTCAAATACTTTCAAAGTTTTTTCAAATAATTAAAAAGAATATGTTTAGTTAAAAATAAAATAAAAATGGCAATTTTGAAGTTTTTGATTCTTATTTACAAATTTTATATATAAATTTTTTTTTTGTAAAAAATATTTCCTTAGAAGCGTCATATACTACTTTACAATTGTGTAAATTTCAACACTTAATATTTAGTAACAAAAAAGTTATTGATTTTCGATCCAAAACAGACTTTTATTTCCCACAGTGTAGTGGTTTATTAGATTGTTATTAGTTAACAATCAAGATATCGTTGCCTTAGAGGGCAGAGGTTCTATCTCCATGTTGTGCTCAAATTCAACTATGACTTTAGGGACATCTATTTTAAGTGCTAGAATCAGATTAGGCAGCGGAATCCTATCATGTTTGATAGTTCTAATTGATCAAAAAACATTAACACTAACAAAACATGAAATTGCTGATTTATGCTTACTGCTCAAACTTTGTTTTTGTTCTCCTGCAAAACTACCCAAAATGGAGATAGAACCTTTGCCCTTTAAGGCGATGATATTTCTGTTTAATATCTGGTCTGCATTTACGGTTAAATATCTGGTCTGCATAAACGATTTGATTATTTAAAGGAAGAATTCAATAATTTTACCGAGGACTACGAGCGACCTTTTAAAATGTATTTAAAATGTAATATGCCTATCAAGTTTTAAAGTCAAATAATTTTATATAATATAATTGCGGAATATTATGGAATTCTAACTTTAGCTTTAATTTCCAGACCATTGAAATCTCAAGTTCTTGAAAAGTGAAGACTTTGCTCAGTGTTGGAATTATTTTAACTATTGTAAAGTCATTTAGACTATAGAATATTCCTCAGGGAAATAGAAAAAAAAGAGCTATTACTACCAGCATAAAATTTTTGTTTACTTTTTTGATTTTTTTTTTTTTTCGCTTTTCGAATAATTAGAATAATTAGAACGACTATTCTTTGTCTGGAGTAAACAATTCAATTAGGTTTATTGATTTTAATTATTATGCTTATTTTATATAAAGTAAGCATAAAAATTCAACAACTAATATATTGAACAATTGAATCGTTTTTTGTTGGGCGGAAGTCGCAAAAAACAAACTTTTCAAAAAATAAAAAAAACCTAATTGACTTAAGCTTCTTTAACAGAAACTATGATGCTTGCAAGTTTATTGTGTCGTTATAGATGAAGTTATAAACTTCCTGCTAACGCAAATCATTGAGTCTATCTTCAAACAATAAAGACCATATTAAACTCATTTTGACAAAATACTTGACTCGCATCTTTTTAACAAAAAGCGATTAAATTAGTTGATTGAGTAAAGTCTTCAATCAAAACATGAATTCCATTGTGACGGAATCACCGATTTGAGCTTTTTTCCACATTTGTTATAAAAATAAAAAAACTGTAATGTGCATATTGTCATTTTATATGATATATGTGTTTGTCACACACAGGCCTAAAATACTTCTAATACCAAAAAACTATAAATACATAATAATTATATAATATTAATATAATAATATGCGTGACGGAATCACCAATTTATGGACAAGCATTTTATGGTATATTATTATAGTAACACATTTCTGCTCTCCTATTTAAATTTACTTAACTTCATAAGTGTATGTGTGTGTTAAAATACATACCATTTGAAAATAATTAGAAACAATTATAAATTATTTAGTAGATAATACTATATTTATATTAAAGTATGTGCGACGGAATCACATAAATAATGTGACGGAATCACCTATTAGCCATACTAACAAAACCTACTGTCTACTCACAGTAATATTTCAAAAGGCGAGTCAATAACTTGGCTACAGAACAATTAACCATTCTTGATCAAATTAGACAATTAGCATTCATTCAATTAATTAGTTAACTATTTTATTGTAAATATACAAATAATTAAAACTTGATGGAATTCGTCTTGTACGCTTTAAACCACGACTGCTAACGATAGGATTATCTATTAGTTCACTGTCTTTCTCAAGAACTGCAGCAACTTCTGTAGCAGTCATCTTCCCACCAATAATATAACACACTAATTATAGTTACATAGTATTCCGGATAGGAGAAATCTAATCTTAAAGTTAAAGATGCACCAACAAAAATAAGAAAATGGGAATCTTTATTTACGACATATGCCTTATTCATACCTATTACACGTACCATGTTTATTACAAATCAAAAACTACCTTTATATTAAATAATTATTTAATAATTATAAAATCTGCCTTGGAACACACGATCTACAAAGTTCTTTCCAGATATAAATTTGTGTTTTTTATATCTATGAGTACTTATTGGTGCGACTTTAAATTAAGGCGATGAAATTACCAAAAAATATAACTACATTTTACTATATTACTACTTAGTAAATTACCGAAAATATTGACTTGAAATCGAAGCTTCAGGAATAATACTGATATCTTCCACAGTCGGTGGCGTAGAAATAAAATTCATGCTAGGTGTTATAGAAGTTAAAGCTGGAGTGTTAGTTTCTGTTGTAGTTTTAATCATAACATGCTGTTTTACATTCACAACATATGTGTACATCTTACACTTAACGCTGTTCTGTTGCGGAATAACACATCGAACAGTTTGTGTACCTGGAACAGCCACTACATCACTCCACAAAAGATCAGTATTCAGCTCATTGCATTTGGTTTCAATTTCATTAGGTGAAATGACAGTAAAATTTATATTGCTCTGTACAGATTTAAAAGCAGCAGCAAATGATAAAGCATCTCGTATCACGAACTTTCTGGATAACACATGACGATGGGCAATTCGCTTCGCAGCGCATCATTTAGCCCTTTGCCATAACTGGTTGCAAATTAATTCCAATGTAGCTGTAGATCAGAAACTTCCTTCAATTTTATAGACAGAATAAATACAAGTTTACTTTTTTACTGACTACTTGGTCCATCGGTACACATCTGTAGGGGAGATGGGGGCGCATTGATCGCCGGGGCAGTATGATCTTTTGGCTTTTACTCGTTCATTTTTGCCTTACTAGAAGTGAGGTTGCAATTTAATTAACCATTATGCTTCCCTAATTGATTATTCGTAATATTTTTTCATAAGGTTATCAGCGTCAAAAAAAATAAAGAAAATATTGTTTTTCGTCATAAAAAGTGATTTTTTTAAATCGTACTATAATTCAAATATATTTTTATTTAGATGTCTGTATGGGTTAACAACAATTTTATTTTAAATTTGTTAGGTGTATAATATAATATATAATTTTTATTTGGCTGCAATTTATACAGTAGATATTGCTATCAATATGTTACCTATACCTATTGGGGTACATTGATCTTTGACTATGCGGGGCCCATTGATCGGAGGATCAAAGTGCCCCATAGAAGACGAAGTGCCCCATGTTTTTGTTTATAAGCAATAGAGTTAAACGAATGGAATTGTATTTATAATTTAAAAAAAAACTATATATAATCAAACAATAGCTTTTAGCATTTCATTTTTTAAATCTACTTATGTTATAAGCTAGAAATAATAATACTATTATTTTATAATATCAAAAGAATAATATTTAACATAATAATTAAAAAATATTTAACATAATATTATTATGTTAAATATTAGCATTTATTAAAAACATATGTTTTTATTGATATATTTTTTTACAGATCTTAAAATGGTTAGAAATAGAATTAAAAAAACAAATAAAGTTGCTATACCAAGTGAAACAATGAAAGTAGCTGTTAATAAAGTTTTAGAAGGAACACAACTGAATGTTGTAGCACGTCAGTTTAACATAGATAGAATGACTTTAAAAAGATATTGTCGTAAAAAGAGGCTTAATCCAAATGAAGCTTTCAAGCCTAACTACAACAATAGACAAGTTTTTACAGCAGAAGATGAAAAAAGTTTATCAAGTTATTTACTAATTGCATCAAAAATGAACTATGGCCTTTCAACTAGGTCAACGCGATTATTGGCATATGAATTTGCTTTAAAAAACAATAAGATATGCCCATCATCATGGATCAAAAATAAAATTGCAGGCAGTGATTGGTTGCAAGGTTTTATGAAAAGACAACCAGAGTTGTCTCTACGAACACCTGAAGCAACGAGCTTCGCTCGATCAACAGCTTTTAACAAACACACTGTAAGAGAGTTTTTTCAAAATCTTAAAACGGTAAGAAATCGATATAAATATAATCCTAACTGTATATATAATGTTGATGAAACTGGTTTAACAACCGTTCAAAAGCCGGTAAAGGTTTTAGCTGGTAGAGAAAGCAAACAAGTTGGAAGAATCACATCTGCAGAACGAGGAACATTGGTAACTGCATGTTGTGCCTCTAATGCTATTGGAAATTCCATTCCTCCATTATTTATTTTTCCTAGTAAAGTTTCATGATTACATGATTAAGGAAGGACCTCCTGGATGTGTGGGATTTGCAAATCCTTCTGGTTGGATGAACTCAGAAATTTTCATAGAATGGATTAAACATTTTGTTAAATATTGAAACTGTTCTCAGGAATCTCCAGTTTTGTTACTTCTCGACAGTCATGAAAGTCATATTTCTGTTAAAGGCTTGGAGCTTGCAATTCAACACGGAATTACAATGATAAGTTTTCCTCCCCATTGCAGCCATAAATTGCACCCATTAGATAGAACTGTTTTTGGACCATTAAAAAGGTTTTACAATTCTGCATGTGATAATTGGATGGTTTCAAACCCAAGACCAATGACCATTTATGATATTGTTTCAATAGTTCGAGAACTGTATACAAAAGCTTTCTCACCATCTAATATACAGACAGGATTTAGAGTAGCTGGCATTGAGCCATTCAATTCTGAAATTTTCAAAGATGACGAATATTTACCATTATCAGTTACAGATAGAGCTGCTCCAGATACAGTTACTATCACTCCTGTCAACAACATGGAATCTGAAATAATACCAGCACATGTTAATCACATAGAGTCTGAAATAACTATAGTAAATATTGAAACAAGTATTTTAAACAAAGTGTCAACAAGTGTTGCTTCTATAATCTCACCTGAGGTTTTAAAACCTTACCCAAAAGCATCTGCCAGAAAAAAAAATGTTAAAAGTAGGCAGTTAAAAACAAGGATCTTGACTGATACTCCTGTCAGAAATGAAATTCGTTTGTCAAAAGGAAAGAAAATTTTGAAGCAAACCAAAAATCAACAAAAAGTCTCCACAAAAGATAAGAAAGAAACTAAGAATTACTTGCTTAGGAATAAAAAACAATGTAAACCAAAAGCTGCTTCACAACTTGACTTTCACAAATGATGAAATATTCTTAATCAAAATATTGTACTTTTAACAAGTTTTGTAAACTTAAAAGTTGTATTCTTATTTCAGTCTTTATATTTCAGTTCTTATAAATTTCAAGTTGTTGTAAAGTTTTAAACGTATATAAAGCGGGTAGCTTATAGCTGCTGTGATTTATATATTTTTTAGTTAAAAATTAGACTAGTGGGTTTAACTGCTATATTTAAAAAATAATTAAAAAATTTAGATGTATTATATGTTATACAATATTACCCTTTTACTAAATTATTTACAAGATTTAGTTATAGAAGTGTTAAACGTTTAGATAATATTACGCATATAAGATCAATGTGCCCCAAGTCGGAGATCATAGTACCCCATAGTTTGGGGTACATTGATCTTTTGAGAGGGTTGTTTAAAAGTTAAAATTATTCATGTTTATCATTTTTTTAAATCAAAATATTTATATATTCCAAAAGCCAGATAGTTCTACATGTGTTTCGTAGTTAATAAGTTTTTACATCTCTTTCAGGTTCTGCGCAATTTTCAAAACACTGCTACGGCGATCAATGCGCCCCCATCTCCCCTACAGTATCAACTGTGGGTAAAGACAGTTTGATAAACTCGAGAATTTTCGCAGTATATGCGGCGACGGAATGTTTTTCATGATCACGACAGTCTGAGACAAATATTTTTGAAATTATTTCAGAGCGATGCCAAATCATAATTGTGTACACAGTTATTTGTTTTTGTTTCCAGTGTACTGACTGGATCTCGTCCTGAAAAGTTGCAGTATAGTTTTCTGCGAAACCCATCTGCAAGATACAAGATGTACTGTCAGGCAACTGTGCGTCTGCTTTCTGTGATTCGTAAGATATCTTTTTTTTGACGTTTTATGTAAACATGTTGTAGAAAGGCAATAAGCTGAGATGAGATCAAATCAATTGCATCTTGAACACTACCTTCCTGCAACTTTTTTACTAAATAACTATCATTGTCCTGATTCCACTGATACCAGGTCACTGAATAATCTGTATTCTAAAGTTTACTGGTGAAATTTTCAGTAAAAAGACAAAAATCTTTGCACATACCGCATTTGTTAAACATACAAGCTTCTTGCTGTGAGTTACATACACAATTTGATACAAATTCATCTGAATACGTCGGAAATATTTGTGGATACTGACGATGTAAACAGTCTAGTAACAAAATAATGTTGCTATGGTATTTGCATCCACATACGTTTTGTGGGATATCACTGGTTAAAAGTACGTTCTTTGGACGCATCGAGGCAAACTTGGATTTTCCGATAATGTAATTTGAAAAATCAGATGATTTAAAAGTCTGGTATGCTTCAGCAACCGTCATTACAGGATGGCGTTTTTGCATTTTAATTTTGCCGCTATTTGAATAAACTGTAACAACGTCTGCCTTTCCGGGCATGACTCGTGATATACTATCATTATTATATAGTCTTGTAACGCATGAGTAATTTGCTGTTGTCACTGATGAAGGACCATTTACTTCAATATTCAAAATATCACTGGCCAATTTTCGAACTGTTTTTTTTCGAGGAAGAGCGTTTTCGACTCTCCTTCTTGCTTTTCCAAAGAGCGATAACGACTTGTAAGGAAGTACATTTTCGATTGCAGTAAGAGGTGTAGCCAAGGAACGAGATTTATTAACACGCCATTTACGAGTGGCCAGCTTTGCTCGCTTTTTAAAATCAGCTGCCTCTTCGTCGTCCATTTCTGAGCGCCGTCTCTTCTTTCGTAAACAATCTTTTGCTCTAGCGGCTTCGAGCATAGCAGAACTTTCTTTAACTTTTGCACGGTACATTCGCTGTCTTTTGGCAACACTCTTTGGTGGCATAATGTTTTAATTAATATTTAATAAATTATATCTACAATAGAAAATTGATGCAGCATAGTTGTAAAGAACAATCCTAATAGTAGATATATTTATTGCAAATAATATAAAGGTAAAAAATTAGAAAACTTCCTACAAATCAAGCATGTAAAATTGAAGTTAAAAGTGTGTGATTCCGTCACGACATTGCGTCATTCCGTCACGATATTGTGTGATTCCGTCACGCACATTAAACATTCATTCACATAAACAATATATCCAATATTCATACAATTTATTCCAATTTTTGAATATTAAGATAATATGAAGTTATTTACTTTGATGTTTGCCAGAAACAATAATAAAATAAAGTTTTGTAATTATTTCGTGACGGAATCACAGAAAATCAATGAAATATAATATCGATTTAAATTCAATAAAATTATTAAATTTACCTAATAGTTTCTAAAAACTAATTTTACATATTTACTGTACAACATTTCTTCTTTAAAATGATATCATTCTTACCTGTTGATGTATTTTATAACATTAAATAATTAAAGATATAATGTAGTTGCATTTTCCACAAAAAATTCCCAGGCAATTTGTAAACATACCTCGGTTTCACTAATTACCATAAACATTAATTAGCGAAATTATTTGTTCATTTATTTGATATTTTCTTGTGATTACATACATATTAAAGCTAATTACACCATAAATTTACTGTAAAAAATTAGTTTATAAAATCAAGTTAAGGTTACGATTTTCGTAGAATTCATGAAAAGTTTTGTCAATCCGGAATGAAGCCAGAATACTGACCAGATTAATAAATTTTACACAAAGTTTGAGAGACTAAGGTGTGTATAGTATACATGATTTAAGAATACAAATATGTATAAAACTACTTATGAATAATTAATAAAATATACTAATCTTAGAATTTCTAAAAAACTTTACTATTTCTTTTTTCTATCTCTATTTTTAGAAGCAATTTGGTTTAGTTCTTACAAATTGAATTCTTACAAACTTGCTATATTTAAAAGTTCAATTTGTATATCTCATGCCCCATTTAAGTTCAAATGTTGTAAAAACGTTTTTCAGTTCTTGTTTTACTTTGTTTGTTTTTTCTTGCTTCCACTTTTGAAATTTGTATTCTATAAAGCAGAAAACAAGAACTTTGTTCGAGACTGGTACGGAAACGAATTTTAATAATAAAGTAGCCCAGATCAAAGTAAATAATGTTTTAACAGAGATATTTTGCAAAAAATGTTGCCAAAAGGGTTTTATAATTAAATTTTATTATCTCATACAACAAGAGTCAAACATATCTTTGGCAAGCAACAGCTACGTATAGTGAAGCTCTATATGTTTAACATTCACAACGAGTTCATAAATTTTGTTTCAAAGAAAATCTTAAAGAACTAAATGTTCATTACCTAAATAAAGACTTTTGAGCACTCTAAAGTTATGCAGTATATCTCAAGGTTGTTATGATTAGACATATGAAGTGCATCCGAAGCGCAATGGTCTGAGGTTCAACGCCGGCTCTAATTCAATAAGCGACATTCGACAGGCTATTTTAAAAGACAAAAACTAATTAAGAAATACCAGTTCCATATAGTTCCACATAGTTCAGTATACATCTTGTAGCTCCTGACACTTAAGAAAAAAATAGGTTGCACACACATGACAACAGAAAACAAAGTGTTCAAAGTTTTTTTACAAATTTAAAGTTTTTTTATAAAGTATAAACAATTAATTATTGAATTAGAAACAAAAAAATAATTATTGTGTACCTTAATAATATATAAAACATAATAGAAATAATGTTAGAAAAAAGGTATGTTTCAAAATTGGAGGGTATCCCCGGACATATAGTTTAACTATGGTTTTAATTCTTTTTTACCCGTGTGACATAAATATAATATAAAATTAATTCGCATTGGACTGTTCTCAACACATTTAAAAAAAATTGCCTTTAAAAATTGCCTCTAGTTTATAAGGAGTGGGAATGAAAATGTCATCGTTTAGAAATATTAACATTAGCTTTTTATTAATGAAAATAAACACTTGAAAAACACTCTTTTCAAATCTAAGGTTTTTGTTGTTGGAATTAAATGAATAACTATTAAGGGTTTGAGTATTATATCAAATGTATTATTAGTTATATAAAAACGTTGCTTATTTTTTAAATGTAAATGGTCTTAATTTTTTAAATGGCTTATTTTTTAAATGTAAATGTAAATGTAAAGTTGTCCGGAACCGCCCTCCAAACATGTGTCTAATACCACCCGATCATGCCTCATTCTCAAATAATAGTTTTAAAACCAGTGAATTAAAGTATTAAACAAATAACTTCTTAAATAAATCTCGCAAATAAAAATGTATCTTTAATCAATGATGAATATTAGTTTACATAAAAATTACATATATTAATATGTGAATCAAGTATAATGATACATCGCTCTTCTAGTGTTGGGAAACAATATCTTGCATTTCCAGCCAATTGCTTTGGCATATGATAATAGATATTTTGCATATGCCATAAATTCACACAAATGTTTTTATAGTATTTAAGCTGTGCATCAAGTGTCCGGAGTTACCCGCCGTCCGGGGCTACCAGACTTTCCCCTACACCTTATAATACTAAACTGTTAATAAACTACTTGCTAAATTAATTTTGAAATAAAATTAACATAAAAAATTAGTGACATAATTATGTACTAATACATAATAATACATAAATACTAGTTATATAGTGATTTAGAGCTATAACAAGCAAAACGGCTTATTGAGAAAAATTAAGTGTTAGCATAAAGTACTTACTTCATGTTCACCTAAGCAAAAGTTTTACAATTTCTGATACAAAAAATAAATTTGTTGTTTAAATTTAAACCTTTTTAAACTTTATTTTTTCATAAGTTTACTAAAAAATATAATATAAATCTGATGTCGCGGTAGATACAATTAATGTTTTAGTTATTTTCTAGAATAATTTTTTAGCAAAATCGTTAAAAGGCATCGGAAAGAGTTATTATGTAGGGGAGAGTGGGGTATTGGTAAACACCTAAGCGGGAATGCGAATTAAAGATACCAATTATACAAAATTGACCATATCTATTGCTTATCAATTAGTTTAACTATTCAGTCACAAACCCTAAAAAGCAATTTTTGTTAATTTTTTTATAAAATAAAAATTTATGGGAAAAATAAAACCATTGGTGTTTAGAATTACCCTGCGTTCGTGGGGTAATTCTGAACACACCGGGGGGAAATCACAAACACTGTTGTGTAATAACGAATAAAATGCTAATTGTAATAACTAAGTACAAAAATTATATTGATAACAACAAAAAAAAGGAGTGGTTTTATATCCATAGAAGCTTCAACAGAATGTTACTCATGAAAAAAATTGCATAAAATTATCAGAAAAAATTCAAAATCAAATTATAGTGAACAACAATCGCAGCTTTATTACACTACTGCACGTTTGGAACTTAGCATTGGATCCCTTCTCAGCAGGTAAAAAGAAATTGTCAAATTTATTTTTCTATAATGCTGTTTTGACCATGTTCGGAATTACCGCGCGTTCGCCATTACCCCACTCTCCCCTAACCGTTTGTTAGAGGCAATATGACAACATTATTTATATATTTTAAATTAAAAATTTAAAGAGTTATAAAAAACTTTTGAAACATTTGAGCAAAAAGAGCAAAAAATAAATTGTCTAGTACAGATAAAAGTATTTAATTTATTGCCTATTATGAACAAATAAAACTTTATGCAAGTATAATAAAAGTTAATAATAAAAATTAGACAAGATAAGCAAATTGCAGCTGGCAACAACAAGCAAAATTTAGATAGCAATTTCGCATATTGGTTGATACTGGTTACAATAAAACCAACAAAGAAAAGTACACAAAAAAAAATGCTACAAATTTTTTACTAACGGGTTGTATGTTATGGTTCTGTACTATCGAGTACCAGATTATAATATATTACCAGTATACGATTATTAAATGTAATGAAATACGTACTTATGTGCAACCAAATTATTCATTGCCATCTAAAGCTGGTATTTTCTTAGGGAATCAGAAATTATTAGATAAAATTATTTAGTCCAAGGATTTGTCTTACTACTGCACCTAAGAACTACATCTCAAACCCTGGATTTCCTTATTTAAACCAATTTCAACCCTTTGTTTAAAATTGATCACTATGCACAGTTAAGAAGAATTTAATAATATGCTTGCATCGCTAATTGAATCCAATATTTTTTGTTGCTAGCTAGTACTTGCAATGTTTAGAAAGTGGATAATTGACAAAATAAGTAACAAAGCTGAGTTTATCAATATTGTTTATCATAAAAAATTATTCAACATTTCAAAATCAAATAAAACATTAACTACAACGTATTTTTGGGAGTAAATTAATCTTTACATTTTCTTTAAAAGTAAATTTATACAAACAAAATATCCTTGAAATTATAAGAAAAAAGTTAAAATCATTCCCCTTTGAGAAATATAAAATTAAATACAAATAATATTAAAAGTCACTTTTTGCGCAGGAGATTAATTCTATTTTTTTCCAATAATTTTTTAAATTTTCCTAAAGGAAATTATATACAAAACTAAATTACAATTTTAAAATCCGTCTTCGAAAGCATAAAACTAAAGATTTATAAGCATAAAACTAAAGATAATCAAAAATATAAAATATCCTTTAAATAAAGATCTTTTTTAAAGACTTTTTTAAAAAGCTTTTAAATTTTTTGTTTAAGGAAAAATCATTTATTTGTCAGAATTTTTTTTTTTTTTAAAAAAACGTAAAATTAAAAGAACTTTTTTTAAAGAGAACTCCTTAAATTCTTTGTGCTTTCATAAATGTTTTGATAATTTGGTTTGAAGCATTGCGATCGTGTAGTTATCAATGTGACCATTGTGATCGTGCATCAATCAATTTCCATGAAAATGTTAATTTTTGTTATATTTACAGTTTGATTACTCAAATAAAATAAATTACTGTTTCAAATAAAATTACTTACTTATTTAAACGTTTTTAAAATTCGATGGAAAACAACTAATCAGAATTTTGCAAATTAATCGGATCTAAAAGCAAATTTTAAAAGAATTCTATTTTTTTGATTGGTCTTTTACTGCAGAATCGCCGCGTGATAGCAACCGAACCCTTGATATATAACGGCTTTTTTTCTCTAAATGAACACTTCGTTTACGCGTGTAAAAATATTTAGCAAAGTAAATAAACGGATTTAAAAAATGATTCAAACCAAACAGTAGCGAAGCAATTGGATGTGCAAAGACGAGCAAATGCCCTAACGACATCGGTAAAAAACAAGCAATAAATGAAAACCCAATAAGTAAACAAAACCAAGTGGTATTGCTATTTCGATATTTCTGATCTGGCAGCATAGTTGATATTAACCACTTTCGAATAACTAAAGCAGCTGCTAATACTAAATAGATAATAAACACTGATATGCAAGCAAACATTAAAATTGCAGCATATGCATAGTAGCCAAATTTTTTAACATCTTTTCCACTTTCAAAATGTTGAATTAGAAACCATATGCTAGGAGACAATATTGTCGCAGTTACCCACACAAAAGAGATTGTAAACACTTTACATTTGATTGTTGTAAAAAATCGATGTTTCATTGGAAACACTACAGCAAAAAATCTTTCAACCGCTATTGCAAGTACATGAAAGTTTGATGCAAACACCGAAAAAAGAAACATGCATTCTAAAACAGTTACTGCAATATCTGTCGGAGGTTCGTCAAATAAAACATACTTTAATAACAAGACATCTTGGCAACACATCGTTATGCCAGTTAAAAAGTCTGAAATAGAAAGGCTAAGTAACAAATGTTCAATGCGATCTAAAGTTCTCCATTTGTTTAACAAAATACCAATTTCAATTGTGTTTGCAACAATTACAAGAACATCTATGACTAGCGCCGCTTTTATCCAAGAATCCATTTTTAAAAAACTGTCGGAAACTAATATTACAAATGCTACAATTCTGTTCATATTTGTTCATATTGTTTATTTATTCCCCAAAGGAGTTTTTTATAATTATTAAACAAATTTCCCTTAGGATCTAGCATAATTGGTTGATGAATGAAACAATTAATCCGAAATAGCAATTAATATTTCTGTTTAAATTTGCGCCCGTGTTTAAAAATTAACTTTTTCATTTCACGCAGAGTGAAATGAATTTTTTATTTCATTAAAAAAAAGAAAAACTTTTTTTTATGTAAATCGAATAATATTTTTATGTAAATTGAATAATATACTAGTTAAATAGCAATACAAGCATCCAGTATTACTGAGCCATACAGGTTTTATGTTAGTTAGCGCAACTGGAGGTAAAACATCAAGTGAAAGTACTAATAAAGCACTTCAATACTAAAAAAAAAAGAACATAAGCAGATAACTTTGTAGTCTATAAAGAGATAACTTTGAAGAAATTTGAAACCCTTGAGGAATTACCGATCTGTTAAACTCTTTTCAACACTTTTCCAACACTTCTGCTTCAATTTTCCAACGATTTATCATTTGAAAATTAAAAACGTTTTGTCTACTTGTAAGAAAAAGAACTGTTAAAAAACTAAATTGTATAACACTGTATTTCTGTTTCCTAGTTTGATTCTCTGAATGATAATACTTTGATTGTTTTATATTCCGCAGCACGTCGAGATTTAAGATTACGAACAGCTACAATATCAACTTCTCTGGGTTGTGGCAATGAGTGTGCAAACTTTTTATTTTGCCCTATTTAAACAGTCTGATTAAAAAAATGATAACAATGAAAAAAAAAAGTAAACTTTTTGGTAAATACTATGATTACTTGTAAAAAGATGCAATTCAAAAGCTTGCTAAAAGTATGTTGTTAAATAGTGTATTATATTAGTAAAAATGTTCTTAGGGGGCGAAGCAGAGATGTAGTGAAGACAGTACAATCGAAGACCAAGAACAAGAAATAAGACAAAGATATCAAAAAGTTAACCCAAGACCAAGGCCAAGACTTACAAAGTTTTCACAAAAAAAAGATAAAGTCACTTACTCAAGTTCTTAAAAATCTAACACAATAATAATCACACATTTATGTATACATGGAGGGCCGACCATACGGGTTTCAAAGTGAAGGGACACAATCGACAATTTCTAAAAAAGTCCTCTATATCTAGAAATTTATTAAAATAATAAAAAAATGTCCTTTCGAAAAAAAACGTGTGTGTGTGGGGAGGGGGGGGAGGGGCACTGGTGTTGTTGGCTCTGCTATGAGGTCTTTATTTGATGTATTATTACACAAGAAACATTGTGAGACTTTTTTTTTTAAGAATATCTTTTAAATTTGCAAATATAGAGGGCTATTTTTAGAAATTGACGATTGTACTCCTCCCCTTCAAAACCCGTGTCGTCGGCCCTGGGTATGCGTAAAGAAATACTCCTTTCTAGAGGAAATAGAGCAATAGAAATAGAAATAAGTACATCTTTCTTTTACACCTTAATAAATAGAAATAGAAATAGAGTACACCTTTTAACACCTTTCCACCTAGAATACACACCTTTCTAGGTACAAATCTTCAGGACAGCGGAATTTTGCGGTGATCAGCGATTTATTATTATTTACTAATCTGTCCGTTATGTTGATTTTTTTTGCAAGAATCAAGAATTTTGTGCAAGGCAGTATAGGTCTGAGACCAAGACCAATACTTTAGGTTTTTAAGACCAAGATTCAAGACAAAGACCGTGACCATATATATATATATATATATATATATATATATATATATATATATATATATATATATATATATATTTTTTTTTTTTTTTTTTTAATTTTTTTTTTATTCAAATTTTTTTTGTTCTTTAATCCTTACAAATTCGTAAAATATAATAGAATCTTTACATATATATATATATATTTTATATATATATATATATATATATATATATATATATATATATATATATATATATATATATATATTTTTTTTTTTTTTTTTTTTTAATTTTTTTTTTACGGCTGTTTTTCAAATTTTTTTTGTTCTTTAATCCTTACAAATTCGTAAAATATAATAGAATCTTTACATATATATATATATATTTTATATATATATATATATATATATATATATATATATATATATATATATATATATATATATATATTTTTTTTTTTTTTTTTAATTTTTTTTTTATTCAAATTTTTTTTGTTCTTTAATCCTTACAAATTCGTAAAATATAATAGAATCTTTACATATATATATATATATTTTATATATATATATATATATATATATATATATATATATATATATATATATATATATATATATATATATACTTTATATATATACTTTTTATATATATACTTTATATATATACTTTATATATATATATATATATATATATATATATATATATATATATATATATATATATATATATATATATATATATATATATATATATATATATATATATATATATTCTTTTTTTTGTAGTTATTAAGAAAATCAGGAATTAATAAGACCGTAAGAGCATTTAGTTGGAAGGTCATGCCTCCTTCCTTACTATTGTTTTTTATTGGGCTAAAGCCGGCGTCAAATCTTGGACCTTTGGGTTCTATTCCAGATCTCTAAACACTGCACCGCGATTGCATTGTTAATCAAATAAGAGTCTCGAGATATCTTGAAACCAAGCCTTTAATCTCGAGACCTACATCTTTAGTGCAAAGGTGTTCATTTTTTAAAGGTTGGCGTCCTATTTAATTTAACTTTTAACCACATTATTGCACTTTCTATTTGTTAAAATGAAATAAAAATAATAGACGATTTTGGTGCTAGCGTAGCCATTTTGAAAAAATTTCTTGGGGGTGCAAGTTGAACTTTGAACTTTCTATTTTTATTCGAAACGTCACATAAAAAGCATGAAGATTTTCTCAATTTAAGTTCAAAAAATCAAAGATTATTAGTCTATTTGTGGTTTAAAACATCTTAAAAAAACGTTTAAACTTATTACAAAAGCTTTTACTGCAATGAAGCTTAATTTTGAAATTATATCTTCTGGTGATTGCGATCACTTACTCCGTAGTATAAAAATCCTGATCCCAATCGAGTTAAAGTAGAAAAGCGAGTTGGTAATCTTATCAAATGGCCAATTGTAAAAATATTTTTGTATTTATTCAAAAGAAAAAAGAATTTAAAACGGATTAGATCCTTACAGTAGGAAAATCACGCGATTACGCACAATTTTAGGAGCGCGAATTATTACCATCATTGATAAAGGAAAACAAATGTTTAGTTGAGTTACAGGGTTATTCACTTTTATATGCGCGTCTATTCATTTTATATGCGTGTTTATTCATTCTTATATGCGTGTTTATTAATTCTTATTTGCGTGTTTATTCTTTCTTTTATGCACGTTTATAGGCGAGTCAACGGCCCATAAAATCTAATATAATTTTATATAAATTATTATATAAGCTTTTATGTTTTAAAATAATATATAATAATTTTATATGATATATAATAATTTGCATAGCTTTTATATAAGCTTTTATGTTTTTATATAGATTTATTTAAAATATAAATTACATTGTTGCCATTGCTATTTATTTAAAAATAAATTGCGCTGAATTTATGTAACTACGCATATAGTTGTAAAATAGAATTAAGTTAAACTCTGTAGTACCCATATTATTTTTTAAGTTTCCTGATTACCCTATCCGTATTTCGAGGCCTTTCTCCCTGTTTGAAAGTATACTTTGAAGAAGAAAATAAACTCTTCTATTGGATTAAGCTGTGGCGTGTATGCTGTCAGATACTTAATAGCAATGCCATGAGAGGCTAGTGTTTGTCTAACAGAAAGACTCCAGTGGAATTTAAAGATGTCTATAAGAAACACCAACGCTTCCACATCTGCATTCCTAATCGCTGGTACCAACAGTGTAGTAATGAAAGTACAAAATGAATCTGCATTCCAGTTTTTATTTCATAAGCACTCTGATTGTTGAAACAGCACAAATCAAGCTAACATTCTTGCCACGATTACAGTTTTTTCAAAACAAATTTTTCTTGTTACCTGGTAAACAAGGTTAAAAATACTTAAGACGAAAACTTTTTACATTTAATGATGGTTAATTTATTTTAGTATTAGATCTTTTTTTAATTTTAATATTATATTTATTGATTGATTAAATTATAATTTATCTAAATATTCATTTATCTAGATTAAACTTTAATTATTTATAATTATCATTAATACTCAAATATTTACCCTATGGATAGAAGAGAAAAAGCTGCGCAAATCATAAAACAAGGAAAAATGTTAGAAAATAGCACATTAAAATGCTTAAGCATTTAGTTGAAAGAAACGAATCTACAACAAGCATTTCCACTTCTCTTAATTTATCTATGCACAAAGTTCAAAATCTTGTTGTTAAGTTTAACAAAGGAGTATTCAACGACATGACTGCATTCAAGTCGTTTTCTGATAAAAAACGAGGTAAAAGACCTAAAAACGCTCAAATAAAAAATATTATTGAATTATGCGGACAAGAAAATAATCTTTGTACGCAAGAAGCAATAAAAGAAAATCTTTTTGCTGCAGGCTTCAATATGTCTCAGCTTACTATTTCCAGAAAACTCAAACGCTAAGATTTATTAAGAAAGTGTGTTGTGCATGTGCCAGAAGAACAAAGCTCAACACGTGTTATTGATGCACGCTACGCATTTCCATGCAAAGTTAACGGAATTTCAAATAAAAAAACATTTATTTGGATAAAACTGGATTTAATTTGCACACTAACAGCTGATATGGTTATTCGCTAAGAGGTGCGCAAGCAATTTTAAAGTCGTCTGCAAGTTGTGACAAGAATGTTAGTTTGATTTGTGCTGTTTCAACATTTGGAGTACTACCTTATGAAATAAAAACTGGGGGCTGGAATGTAGATTCATTTTGTACTTTCATTACTACAATGAAAGAAAGGCCTCGAAATACGGTTGGGGTAATCAGGAAACTTAAAAAGATTATGGATACTACAGAATTTAATTTAATTCCATTTTACAATCTATATATATATATATATATATATATATATATATATATATATATATATATATATATATATATATACATATATATATACATATATATATATATATATATATATATATATATATATATATATATATATAAATATATATATATATATATATATATATATATATATATATATATATATATATATATATACATACAATATATATATACAATATATATATAATGTATATATATATATATATATATATATATATATATATATATATATATATATATATGTATATATATATATATGTATATATATATATATATATATATATATATATATATATCTATATATATATATATATATATATATATATATATATATATATATATATATATATATATGTATATATATATATATATATATATCTATATATATATATATATATATATATATATATATATATATATATATATATATATATATATATATATATATATATATATATATTCATTACTACAATGAAAGAAAGGCCTCGAAATACGGTTGGGGTAATCAGGAAACTTAAAAAGATTATGGATACTACAGAATTTAATTTAATTCCATTTTACAATCTATATATATATGTGTATATATATATATATATAGATCTATAGTTTGTTGGCTTTGGGAAGAGCGGAAGGAAAAAAGTGATTCTTACGCCAACATATACGTCACTTTTAATTACTTTTAACTTTCGTCCAACATTTCCGTGTTGGACGAAAGTAAAAACCATTAATTTAATTACAAATTATTCGTTTTTTAAAAAAACCACAAAAACGCAAATTTAATTGACCAGAATGTTTTAAAAACATTGTGAATGTTTTTAACAATATAAACAATGTTTTTATTTTATTTTTTTTAGTAAAATGTTTTTATTTTTATTTTTTTTAATAAAATGTTTTTATTTTTATTTTTTTTACTGAAAATCATGCGCGGAGTGTTGCTACATCGACTATCTTATAGTCTGACTCGCAAGGGAGTGCTGCTACATCGACTGACAAATAGCCTGACTCGCAAGGGAGTGCTGCTACATCGACTGACAAATAGCCTGACTCGCAAGGGAGTGCTGCTACATCGACTGACAAATAGCCTGACCCGCAAGGGAGTGCTGCTACATCGACTGAGGGTTTGGTTAGGGCAGGCAGTCTATCATTATTAAAAAAAAAAAATTCCGGTCTTGCATTTTAATTTTTACTTTTTGTCAACAAAATATCGAAAAAACTTTCGGACAACATCTAAGGGTTGTATATATATATATATATATATATATATACATATATATATACATATAGTTCTATAGTTTGTTGGCTTTAGGAAGAGCGGAAGGAAAAAAGTGATTCTTACGCCAACACATACGTCACTTTTAATTACTTTTGACTTTCGTCCAACATTTCCGTGTTGGACGAAAGTAAAAACCATTAATTTAATTACAAATTAATCGTTTTTTAAAAAAACCACAAAAACGCAAATTTAATTGACCAGAATGTTTTTAAAAACATTCTGAATGTTTTTATAACATTTTGAATGTTTTTAACAATATAAACAATGTTTTTATTTTTATTTTTTATAATAAAATGTTTTTATTTTTATTTTTTTTAATAAAATGGTTTTTTTTTTTTTTTTTTACTGTAAATCATGCGCGGAGTGTTGCTACATCGACTATCTTATAGCCTGACTCGCAAGGGAGTGCTGCTACATCGACTGACAAATAGCCTGACTCGCAAGGGAGTGCTGCTACATCGACTGACAAATAGCCTGACTCGCACGGGAGTGCTGCTACATCGACTGACAAATAGCCTGACTCGCAAGGGAGTGCTGCTACATCGACTGACAAATAGTCTGACCCGCAAGGGAGTGCTGCTACATCGACTGAGGGTTTGGTTGGGGCAGGCAGTCTATCATTATTAAAAAAAAAAAATTCCGGTCTTGCATTTTAATTTTTACTTTTTGTCAACAAATTATCGAAAAAACTTTCGGACAACATCTAAGGGTTCTATATATATATATATATATATATATATATATATATATATATATATATATATATATATATATATATATATATATATATATATATATATATAAAATATATATATATATATATATATATATATATATATATATATATACAATATATATATACAATATATATATAATGTATATATATATATATATATATATATATATATATATATGTATATATATATATATATGTATATATATATATATATATATATATATATATATATATATATATATATATATATGTATATATATATATATATATATATATATATATATATATATATATATATATATATATATATATATATACATATATGTAAACAAGGCCGTAGACAACTTTTTTTGATGTTTGAGTTAAGCAACTTTGAAACATTAAGAAAACTGCATATTTAAGTATGTTCATATATATGAGGAATGAGGATGCTACGCAAAAAATTGCGGTGATTGAAGAACAACTAAAACTCCAAATCGTTAACCCCCTCCCCCAACCCCAAATAAGAGGGCAATGAGTCAAATTTGTTATTTTTTTTAATTTTAAACTTCATTTATATTCATTATTATCGTTATATACAAATTTCAAATTTGATTCAATAATCTTTTTGTTGTTCGGCTTTTATGACTTTATAAAGTTTACACCTCCCCTAAAATTGAGGGGGGTGAAAGCGAAAAATGAAGTTTAAAATTAAAAAAAAATAACAAATTTGACTCATTGCCCTCTTATTTTTAGGCTGGGGAGGGCTAACATTTTGGGGTTTTTGTTGTTCCCAGTCTCCAATCACCGCAATTTTTTGCGTAGCATCCTCATTCCTCATATATATGAACATACTCAAATATGGAGTTTTCTTCGCGTTTCAAAGTTGCTTAGCTCAAACATCAAAAAAAGTTGTCTACGGCCTAGGTATATATGTATATACAAATGTATATATATGTATATATATATATATATGTATACGTATATACATATATATGCATATATGTGTATATATATACATTAGGATGATGCAAAATTTTTAGGTTCAAAATTTAGTTGTCCTCAAGCTCAAGCAAAAAAGCATGGAAAGCTCAAGCAAAAAAGCATGGAACATCATGAAAGAAATAATCGGAAAAAAGTATATAAAAACAAACAGCTTACCAGATAGAATTATTATAAATGAAATAGAACACAACGATAAGAACTCTATTGCCGAACAATTCAACAATTTCTTCGCAAATATTGGCCCTAACATGGCGTCTAAAATTCAAACCGCAAATAACTCCTTTGAAAATTATTTTACTGATCTAAATAGCGAACTAACTTTCAACGGATTAAGCTATGAAGAACTCTAAAATGCAAAAAACTCTTTAAAAATCAACAAAGCACCAGGAATTGATGAAATTTGTAGCAATATTGTAATGAGTATCTTTCCGATAATAAAGAAACCCCTCTTCGAAATATTCAAATCTTCAATTACACCAGGAACCGTTCCAGAGAAATTGAAAATTGCAAAAATTGTACCTATATATAAAACTGGAGAACCATACTTACTAAACAATTACAGACCAATCTCAATTCTTCCTGTATTCTCAAAACTCCTCGAACGAATAATTTATTATAAATTATACCAATATATAACAAACAGCAACATCTTAAATACAAAATAATTCGGCTTTCAAAAGCAACATGCAAACGAACATGCAATCGTAGATCTTGTAAATAGCATCAACTACTCATTTGTTAATAAAGAATTTGTTTTAGGAATCTTTATAGATTTATCGAAAGCATTCGATACTGTTGATCATGCTATCCTGCTCAAAAAATTGGAAAAATATGGCGTAAAAAATGTTGCATTACTCTGGTTTAAAATTTTTTTGCTAAACAAACAGCAATGTGTTAATACTGATGAAAATATCTGTTCAAAATTGCTTAAGATTAAATGTGGCGTTCCCCAAGGTTTCATTCTAGCTCCCTTGTTGTTTTTAATATACATTAACGATCTTCCGAAAGTCTTAAACAAACTTAATGTAATAATGTTTGCAGATGATATTAATTTATTTTATTCATCTCAGTCTATTAAAGAACTCTTTGAAACAACGAATATCGAACTTGAAAAACTTAATATCTGGCTAAAATCTAATAAATTATCTTTAAACACAGAAAAAACCAATTACATTTTATTCCATCCCAACCAAAAAAGAAAAAAAATACCTAATATATTACCATTGCTAAAAATAGAAAACAAAAATATTGAAAGAACCTCAATAACAAAATTTCTAGGTTTACTAATTGACGAAAATATTTCATGGAAAGCACACATTGACTATTTAAATACTAAAATAACCAAAAACATTGGCGTGCTATACAATGCTAGACCAATGTTATCCCAAGAAAATCTAAAACATCTTTATTTCTCATTTATACAGACCTATTATACATATGGTAATATAGCATGGGCAAGTACCAATAAATCCACTTTGAAATCACTTTATCGACGTCAAAAACATGCCGTTAGAATTGTCTATAAAAAAGACAAATTCACTCATGCTGAACCTTTGTTAAAACTCCTTAATGCACTAAACGTCTATAGAATAAACATTTATCAAAACTTATTGTTTATGCTGAAATATAAACTCGGGCTTCTCCCATCACATTTCTCAAATGATTTCTTTAAAAGCAATAGAAATAGATATGACACTCGAGAAGTAGGAAACTTTAATTTACCGTTTAGAAAAACAAAACTATCGCGTTTCACAATTTCATATCGCGGTCCCTATCTCTATAATAAACTGATATCCAGAAATGCCATAATTATAAAATTAGATAACCTAAATTGTTTGAAAATCTTACTAAAAAATTCGTTTTAAATATAAACAATTATACGAACTTACACTAAACTAATACTGAAACTAGAGCCAAAATTAACGTTGAAACGAAAATCCCAAAAACTTCAATAACAAATATTAATATAAAAAATATATAAATCAAAAATAATTTTATTTATGCCTGATCATATATTTATGTGTACAAAATCTAGCATTTATCAATTATTTATTATCTTACATTTTATTATATGTGAATCCAATATAAAATGAACTACCATTATATTTTGTGAAACTAGAAAAATGTAAAAACAAAAATACAAAAAATATTACTAGTACAAGCGGTTTCTTGATGACAAGACCATCTGGTCTTCTGCAAGTTTCCCGCATTCTTTTAATAATAATGATACCCTGCAGTTATATTTTTTGTATTCTATAAAGTTGTGAGATTTTATTTTTTCTCTTACCATCATATATTTTATAAACATTGTAAATTTGTATCAGTTATATAGATAGAATCACAACATTGTAAAGATAAAAGAACAAAAAAAAAAAAAAAAAAAAAAAAAAAAAGCTTGCCCTTGTTTTATATGACAATAGTAATTATTTTCCAAAATTTGAATAAAATCGGATGATATTTAGGGGTTGCCATGTTTTGACACATTTTGGAATGAGGTTAAAACAGTAAAAAAAAAATTATTTTTTAATTATTTATAATCAATTACTTATTATTATGCGGTGAATTGCGGATGTTTAATGTTAAACAAACAATAATATAGTACTGTACTACTAAGTAATTACACTAGGAAATAGTAGATCAATCATTTTCATCATTCAACAGTCATCTTCATCAGGGTAGACTTTGATGCAACTGGAAATTCCTTCCGGTGATGATCAACCAATCGAAGAAGAAACTGCTTTTGGTTTCCGTCTTTCGTAACGCTTTTGTTGAAGGATGTTATAAGTGCTATGCCTCGTTCCGCGCAATTGTTGACGACCTTCATTTGACGAATCTTGTGCTTCATTTCAAGATGTGTTGAATCCATTTCCCACTCTGAAGATTCTTTGATTAAAAATGATTCAGCTTTTTCTTTGCCATTCTTCAAAATTAGATCGAAAAGTTCTGCGGTGCGTTGTGTAACGAAGGAAAACAATGTACTGTGACAATTGAATGTGGCAGCATTAAATCTTTTGAGAGGTTTAAATTTAGGCTGTTGTTTCAGATTG